>NC_056446.1:30086415-30413915 GCF_018296145.1 Oncorhynchus tshawytscha
GAGGAGAGGAGAGGAGAGGAGGAGGAGGAGGAGAGGAGAGGAGAGGAGAGGAGAGGAGAGGAGAGGAGAAGATAAAACAGGGAAGAGCAGAGGATTTTAGAGAGGAGAGTAGAGTAGAGGAGAGTAGAGGAGAGTAGGGGAGAGAGGTGGAGAGAGGAGACGAGAGGAGTGAAGAGGGCAAATGAGAGAGAAGATTAGAGGAGAGGAGTGAGGAGAGGAGAGTAGAGGAGAGCGGAGAGTAGGGGAGAGTAGTGGAGAGATGAGACGGGAGGAGAGAGAGCAGAGGAGAGATGAGATTAGATCAAAGGAGAGTAGAGGAGAGTAGAGAGGACAGCAGAGGAGAGTAGAAGAGAGAGGCGAGAGGAGATGACAGTAAAGGATGGTAGAGGAGAGTAGATGAGAGGGGAGAGGATGTGAGAGGAGTAGAGATAGTAGAGGAGAGTGGAACAGAGCAGAGTAGAGGAGAGTAGGACAGAGCAGAGTAGAGTAGAGTAGAGTAGAGTAGAGTAGAGTAGAGGAGAGGAGAGGAGAGGAGAGGAGAGGAGAGGAGAGGAGAGGAGAGGAGAGGAGAGGAGAGGAGAGGAGAGGAGAGGAGAGGAGAGGAGAGGAGAGGAGAGGAGAGGAGAGGAGAGGGGTAAAGTAGAGTAGAGTAGATAGGAGAGTACAGTGTAGTAGGAGAGTAGAGCAAATGAGAGAGGATAACAATGAAGAATAGAGGAGAGATTAGAGGAAAGTAGTGGAGATAGTAGAGGAGAGGAGAAAGGAGTGTAGAGCAGAGGAGAGGAGAGGAGAGGAGAGGAGAGGAGAGGAGAGGAGAGGAGAGGAGAGGAGAGGAGAGGAGAGGAGAGGAGAGGAGAGGAGAGGAGAGGAGGAGAGGAGAGGAGAGGAGAGGAGAGGAGAGGGAGAGGAGAGGAGAGGAGAGGAGAGGAGAGGAGAGGAGAGGAGAAAGGAGGTAGAGGAGAGAAGAGCAGAGGAGAGGAGAGGAGCAGGAGAGGAGAGAGGAGAGGAGAGGAGAGGAGAGGAGAGGGAGAGGAGAGGAGAGGAGAGGAGAGGAGAGGAGAGGAGAGGAGAGGAGAGGAGAGGAGAGGAGAGGAGAGGAGAGGGTAAAGTAGAGTAGAGTAGATAGGAGAGTACAGTGTAGTACACTAAAGTAGAGCAGAGGAGTTTATGTGTATATGTACAGACTAGTGTCCTGAATGAAGACTCAGCATCATCTCCTTGTCTTCTTCTCTTCTACAGTGTTCTCACTTCTGTTATAAAAGACAAGACAAAATACATGAAAAAGAAATGTAAAGTTCATTTTCATAGGAACAGACAAGAAAAAAACATGAATAACATACAACACTTGGTCAACACTACTGTCAGGAATTACAGATGGGACGACAGGTGGGACGACAGGTGGGACGACTGGTGGGACTATGGATGGGACTCTAGGTGGGACTACAGGTGGGACTACAGGTGGGACGACAGGTGGGACTATGGATGGGACTACAGGTGGGACTCTATGTGGGACTACTGGTGGGACTCTAGGTGGGACTACTGGTGGGACTCTAGATGGGACTACAGGTGGGACTACTGGTGGGACTCTAGGTGGGACTACTGGTGGGACTCTAGGTGGGACTACAGGTGGGACTACAGGTGGGACTCTATGTGGGACTACTGGTGGGACTCTAGGTGGGACTACTGGTGGGACTCTAGGTGGGACTACTGGTGGGACTCTACAGGTGGGACTACTAGGTGGGACTACTGGTGGGACTCTAGGTGGGACTACAGGTGGGACTACTGGTGGGACTCTAGGTGGGACTACTGGTGGGACTCTAGGTGGGACTACAGGTGGGACTACAGGTGGGACTCTATGTGGGACTACTGGTGGGACTCTAGGTGGGACTACAGGTGGGACTCTATGTGGGACTACTGGTGGGACTCTAGGTGGGACTACAGGTGGGACTACAGGTGGGACTCTATGTGGGACTACTGGTGGGACTCTAGGTGGGACTCTATGTGGGACTCTATGTGGGACTATGGATGGGACTACAGGTGGGACTCTAGGTGGGACTATGGATGGGACTCTAGGTGGGACTACAGGTGGGACTACTGGTGGGACTCTAGGTGGGACTACAGGTGGGACTCTAGGTGGGACTACAGGTGGGACTACTGGTGTGTCTCTAGGTGGGACTACAGGTGGGACTCTAGGTGGGACTACAGGTGGGACTCTATGTGGGACGACAGGTGGGACTATGGATGGGACTACAGGTGGGACTCTAGGTGGGACTACAGGTGGGACTACTGGTGGGACTACAGGTGGGACTACTGGTGGGACTACAGGTGGGACTACTGGTGGGACTACAGTTGGGACTCTAGGTGGGACTACAGGTGGGACTCTTGGTGGGACTACATGTGGGACTCTAGGTGGGACTACAGGTGGGACTACTGGTGGGACTACAGGTAAGACTACAGGTGGGACTACAGGTGAGGCTCATGTTGGAGCTCTAGGTGGGACTACAGGTGGGACTCTAGGTGGGACTACAGGTGGGACTACTGGTGGGACTACAGGTGGGACTACTGGTGGGACTACAGGTGGGACTACAGGTGGGACTACAGCTGGGACTACAGCTGGGACTACAGGTAGGAATACAGGTGGGACTACGGGTGGGACTACAGGTGGGACTACAGGTGAGGCTCATGTTGGAGCTCTAGGTGTGAATACCTGGTTATCTTGAGCCTGGTCCTTCCTGTCTCCATTCCTCTCTTCATATCATATCTCTCCTCCTCCTGTGTCCTCCATTCTTAATTATCATTGTAATCTCTCTCCTAACTCTTCTTCTACTTCATCAGTTGGTCCTTCTACCTCCTATCTGGCTCCTTCTCCCATTTCCTCATCTACCTCTTGTTGGTCTCTCTCTCCTTCTCTCTCTGACTCTCCCTGGCTCTCTCTTTCAGCTGTGATCACGCAGATGTCTGGCTGTGACATCACTCTGACTGTGACACTCCAGAGGGAGGTCAACAACAGGAAGTGGAGGTGTCAGTTGACTGACAATGAGGGAGCAGTGAAGACCTTCATAAATTTCCCTTCATGGTCCCAGGTTAAATAAAACACTCCCATCTGTATGATGTGTGTACTGCAGACATAGTACATCTTCCATGTGCCGTCTGGATACATACAAATGAGTACTGTTCCTGTAAAGTAGTGTTTCCTAAATGTTGGGTCAGGGCTGGTCCCTCTAATGGCTTCAGACTGGGTTGTGACATTTTGCCATACTGAAGTCAAGACACTTGAATTGATGTTTTTCAGACAGTTCTGATGGAACTATTCTGATTCCTGTCAGGACAACCATCAGTACTCATCAGCAGCCTAAGACTGATAACGTCAAAACAGCCCCATACGTATTTATAGGAACTATTGTCTAGTGAGACAAGTCTTTTAGAGATTACAGTGGAGGAAAACTTCACAGACTTTTCACTCTATAACTTTACAGAGTTAGTTAGTAAATATGATGTGTACTGTTCTGTCATGCTGGACTCACCTCTGCTAATCTTGTATGTTTTCTATTACTATCCAGGGAGGAAGGCCTCAACTGCAGGACCATCTTCCCACCTTATTCTAGTATTGTTTAATATACTATTTCAGTTCAATGGTAGATTATATGAGTGGTACAGCATTGGGCCAAAGTCAGATGTATTACCTTACACAGTGCATGTATTTCTACAGTGCCTTCACAATACTACCTGCCCTCCAGGACACCTACACCACCCGATGTCACAGGAAGGCCAAAAATATCATCAAGGACAACAACCACCTGAGCCACTTCCTGTTCACCCCACTATCATCCAGAAGGGGATGACAGACCCAATGTCTAGCCACTTTAATAATTAATCATTGGATGTAATAAATGTATCACTAGTCACTTAAACAATGCAACTTTATATCATGGTTACATATCCTACATTACTCATCGCATATGTATATACTGTACTCTATACCATCTACTGCATCTTGCCTATGCAGATCGGCCATTGCTCATCCATATATTTATATGTACATATTCTTAATCATTCCTTTACACTTGTGTGTATAAGGTAGTTGTTGTGAAATTGTTAGATTACTTGTTAGATATTACTGCATGGTCGGAACTAGAAGCACAAGCATTTCGCCTCACTCGCATTAACATCTGCTAACCATGTGTATGTGACCAATAAAAGTTTATTTGATTTATTCGTACCCCTTGACATTTTTCACATTTCGTTTTGTTACAGCCTGAATTCAAAATGGATTAAAAAATATATTAATTCTCAACCATCTACACACAATAATGACGACGTGAAAACCAATTTTTATTTTATTTTATCAGGTGCATGTTAAATGAAAAACAGAAACGTCTCATTCACACGAGTATTCAAATGAAAAACAGAAACGTCTCATTCACATGAGTATTCAAATGAAAAACAGAAACGTCTCATTCACATGAGTATTCACACCCCTAATAGATATGACATTCCAAATTGAGCTCAGGTGCATCCAATTTCCTTTGATCATCCTTGATGTCGTTACAGCTTGATTGGAGTCCTCCTGTGACCAATTCAATTGTTTGGACATGATTTAGAAAGAAACACACCTGTCTATATAAGGTCCTCTATTGACAGTTCATATCAGAACAGGAACTATACCATGAAGTCTAAGGAACTGTCTGTAGATCTCTGAGATATAATTGTAATGAGGCATATACTGCATCTGAAGAACAGAATAAAAACATTTCTAGAGTGTTAAAAGTTTCCAAGTGCACAGTGGTCTCAATAATTGGTAAACTGAAAAAATATGGAACTACCCAGACTCTGCCTAGAGCAACCGTCAGACCAAACTGAGCAACCGGGCAAGAAGGACCTTGGTCAGGGAGGTGACCAATACCCAATGACCACTCTGACAGAAATATAGAGTTCCTTGACTGAGATGGGAGAACCTTCCAGAAAGACAACAGTCTCTACAACACTTCACCAGTCTGTGCATTATGGAGTAAGTGGTCAGTAGGAAGCCACTCCTTAGAAAAAGGCACAAGCCTGGAGTTTGAAAAAAGGTACGAGAATGAATCAGAACATAAGGAAAAATATTCTGTGGTCTGATGAAACAAAAATGTTACTATTTGGCCTGACCCAGACTTGAATCACATTGAAAATCTGTGCTGTTTACTGCAACTCCCCATGTAACTTAACCTCTTAACAGAGCTTTGAGAAAATATGCAGGCATACCCAAGACCACTCAAAGCTGATACAGACATACCCAAGACCACTAAAAGCTGATGCAAACATACCCAAGACCACTCAAAGCTGATACAGACAGACCCAAGACCACTAAAAGCTGATGCAGACATACCCAAGACCACTCAAAGCTGATACAGACAGACCCAAGACCACTAAAAGCTGATGCAAACATACCCAAGACCACTCAAAGCTGATACAGACAGACCCAAGACCACTCAAAGATGATACAGACATACCCACGACCACTCAATGCTGTAATCACCACATTCGGTGCTTCTATAAACTATTGAGTCAGGGGTGTGAATACTTACGTAAATGAGAGATTTATGTATTTTTAATCAATTTGAAAAAAAATCACAAAACATGTTATCACTTTGTCATTATGGGGTATTGTGTGTAGATGGTTGAGAAAAAAATAAATATTGTATTGTTAATTGTATTATTATATTGTTAATTCAGGCTGTAACACAACAAAACGTGGAAAAGTCAAAGTGTAAAGACACTTTCTGAAGGAACTGTACATTCATGACAATGTGTTTAACTTTTCTGTGGTGGAGAATTGACCACAGCATTTCACTATAACCTCAGTAACATCTGCTAAACATGTGTATATGACCAATACAAATTGATTTGGTCCACAGCACACTTCTCTCTTCCTATGTGAATTTCTGCTTGTCTAGGAAACATTGTATTTTCTGCTAAACAATGTGAATAAACACTCTGCATCCTCTCTCTGTTCCTGTCAGGTCCTCCACTAAACCAGACCCCATCCTCTCTCTGGTCCTGGCTGGTTCTCCTCCACTAAACCAGACCATCATCGTCTTTCTGGTCCTGGCTGGTTCTCCTCCACTTAACAGACCCCCATCCTCTCTCTAGTCCTGGCTGGTTCTCCTCCACTAAACCAGACCCCCATTCTCTCTCTGGTCCTGGCTGGTTCTCCTCCACTAAACTAGACCCCCATCCTCTCTCTGATCCTGGCTGGTTCTCCACTTAACCAGATCCTCCCTGTGACTGTAGGAGTGGCTGTGGGAGCTGATGTGTGTTGTTTTTATAGTATGCAGAAGGAGAACATGCACATACTGACATTCATCATTTTCCTTTGAGTTTAATGGAGTGCAATAATAACACAGTAATACACATGGACAGTTGTTCCATTTAATCAATTATTCAGTTATTTGTTATTTTCAGAGAATCAAGTGCCAACTGACAAAAACGTGTCATTGATGCATTGTGGTTAAACAGTGTTTAATAATGTTGTTGTAAAATAACTAAGACTCTTAATTTGTTAATTGAGTACCATTGTTACTCGTTTATGTAAAGTCTGAATGCAGTAAACCACTCCACCCCTTGTGAAAAATAATGTTGACCCTTGTTGAGTCAACCTGCTGACAGAGTCACCTGTACCTCCATTGACCTGTCACGTCCTGACCTTAGTTCTTTTTTTATGTCTCTATTTTAGTGAGTTGGGGTGGGCATTCTATGTTTTGTTCTGTGTGTTAGATTTCTATGTGTTTGGCCTGGTATGGTTCCCAATCAGAGGCAGCTGTCAATCATATTTAGGCAGCCTGTTTTCCCACTATGGGTTGTGGGTAGTTGTTTTGTGTTGCTGCACCTTACAGGACTGTTTCGTTTTCGTTTCACTCTCTTTGCTATTTTGTTTAGTGTTTCTGTTCCAATAAAATAACATGAACACTTACCACGCTGCGCATTGGTCCGATCCTTCCTACTCCTCGTCAGAAGAGGAAGAAAACCGTTACATGACCACTTCACTGAAAATCCTCCTCAGAGAGTTGATCTAATGAAGCTATACTGAACATATTGTAATGGTATGACTCTCCCTCTTATACAGGGTTTAAAGCCTTTACTTGTTGTGTGTGTGTGGGTCCAGGGGGAAGATGCAGTGACATATTCCTCAGTTAAGCCCTCTACTACCAGAGGGAGAGAGACAGAAAACCCTGCTGACCCCAGCTCCATCTACTACACTGTCACCTAACCTCTCCAACAGCCAGTGAAAGTGCAGGGCGCCAAATTCAAAACAACAAATATCATAATTAAAATTCCTCAAGCATACAAGTGTCTTACACCATTTTAAAGATAAAATTCTCCTTAATCCAGCCAGTGTCTGTTTTCAAAAATGCTTTACAGCGAAAGCACCACAAACGATTACGTCGGTCACCACCAAGTCACAGAAAAATCCAGCCATTTTTCCAGCCAAAGAGAGGAGTCACAAAAAGCACAAATATAGATAAAATTAATCACTATACTTTGATGATCTTCATCAGATGACACTCATAAGACTTCATGTTACACAATACATGTATGTTTTGTTCGCTAAAGTGCATATTTATATAAAAAAAATCTAATTTTACATTGGCGCGTTACGTTCAGTAGTTCTAAAACATGCATTGATTTTGCAGAGAGCCACATCAAGTTACAGAAATACTCATCAAAAAATTAGAGATATTCTTCTCCTTAATGCAACCGCTGTGTCAGATTTCAAAAATACTTTACGGAAAAAGCAAACCATACAATAATCTGAGTACAGCGTTCAGACAACAAAGCAGCCCAAAAGATATCCGCCATATTGGGTAGTCAACATTAGTCAGAAAAAGCATTATAAATATTCACTTACCTTTGATGATCTTCTTCAGAATGCACACCCAGGAATCCCAGTTCCACCATAAATGTTGGATTTGTTCGATAATGTCCATCATTTATGTCCAAATACCGTCTCTTGGTGTTTGGTAAACAAATCCAAACGCGTGTTCAGGTCCAGCCGAACGTCGGACGAAAATTTCAAAAAGTTATATTACAGGTCGTAGAAACATGCCAAACTAAGTACAGAATCAAACTTTAGGGTGTTTTTAACATAATTCCTTTGTCTGTAGAAAAGCAATGGAACGAGAGCTAACTCTCTCGTGACCGCGCGTCATGAGCCCAAGGCACTCTGCCAGACCAAATCAAATCAAATTGTATTTGTCACATACACATGGTTAGCAGATGTTAATGTGAGTGTAGCGAAATGCTTGTGCTTCTAGTTCCAACAATGCAGTAATAACCAATGAGTAATCTAACCTAACAATTACACAATTACTACCTTATACACACAAGTGTAAAGGGATAAAGAATATGTACATAAAGATATATACAGATATACAGAACGGCATAGGCAAGATGCAGTAGATGGTATCGAGTACAGTATATACATATGAGATGAGTAATGTAGGGTATGTAAACATAGAAGTGGCATAGTTTAAAGTGGCTATTGATATATGTATTACATAAAGATGGCAAGATGCAGTAGATGATAGAGTACAGTATATACATATACATATGAGATTAGTAATGTAGGGTATGTAAACATTATATTAAGTAGCATTGTTTAAAGTGGCTAGTGATAAAAATTTTTTACATCAATTTCCATCAATATATTGGCAGCAGCCACTCAATGTTAGTGGTGGCTGTTTAACAGTCTGATGGCCTTGAGATAGAAGCTGTTTTTCAGTCTCTCGGTCCCTGCTTTGATGCAAATCAAATCAAATCAAATTTTATTTGTCACATACACATGGTTAGCAGATGTTAATGCGAGTGTAGCGAAATGCTTGTGCTTCTAGTTCCGACAATGCAGTAATAACCAACAAGTAATCTAACTAACAATTCCAAAACTACTGTCTTATACACAGTGTAAGGGGATAAAGAATATGTACATAAGGATATATGAATGAGTGATGGTACAGAGCAGCATAGGCAAAATACAGTAGATGGTATTGAGTACAGTATATACATATGAGATGAGTATGTAAACAAAGTGGCATAGTTAAAGTGGCTGGTGATACATGTATTACATAAGGATACAGTCGATGATATAGAGTACAGTATATACGTATGCATATGAGATGAATAATGTAGGGTAAGTAACATTATATAAGGTAGCATTGTTTAAAGTGGCTAGTGATATATTTACATAATTTCCCATCAATTCCCATTATTAAAGTGGCTGGAGTTGAGTCAGTGTCAGTGTGTTGGCAGCAGCCACTCAATGTTAGTGGTGGCTGTTTAACAGTCTGATGGCCTTGAGATAGAAGCTGTTTTTCAGTCTCTCGGTCCCAGCTTTGGTGCACCTGTACTGACCTCGCCTTCTAGATGATAGCGGGGTGAACAGGCAGTGGCTTGGGTGGTTGTTGTCCTTGATGATCTTTATGGCCTTCCTGTGACATCGGGTGGTGTAGGTGTCCTAGAGGGCAGGTATTTTGCCTCCGGTGATGCGTTGTGCAGACCTCACTACCCTCTGGAGAGCCTTACGATTGTGAGCGGAACAGTTGCCGTACCAGGCGGTGATACAGCCCGACAGGATGCTCTCGATTGTGCATCTGTAGAAGTTTGTGAGTGCTTTTGGTGACAAGCGGGATTTTTTCAGCCTCCTGAGGTTGAAGAGGTGCTGCTGCACCTTCTTCACAATGCTGTCTGTGTGGGTGGACCAATTCAGTTTGTCCGTGATGTGTACACCGAGGAACTTAAAACTTACTACCATCTCCACTACTGTCCCGTCGATGTGGATAGGGGGCTGCTCCCTCTGCTGTTTCCTGAAGTCCACAATCATCTCCTTTGTTTTGTTGACGTTGAGTGTGAGGTTACTTTCCTGACACCACACTCCGAGGGCCCTGACCTCCTCCCTGTAGGCCGTCTCGTCGTTGTTGAGCACTGACTCAAACAGCTCTATAATCCTCAAACCAGTTTCTAAAGACGGTTGACATCTAATGGAAGCCTTAGGAAGTGCAACATAACCAATATCCCACTATATCTACAATAGGGGCTGAGTTTTAAAAAAACTACACGCCTCAGATTTCCCACTTCCTGGTTGGATTTGTCTCAGGTTTTCATCTGCCATGTGAGTTCTGTTATACTCACAGACATCATTCAAACAGTTTTAGAGACTTCATAGTGTTTTCTATCCAATACTACTAATAATATGCAAATATTATCATCTGGGACAGAGTAGCAGGCAGTTTACTCTGGGCTCCTTATTCATCCAAGCTACTCAATACTGCCCCCATGTCACCAAGAAGTTAATGCTGCCACAGTGAAAGTCACAAATAGTAGTTACAATGGCCCAAATAAGACAAAGGGACAGGGAGGGAAACGGAATGGAAGAAAATCAACAGAGGCCTGTTTTAGATGTGGTGTTGAGGGTCATTGGAAAAGGGATTGTCACGACTTCAGTGGTGACAATCTTGGATTATTACTCAGAACTGTGTCCTGCGCCTGACTCTGCATTTATAAAATTTTACCAATGGCCTCACAGGGATTGTAGGGTGGTACTGGAACCTGCTACTTTGGGAGGAAATGCGGCTGTAAAGCGTTTGCATCTTTGTCAAAAGAGCAGTAGCAAGCCCTCTTAAAAGCTGCAGGACATGAACATTTTGCGTAGCAGTGCATGGCCTCCGGTCGATTAATAGTGGTTCATAGAGATGACAGTTTTTATGTGAACGGAGACGTAGATCACGTCTCACACAACTTTCTAATAGATACAGGCGCTCAAATATCACTAATTCCATACAATGAAAAATTGGCTGAATTTTCAACGGAAAAGTTTCACGTTCAGCGGGGTAACAGGGGCACAATCTATGGCGATACAGCTATTACCTATGTCATTAAACCTAGGATCAGTGACAATACCAGGATCATTTTACATGGCTACGGGAATAGAACCGATTTTGGGGTTGGATCATTTCTGAGAGAATCCGGGGGAATGGATTCTGAAAGGTAACAAATTAAAATTGGCAGTAAGAACGGCGAAGCCGACCAATTGTTGTTTCAGGACCATCCATTGTGGGAAAAGACGTATTAGATTGTGGGCTAATCAAAGGTTGCAAGCCTGTTGTGGTTGAGGGAGAACCACCGCCACCAATGAAGCAATACCCTATTAAACCAGAGGCTGAGAAATCGGTGGCGGTGGACCTTCCAATATTACTTGAACGTGGCATAATGATCCGCGACTCGATGCAACAGCCCTTTATACCCAGTAAAAAAAGGACTAAAATGGCGTATTACTTTGGATTTCTGTGGCATAAAAAAGATGTAGTGAAAATCACACCAGTGTTAGCAGGTTTGGCAGACCTACTGGCATCTATTCCCTCAGACTATTTTGGTCTGTTCCGGTGGCTGAGGAGTCACGACACTGGGTTCGGGTTCCCTTGCCAGGGGGAGCAATTTACGTGGGCTAGAGTACCAATGGGATTTACAAATAGTCCCACTTGGTATCATTCTGCATTGAAACAATCGTTAAAAGGGTGTACATTTGAAGGTCCTGTGTTGGTACAATACGTGGATGATTTGTTATTAGCGTCAAAAGACGAAGAAACTCATAAGCGAGACCTCACCACATTGGTTGACTATTTGGTGGACCAGGGTCATAAAGTATCTTACGAGAAAGCACAACTTGCAAAGAAAGAGGTTACCTATTTGGGGGTGTCGATTTCTAAGGGAACGAAACACATTACCCGGGATCGGGTAGAAACCATGCATTCTTTGGCACGGCCAAACACTCCTTGCACACTCAGGAAAACGTTAGGAGTTTTCAATTATGTTAGACATTTTATTCCGTCATTCTCTGAAATTGCTGAGCCACTTACAGAGTTTACGAAAGGGGGGAAGGGACCCCATGAGTCGATTGAGTGGAATCAAGAGTGTGAATAAGCATTTGTCGAGTTAAAGAAGCAATTGTGTCAAGCGCCAGCATTGGGATTGCCAAACCTAAAATGACCTTTTAAAAGTTTTGTTCATGAACAAGAAGGACATTGTAGCGCGGTGGTTACGCAAAATCATGGGGGTAGAGAGAGACCAGTAATGTACTGGAGGAAATCGCTAGACTCGCAAAAGGAATGTCACCGTGCCTTAGGGGGGTACAGACGACTGAAATGGTGTTGCATAACATGGCTTCCATTACAATGGGTCAAAAAGTAGATTTGTATGTTCCACACTCAGTAGCAACCATAGTGAACAGCATGAAAGCACAACATGGTACTAGTGCGAGATGGACAAAATGGGAGTTAATGATAAATGGGGAAAATCTACAATTTCATAAGATCGGTGCTTTGAATCCTGCGTCGTTAATGCCGTTACCTGGGAAGGTGAATCGCATACATGTAACCCAGATCAGATTACTCCAAAACTTAGGCCTGATTTGCAAGAGACAGCATTAGAATTGGGAAAAGTATTGTATACAGATGGCTCTAGTTACATGACCACAGCAGGGAAGAGAGTTACAGGTTACGCTGTGTGTGGCGACAGAGGAGTAGTCAAGGCTGGCCCAATGTCAGCCTCGTGTCAGCCTCGGTGTCAGCCCAGGGGGTGGAGATACATGCACTCGGTGTCTGCCCAGGGGGCAGAGATACATGCACTGGCTGAGGTGTAGGTTGTCGGAAGGGGAGAATGTAACAATACACACGGATTGTCGGTATGCATTTGGAGTACTTCATGATTTCCGTACATTGTGGTCACAACGGGGCATGTTAACAGTGGCAGGAACACCAATTAAAAATGGACTAGATGTAGAGGCATTATTAGAAGCATGTCAGTTGCCCAATAAATTAGTGGTGAAATGTGAAGCTCATATTAGTCGCAAAGATAAAATAGCCATAGGTAATCGTAGAGCAGACAAAATGGCTAAAGCGGCTATCTTGGTGAGAGAAAGTGTTAGAGAACCATATGTAAATATTGTGAATACAAAGGCTGGGATTGTGAGTCTAATAGATGTACAGCAGCAAACTAACAAGAAAGTAGACAGTGAAGGGTTATGGTATAACCCTACCACTGGAAGGCCCGTGGCGCCAAGTGGGATACATGTTACTCTTTCTGAAATGTATCTCATCAATCGGCTGTGAACATGTACTCTCAGTTCAAGACGACGTGGTGGGAAATGGGGGTGTAAGGAACATTTTGGGACTGGGTTAAAAGGTGTGTGATATGTGCCCAACATAATATTGCACCAACAATGCCTACTCCTGCCCGACAGCAACCCCATGCCGGAAGGACCATTCACATCATTGCAGATTGACTTTATAGTGCCACTCCCTCGAAGCAGGGAGAAGACCCATGCATTGGTGGTGGTGGACAGATTTTCAAGAATCCACAGAATCAGCAAACTTTGTGGCACAAACTTTGTTGAGGGAGGTGATACCGAGATGGGGCTTATTTCAGACATTAGATTCTGATCAAGGAAAGCATTTCACTTGTAAAGTGCTACAAGCGGTATGTAAGGCTTGGGGATTCTCCCATGCTTTTCATTGTCCATATAGACCGCAAGCGGCAGAATCGGAGCGTCAGAATCGTTCGATTAATGACAAATTGGCCAAGACTTTAGGAAAGACTGGGTTACGAATTTACCCGGTGTACTGATGTCAATCAGAGTGTCAACTAACGCCACTACTGGCCTCATGCCACACGAAGTGGTGACTGGCAGACCAATGAGGGTTCCAGGGGCTATTACTTACATGTCACAAATGAGTGATTTGGCAATAATGGGAGAATCTATGTTGTCATATTGTCAGAAAATGACCCATGCATTGCAGTGTGTATATTCCCAGGTGAAAGCAGCACATGAGGAGCAGGCGCCAGGGGATAATCGAGAGCATGGGCTGACTCCTGGAGATCGAGTGTACATCAAAATCCACCAGGCGTGGGTGTTGGGGCGGCGTTGGTCGGGACCACACACCGTACTACTAACTGCACCCGCAGCGGTGAAGACCACAGCCTCTCCTCGGTGGGTTCACACTTCTCACATGAAGCGAGATCCCGCAGCATAATGGGTGAGCTAGAAGTCGCCATGATAGCTGAAGCGGAGTTAAAGAGAGAGAGAAAGAGTAGAGTCCACTGTAGACAAGCAGTTGGGGTGGGTCTGGGAGCGATTTGAATCATCAACATTTTAGTGTTGGTTGCTCTGATGGTTAAGGAACCATGTAAAGATGATAGATTGACTATTAACATAGAATGGGTTGTCAATATGAAGACACGAGAATGCATTGGGGTAAAGTCGATACTAATGCTACGACTACTAGACAGGTCACTTATCATGATGATATAGTGATATGGCTGGAGCCACTTGATAACAGAACTAGCACATTGGATGTAGGTTGTTCCAAACGGCAGGGTAGCCTAGTGGTTAGTGTGTTGGACTAGTAACCGGAAGGTTGCAAGTTCAAACCCCTGAGCTGACAACGTACAAAACTGTCGTTCTGCCCCCGAACAGGCAGTTAACTCACTGTTCCTAGGCCGCCATTGAAAATAAGAATTTGTTCTTAACTGACTTGCCTAGTTAAATAAGGGTACAATTAAAAGAACAAGGTGTGGTTTTATTACAGACAGGAGTGTGGAAGGAATGTAATAATACTGAGAGTTAACAAAACAAATCTAGATTTTCTCTGTTGCCACAGATAGACGTCATGTGCCAGGGTTCCAGATCAGCTGAAGCTCAGTTGATAACTTTCAGATTAATTTTACCCAAACTTAAAACATTTCAGAAGGTTGGTAGCGTGGACACAACCATTGCTGACGATGAAGCAGCAAAGAATAGTGTGGGGGAAGTATCTATCTCATAAAAGGAGGTTGTATTCACCAGTAATGTCCTTTAATACAGCAACTAAGGGAGTGAAGTGGCCAGGGAATGTTTTGGACACCAGTAGACCACGAACTTGGGGAAAGATAGCTTTTTGGGGTAATTATACTCTGGACAATATCCTAAGGGGGGAATATGGGAACCGGACTATTCTTACTGTCAAGTGACAGGGGGAAGACGATGCATATGAGCAGATAAAAGCATACTAACAGACTCATTTAGGGCCTGTGACAGAGACAGACATACATCAATGTAGATGGTATGATGGAGGGGTTAAGGGTCAGTCCTACAGAGTTTTAGTTGCAGATTCTGGTAGGACCGATATCAGTGCATTCTATGGGGTCCCAAAAACCAAAGCATTAATGTTACAGGGAATTGGGAGAGCAGAATTTAATGACTGGGGCGGAAGTTTGTGTGGGTAGTAAGTTAAGGAAGTGGGTACTAGAGACTCTGGGGAACGATACCACTCCTCTATGTATATTGATACAGGAAATAGCTCTTAGGAAAGGGAGGACGGTGTGGTAGCATTATCAGAATTCTTTAGGTAACATTGATAAATAAGATGTTTTATTTTATTTTTTTGGTATGCTTATGTGGGAAAGTTACTTGGGCCCAGAGAGGGGAGAGGTCGGGTTAGTCTTATCTGTGAATGTGTCTGTAACTATTCCTAAACCATGTGAAGGGATGGTGTGATTAATGGGGAACCAGTTAGGTTGGCTCCACAATGTCTGTGTGTCAGTCACTCCTCTCTGTAAGCTTGTCCAGGAGGGGTTGTATTTTTTATGGGAGTATCTAGAAATTGACAATTGACATATGCCATTGGTTAAGGTAATGTTTTGGTCCTAAATGGTACCAAGAACGAGATAGGAACTTTGTCTAAGAGGGCAAACTGAAGGATAATTTATAGCTAATGCTGTCTGGCTGTAGGATACTCATTTTTTCTGGTAAAAGGTTCTTTGTGTAATGTTCCTAAGAGCTGTTATTTGTCATGTGAGTTTAGATGGGTGTGTCTTTGCTATAAAGGATCTGTTGCCATAAAGTTGACACTCTCAGATAATTAATTTATAGACACTGAATTGATCTGAGAGTCACAGGGTTGTGGTGAAGCTCATATAATTAAAGCTGGACTTTATGATAACTCTGACTTGTGTGTGGTTTGCTCTCTCATGATTTGGTAATACAGGAAATTTCCAAGACAATGGCTAGTTGTGTGCAATATAGGGACTATTATGAAGAGGAAGTGAACGTTACACATACCCAGATCATGCTGAAATTAGCAGAGAAAGTGTTGTCAACTTTCAGAAATGAGTTTGTCACAGAAGGCATAACACTTGAAAGAATAGCAACTGATCCCTGTATACAGGAGGCCACATCGCCAGAATGACTAGCTACAGATCCCTGTATACAGGAGGCCACATCGCCAGAAGGGAAGTTTGCTGTGATAATAGCATCACATCTCCTGCAGAGTGTGATTAAGAAACATGTGACTCAGAGTTTTGTACGGTTGGAAACTCTTCCGACGCCACTAATCTCTCCCCCATTTCTGACAGCTAGTAAACACTTGACATACCTCCCAGTAGATTAGGACTGACCCACAGTAAACTGAAAGTGTCAGAAGGTGGCTGCTTATCAACCATTGGGACCCAAAGTAGTAGCGCAGGAGGCTATAGTGACTGTATGGATCTGGAATACAGCGCAAATGAGGGGTATTGTGAGATATGCGTCAGGAGTAGTGTTAGTAATAGCAGGGGTTACTTTGGTGATGTTGTAGGGATATCATGTGCTGAGGGCATTGATGTTAAAATGAATACACAGTGTTGAGTTACCTCAAGATGAGGTAAAACTGATTAAGGCTACCGCACGTATATATGGGGTGGCTATGGAGGTAAATGATGAGGAGCAAAGTGAGAATGACATGGCTTGGGAACACCTCTTGGATCCTGTAGTCTGACGGGGAAGACTGGGTGTAAGAATGAGGAAGCTTTTTAGCGCTTCCATTTTTGCCAAGCTCAGCAGAAAAGTATCCTGAAGACATAGTCAGGCTAAGAGAGAGTGGGAATTGTCATGTTATCAAACTTTAAATTGTCATTCATATATAATATCTTGTTACCTTCTTTCCTGTGGAGCCATAAACTGTAAGGAGGAATAGTGTCTTAAGTAGGATGCATTTAAACTGTGGTGTCTGAAATGTTTAGTTGTCTGATTACAGCTGTACATCACCTTTGGGGATGATTAAACTTGGTTAAAGCTTCTCTGGTGTCCGTGAGTTATTTACTATGAAAAATAAGAACCCAGCAATATATATTTATTTATTTGTTAATCCCAGCCCACGTCCCCGCAGGAGGTCTTTTGCCTTTTGGTAGGCCATCATTGTAAATAAGAATTTGTTCCTAACTGACTTGCCTAGTTGAATAAAGGTTAAATAAAGTAAAAATTCCTACACAGCTTATAGAACCAGCACAACTGTGTTTGTAGCTAAAAGGTCTAAAAAGGGAAAGATTTGAGAAAGGTTATGTGTTTACAAACTAAATATACACAACATTTCCTCTAAAGGCTGATATCCCACCTTGGTAATGGAGGGAATTTTAAATGTTAGAGAGGTGAATGTAACTACATCCAATGATGTAGATATACACATAATAATGAATATTAATGTCTATGTCTGCAACTGGTCCTTCTTTTAGTGGTTATTTCAGCTCAGACCACTTCTGTTTTTCTGAGACTGAGCAGAGAGAGAGAGAAAAATATGTTCATTGGTTGTCTTTTGACCACAACATCTTACCACACCCTAAAATAACATAGCTGGTCATTTCACGACTTCAAAAGAAGTAGAAGAAAACAAAATCTTGACGTATTTGCATTTTGCAACAACAACACAAAGATACCGTGGAAACAGTGGCCTGGATTGTTTCTATGGGGATTGTCATAGAGACACTGTTTTGGGCGTTTTACTAGATGCTATTACTAGATGGTATACAGCTATGGATGGAAATACATTTCTCGTAGCAGGTTAGGAGAACGTACATAGCAGGTTAGTGGAATTAGAAAAGGTTTAGGTTTATCTTAAATGATCTCCTAACCTACTAAGAAAAGTCACTTCCGTGCGTTGCTGTCCTCCTAGTTACAATCTGTTTTTGTCCCCATCAGAACCCAAAATATAAGATGTATTACTCTGCTGTTTGTAAACAAACAGGCTATAAAGCCTCAAAACATGGTTAAAGTCCCACTGCAGTCAAAAACGTTAATTCTGGTGCTTTATATATTTCCACACGATAAGGTTGACATAACAAGGCAGTAAATGAGATAATAGACCAATAAGAAAGAGAGTTCCAAACCTCTCTGCCAATAACAGCCCATTTTTATCTCTCTGTGTTGAACCGTTTTCTAATGTGACCAACAGGCCTGAAACCCTGCTTCTTCTTTAATGCCAAATATCACTCCTCCATGTGCACTTGGTAAGATGTTATAATATATTATAAAACCTTATTCACATGATTTGGATGGCCTACTTTAAATAACCAAAGTTGTCTTTCACAAATGTAAATTCTAGGGGTTGGTTTTCCTGAGGTGACGTTTTTCCTCAGGTCCAGAACACTAACTTCTTCCTCAGGATAAATTTGTAGCAGGCTGTTGGACTAGATTACCAGAACAAAATGAAAATGTTATAAGATGTATATTGGTCTTCACCGCCCTCTAGTGCAGGGATCATCAACTAGATTCAGCCACGTCTCACAATTCTTTCTTGAGTGGATGGTCAGGGGACATAATTAAATATCATCTGTAGACTGCAAATTGACTGCAAGAAGCAGAAAATATTTGACTAAAACATAATAATTTCAAACCTTGATTACATTTATGTACGATTATACTTATCTCCTTAATATGTGTGGGAATACTTTGGAACAGATTTCCAAAATTAAAACCACTTGGAGCAAATTGTCTGGTGTTTTTAAAGTATTTTATGTCCCAAACAATCCAAAAGGAAAATGTTTTTGTTTCTCAGAAAACATGGGGGCCAAATAAAATCAGCCAAATTCAGCCCATGGGCCACCAGTTGGGGAACCCTAGTCTAGTGGCAGTTTTATGACACAATCTTTACATTCACATATTCTGATCTTCAGATGAGTGAACTGAAATGGAGTCAGGTTGTAAACAATAATTTAACCTGGCTTGGGCAGGGGGTGGTATTTTCACATCCGGATGAAAAGCGTGCCCAAATAAAACCGCCTGCTACGCAGGGCCATAAACTAAGACTTGCATATAATTAGTAGATTTTGATGGAAAACACTCAAAGGTTTCCAAAACTGTTAAAATAATGTCTGTGAGTATAACAGAACTGATATGACAGGCGAAAACCCAAGGAATATTCAACCACGAAGTACTATTATTTTGAATGGCTGTTTTTCCATTGAAAGCCTATCCACCATACAAAGACTTAGGACCCAGTTCACAATCTCTATGGCTTCCTCTACATGTGACCAGTCTTTAGGCATTGTTTCAGGCTTTTGCTCTGAACAATTAGGGAGATACACCTCTTTCAATGAGTGGAAAGTGGAAATTTCCAGACATGAACCAAGCATGTGATCGGGAGCTCGCATTTCTTGTTTACCTTTTCTTTTGACGAAGCTTTTGTCAAGTTTGCAGACGACACTACAGTGGTAGGCTTGACGAGACTGCCTACAGGGAGGAGGTGAGGGCCCTCGGAGTGTGGTGTCAGGAAAATAACCTCACAGTCAACGTCAACAAAACTAAGGAGATGATTGTGGACTTCAGGAAACAGAAGAGGGAGCACCCCCCTATCCACATCGATGGGACAGTAGTGGAGAGGATAGTACGTTTTAAGTTCCTCAGCGTACACATCACAGACAAACTGAATTGGTCCAACCACACAGACAGCATCGTGAAGAAGGCGCAGCAGCGCCTTTTCAACCTCAGGAGGCTGAAGAAATTCGGCTTGTCACCAAAAACACAAACTTCTACAGATGCACAGGCTGTATCACCGCCTGGTACGGCAACTGTTCCGCCCACAACCGTAAGGCTCTCAGAGGGTAGTGAGGTCTGCACAACGCATCACCGGAGGCAAACTACCTGCCCTCTAGGACACGTACACCACCCGATGTCACAGGAAGGCCATAAAGATCATCAAGGACAACAACCACCCGAGCCACTGCCTGTTCACCCCGCTATCATCCAGAAGGCGAGGTCAGTACAGGTGCATCAAAGCTGGGACCGAGAGACTGAAAAACAGCTTCTATCTCAAGGCCATCAGACTGTTAAACAGCCACCACTAACATTGAGTGGCTGCTGCCAACACACTGACTCAAATCCAGCCACTTATTAATGGGAATTGATGGAAATTGATGTAAAATATATCACTAGCCACTTTAAACAATGCTACTTAATATAATGTTTACATACCCTACACTACTCATCTCATATGTATATACTGTACTCGATACCATCTACTGCATCTTGCCTATGCCGTTCTGTACCATCACTCATTCATATCTTTATGTACATATTCTTTATCCCTTTACACTTGTGTGAATAAGGTAGTAGTTTTGGAATTGTTAGGTTAGATTACTCGTTGGTTATTAATGCATTGTCGGAACTCGAAGCACAAGCATTTCGCTACACTCGCATTAACATCTGCTAGCCATATGTATGTGACAAATACATTTGATTTCATTTTATTTTATTTGTCCGGTTGAAATATTGATTATTTATGACAAAAACAACCTGAAGATTGATTTTAAACATCGTTTGACTTGTTTCTACTCTCTTTTATTGTGTTTTTTGACTTTTTGAGAGTGCTTATTGTGCCTTTGGATTTCTGAACTAAACGCACCAACAAAACGGAGGTATTTGGACATAAAGATTAACTTTATCGAACAAAACACACATTTATTGTGTAACATGAAGTCCTGTGAGTGCCATCTGATGAAGATCATCAAAGGTTAGTGATTAATTTAATCGCTATTCCTGACTTTTATGAGACCTCTCCTTGGCTGAAAATGACTGTATGGTTTTCTGTGACTAGGTGCTGACCTAACATAATCGTTTGGTGTGCTTTCGCCGTAAAGCCTATTTGAAATCGGACACTGTGGCTGGATTTACAAGAAGTTTCTTTAAAATGGTGTATAATACTTGTATGGTTGAGAAATGTTAATTATGGGATTTCTGTTGTTTTGAATTAGGTGCCCTGCAATTTCACTGACTGTTGTCGAGGTGGGACGCTAGAGAGGTTAATTTTATTTTTTATTTCACCTTTATTTAACCAGGTAGGCTAGTTGAGAACAAGTTCTCATTTACAACTGCGACCTGGCCAAGATAAAGCATAGCAGTGTGAACAGAGAGTTACACAACACAGAGTTACACATGGAGTAAACAATAAACAAGTCAATAACACAGGAGAAAAAAGAAAAAAAGAGTCTAGATACATTCTGTGCAAAAGGCATGAGGAGGTAGGCGAATAATTACAATTTTGCAGATTAACACTGGAGTGATAAATGATCAGATGGTCATGTGCAGGTAGAGATACTGGTGCAAAAGAAAAGCTTTCTAGCTACTGCCGATCCAGCACTTCCCAGGAGTCACGTGTATCCTCTGTCACAGGAGGAGACGGTGGCTATGGAATCACATGTCTCTGAATCCCTGGTGCAGGGATTCATTCGGCCCTCCACTTCTCCTGCCTCCTTTTTTGTGAAGAAGAGGGATGGGAGTCTGCGCCCATGTATTGACTATCGAGGGATAAATCAGATCACTGTGAGGTATACCTACCCACTGCCTCTCATTGCCAGTGCGATCGAGTCAATGCACGGGGACTGCTTCTTCACGAGTGGAAGACGGCATTTAGTACCACCTCAAGGCAGTACCTCGTCATGCCGTACGGATTGATGAATGCTCCATCAGTATTCCAGGCCTTTGTTGACAAGGTTTTCCGGGACCTGCACGGGCAGCGTGTAGTGGTGTATATTGACGACATTCTGATATACTCCGCTACATGCTCCGAGCATGTGTCCCTGGTGTGCAAGGTGCTTGGTCGACTGTTGGAGGATGACCTGTACGTCAAGGCCGAGAAATGTCTGTTCTTCCAACAGTCTGTCTCCTTCTTAGGGTACCGCATTACCACGTCAGGGGTGGAGATGGAGAGTGACCGCATTTCAGCCGTGCGTAATTGGCCGACTCCCACCACGGTAAAGGAAGTGCAGTAGATTCTGGGGTTTGCCAACTACTACCGGCGGTTTATCCGGGCGTTTAGTCAGGTAGCAGCTCCCATTACCTCACTGCTGAAGAGAGGACCGGTGCGGCTGCAGTGGTCGGATGAGGCGGACAGGGCTTTAGGTCACCTGAAGGCTCTGTTTACCTCAGATCCCATGCTGGCTCATCCGGATCCCTCTTTGGCGTTCATGGTTGAGGTGGACGCATCCGAGGCTGGGATAGGAGCCGTGCTCTCTCAGCGCTCGGGCACGCCACCAAAGCTTCGCCCCTGTGCCATCTTTTCGAAGAAGCTCAGCACGGCGGAGCGAACTAGGATGTGGGGGACCAAGAGCTGTTGGCTGTTGTCAAGGCTCTGAAGGCGTGGAGACATTGGCTTGGGGGGCTGAACACCCTTTTCTCATCTGGACTGACCACCGCAATCTGGAGTACATCCGGGCGGCGAGGAGACTGAACCCTCGCCAGGCAAGGTGGGCTATGTTCTTTACCCGTTTTGTTTTTTCCCTTTCACACTCACCCTGTTTGACACAGAGGAGCGGTCCATGGATCACAGTCCCATACTTCCGGCCTCTTGCCTGGTGGCACTGGTGGTGTGGGAGCTGGATGCGGACACCGAGCGGGCGTTGCGCACAGAGCCCACTCCCCCCCAGTGTCCAGCTGGGCGCCTGTACGGTCCTTCTACTGTCCGCTACCATTTGATCTTTTGGGCCCATACGTCACCCTACTTTGGTCATCGTGGCATCGGGCGGACGGTGCGTTGCCTTAGTGGCCCACCTTGGCCAAGGATGTGAGGGTTTATGTTTCCTCCTGCTCGGTGTGTGCCCAGTGCAAGGCTCCCAGGCACCTTCCCAGAGGGAAATTACAACCCCTACCTGTTCCACAACGGCTGTGGTCACACTTCCTCCCTCACAGGGAAACACCACGATCCTGGTTGTTGTGGATCGGTTTTCTAAGTCCTGCCGTCTCCTCCCTTTGCCCGGTCTCCCGACGGCCCTACAGACTGCGGAGGACCTGTTCACTCATGTCTTCCGGCACTACAGGGTCTCTGATTGAGGTACCCAGTTCACGTCCAGGGTCTGGAGAGCGTTCGTGGAATGGCTGGGGGTCTCGGTCTGCCTCAACTCAGGTTTTCACCCAGAGAGTAACGGGCAGGTGGAGAGAGACATCCAGGATGTGGGTAGGTTTCTGCGGTCATATTGCCAGGACCGGCCAGGAGAGTGGGCGGAGTTCTTCCCCTGGGCAGAGATGGCCCAAAACTCACTCCGCCACTCCTCCACTAACCTCTGTCCTTTCCAGTGCATACTGGGGTATCAGCCGGTTCTGGCACTGTGGCATCAGATTCAGATCAAAGCTCCAGCGGTGGACGAATGGTTCAAGCGCTCTGAGGAGACCTGGGACGCCGTCCATGTGCACCTTACAACGGGCCGTGAGGCTGCAAAAAGAGGGCGCTGACCGCCACCGCAGCAAGGCCCCGGCGTTCGCACCGGGGGACCGGGTCTGGCTCTTGACCCGAAATCTGGCCCTCCGCCTGCCGGAAGCTGGGTCCGCGGTTTGTGGGGCCATTTGAAGTCCTGAGGAGACTGAACGAGGTATGTTACAGATTACAGCCTCCCCCAGATTATCGTATTAACCCCTCGTTCCACCCCATTTGTCTCTCCCCGGGCCGGTGGTGGCTGGTCCACTCCAGGAAGCTGATGTGCGGGAGGTTCCTCCACCCCCTCTGGACATTGAGGGGGCCCCGGTGTATGCTGTTCGAGCTATCCTGGACTCGAGGCATTGGGCGAGGGGCCTTCAGTACCTCGTGGAGTGGGAGGGGTACGGTCCAGAGGAGAGATGCTGGGTGCCGGTGGAGGACATTCTGGACCCTTCGTTGCTGCGGGATTCCCACCGTCCCCATCCGGATCAACCTGCGCCTCGCCCTCCGGGTCGTCCCCAATGTCGGTGTCGGCACGCTGCTGGAGTCGCACATCAGGGGCGGGGGTTACTGTCAGTCCCTCTCCTTGTCCAGGTGGCGTTCGGTGGTCGACGTCACCGGCTTTCTAGCTACTGATGATCTACTTTTCATTTTCCATTTGTTTTGTCTTTGTTTCACACACCTGTTGTGAATCCCACAATCACTTGTTCATTATTTAACCCACTGTTACCCACATGGTTTTTGTGAGTGATTGTTTATTGTATCTTTCGGTCCATCTGTGTGTGCTCAAGGTGTTACTTTGTATATTTGTCTTTTGAGTAAAGTACGTTTTCTTCCTCGTATCTGCTGTCCTGCGACTGACTCTCTCACCAGCTACACACAAGACTCATTACACTTGCATGAAGTAGTGATGAAGATATCAATTCAACAAAGGTTGATGTCTATGACACGTCGTTTCTTTTTCTGTCTTCTGTGAATGAAGTTCATTGGTTTTGTTTAAACCAATGAGACTTATAAGGAGCACAATGCTTTTTCTAAACATTTTAATATATTTCTGTAACAATTTTTCCATAAACAAATACAAATACTATATTAACTCATTGCCCATTACAGATGTGTTTCTTCTGTACACTTCCACAATGTATGGTGAAGCATGAGTGCACTGACCTAATTTAATTTCTTACACCACTGTTCTTCCCACAATGAAAATAAAAGGACTGTAGCTAATAGCTTCTTTCGAAATGACGTCACACACTCCCTTTATCAGTTTTAGCTGCAGGTGAGTTTCTCTCCGGGTACGGTGGCTTGTGACAGTAACCAAGTCCCTGCGAGGTTGAGGTTGGTGGATTGAGTGAGCTGAGGAGCTCTGGGCTCTTGTGCGTTACAGTAAACAGGTGTACTCACTTAGTTTGGTATCGATATGATTCTACTGGGGGAGCCCGGGACCACTAGGTCGACTAAGGAGAGGTGCGCTGGCCCAGGTCAGAAACGAAGCAGGCCAAAGCCCTGGTACCTCCAGTAGTGGGATAGCGCCTGTGAATAGAGGCTGCAGTGCAGCCTTGGAAAAAATCTAAACATAATATTTCTATAATAATGGTATGGGTTTTTGGTACAACATGTTTAACAGACCATGAACAATCGGATAAGTTAACCAGATTTGCAAAGAGAAAATACAGATTATATTCTTCTGAGGATGGAGAATGATATTGACTCCTAAGGAGGAAATGAGTGAATAACATTGTGCAACAGGACCCGTTGAGAGCAAAATAATCTCGTAAAGTAAAATACAGTTGTGTTCATGATTAAACACTGGATCATAGCCATGTGTTTCCATGGCAACGATGTCATAACGAAACCTCAAATGTCATACAGTGCTTTCAGAAAGTATTCAGACCCCTAGACTTTTTCCACATTTGTTTTTACATTACAGCCTTTTTCTAAAATGGATAAAAAAATTAAAAAAATACTCAGCAACCTAGACACAATACCCCATAATGACCAAGTGAAAACAGGTTTTTAGAAATGTTTGCAAATGTATTAAATGTAACCTTTTTGGTTACTACATGATTCCATGTGTTATTTCATAGTTTGAATGTCTTCACTATTATTCTACAATGTAGAAAATAGTAAAAATAAAGAAAAACCCTTGACTGAGTAGGTGTGTCCAAACTTTTGACTGGTACAGATTATTCCCACTGCTTCAGATGTGATTAACTATATAGGACCATATGATAATGAAATGTCATTCAGAGTTCATGAGCAGTCTGATGGATGGATAGATAGTAAGATTTAGTGGTTTACTGTATATTCCATCATATTATTAATGAAATATCAAACCGTAATTACACATGGAGTTTAAATTTTTTTTTCTTTTCGAATAGTTATTTATTGGTCCACAAAATTCGCATCCTTCATTCTCATGCATTTTTTTATTGTCTTCTGCATTCCCTTATAGAATACAGAATCATCAAGACAATTGGGGAGGGGACATTTGCAGTTGTCTTAAGGACCAAATGTCTAAAGGATGGAAAGTACTATGTCTGTAAGACAGTAAAAGAGCCACTAGAAAGGTAATTCAACTGACAGACCAGCAGAGATATGCACCTTTTAATACAGTCATTAACCTGTCTGGTACAAGTGGGACGCTAGTGTCTCACCTTGACAACAGCCAATGAAATTGCAGGGCGCCAAATTGAAAACAACAGAAATCCCATAATTAAAATTCAATTTTAAAGATAAACTTCGAGAGGGGATAGAGCGGAGAGAGAGAGGGAAGAGAGGGGAGAGAGAGGGGAGAGGGGAAAGAGGAGAGTGAGGAGAGGAGAGGGGAAAGAGAAGAGAAAGGAGTGGGAGGGGAGAGGCGGGAAGAGAAAGAGGAGAGAGAGAGAGGGAGAGAGAACTAGCGCTATGGACCACCTTAGGCATGGCAGTCACACACACACACACACACACACACCCCTGCGTCGTACTCATAGATGATAATCTAGCACTGTAGAACAATACTCAGACTGAGTGTAGCTGTCCCCCCAGTAGCATGGCCTGTCCCTACCCCACACCGTCCTTCTGCACTGCTAGGATGCACCGTGAACGCCTCCCTGCCATTGTATCCAGGACCTGCCACTCACCGTGACAGAGGCAGGTCAGTGGTCCGAAACAGGCTCCATCCCAGAACTCGTTCCTCCCTGACCTCCCTTTACTGAAGCTGCTTTTTATTGGATTTGAGTTAATGTACAGAGACAGACAGAAGTTCAATATAGACAAAGTGCAGATATGTTATGTTTGAATCATGTTCTTATGCCTATCATTGTCTGTCATGTTCACTGTTATTACAATGTGGAGTTACATTTTAGGTGAGGTGACGTAAAAGCATATTTCCGTCTCTGTATAGTCAGCAGTTATATTCTACCCTACTCTGTCTTCTTGTCCCTCCAGCCCAGAGAGGAGTCCCATCAACAAGGCCTTGGACTGTCACATCCTGATCTGTCCTTGTGATTTTCTCCACCAACTCCAGGTGTCTTTTATTTTCCCTGGTGTATTTATCTCTCCTGTCGCTCTGTGCCAGTTCATCTTGTATGATCAAGTCAACCAGCGTGGTTTCCCCGTGCTCCTGCTTTTCTATTCTCTTTTACTAGTCCTCCCAGTTTTGACCTTTGCCTGATTTTCTGGACTTCATTCCCGCCTGCCTGACCATTCTGCCTGCCCTGACCTCGAGCCTGCCTGACCATTCTGCCTGCCCTGACCTCGAGCCTGCCTGACCATTCTGCCTGCCCTGACCTCGAGCCTGCTTGACCATTCTGCCTGCCCTGATCTCGAGCCTGCTTGACCATTCTGCCTGCCCTGACCTTGAGCCTGCCTGACCATTCTGCCTGCCCTGACCTCGAGCCTGCCTGACCATTCTGCCTGCCCTGACCTCGAGCCTGCCTGACCATCCTGCCTGCCCTGACCTCGAGCCTGCCTGCCATTCTGTACCTCTGGAACTCTGAACTGGTTTTGACCTTTTGCCTGTCCACAACCATTCTCTTTCCTATCCCTTTTGGATTGTTAATAAACATCTTGGACTCTAACCATCTGCTTCCTGTGTCTGCATCTGGGTCTCGCCTTGTGCCCTTATATGGACAGCTGCACCATGCTCCCACTGGGTAGTACCAGTGATTTGGTGTTGTTCCTATCTGTTTTGTACAACTTTTGATGACCCACTGTCCATATATTAAGGCAGATTCTACCTGTTTGTGTATGACATCACATTTTATGTTTATGCATATGTATCAATATGTTCTAAACCCGTTAATGACTGAACTGGACATTCAGTCACGTTCCTGTAATACCAGGGTATATCCCTCATACCAACTTATTGAAGCAGCACATAACTGTGTTAGCAGTGAAAATGTATAAACATTATAGATTTGAGAAATGTTATGTGTTTACAAACTAAAGATTCCTTCCTTTTTAACAAAACACTTCCTCTAAAGGCTGATATAACCCACCTTGGAAATAAAGTGAATTTCAATGTTAGAGAGGTAACTGAAACTAAACATGTAGCTCCATAAACATAATATTGAATAAGTATGTCTATGTCTGCAACTGATCCTTTCTTCAGTGGTTATTTCAGCTCAGACCACTTCTGTTTTTCTGAGGCTGAGCAGAGAGAGAGAAAAGAGGTCATCACACCTCACCCTAAAAATAACATAGCTAGTAATTTCACGCTTTTGAAAAAATTATTCAAATCAAATCCAACGTTATTTGTCACATGCGGCGAATACCACAGGCATAGACCTAGCTGTGAAATGCTTACTTACAAGCCCTTAACCAACAGTGCAGTTCAAGAATACTTAAGAAAATATTTAACAAATAAACTAAAGTTAAAAAAGAAAAAAAAGCAACACAGTAAAATAACAATAACGAGGCCACAGTGTTGAGGATTAGCACAGCAGGCGTGTTGATGCATGTCCTTACCACCTGGGGGCTGGCCAGTCAGGAAGTCCAGGATCCAGTTGCAGAGGGAGGTGTTTAGTCCCAGGGTCCTTAGCTTAGTGATGAGCTTTGTGGGCACTTTGGTGTTGAATGCTGAGCTGTAGTCAATGAACAGCATTCTCACATAGGTGTTTGTTTTGTCCAGGCGGGAAAGGGCAGTGTGGAGTACAATAGAGATTGCATCATCTGTGGATCTGTTGGGGCGGTATGCTAAATGGAATGGGTCTAGGGTAGCCAGGATGATGCTGTTGATGTGAGCCATGACCAGCCTTTCAAAGCACTTCATGGCTACTGACGTGAGTGCTGTGGGGTTTTAATCATTTAGGCAGGTTACCTTTGCTTCCTTGGACACAGGAACTATTGTGGTCTGCTTGAAACATGTAGGTACTACAGAATTGGTCAGGGAGAGGTTGAAAATGTAATTTAAGACACTTGCCAGTTGGTCAGTGCATTCTTTGAGTACACATTCTGGTAATCCGTCTGGCCCCCTGGCTTTGTGAATGTTGACCTTTGAAAGGTTGAAGCTAGGGGGCACTATTTTTATTTTTGGAAAAAGAACGTACCCAAAGTAAACTGCCTATTTCTCAGGACCAGATGCTAGAATATGCATATAATTGACAGCTTAGGATAGTAAACACTCTAAAGTTTCCAAAACTGTAAAAATATTGTCTGTGAGTATAACAGAACTGATATTGCAGGCGAAATCCTGAGAAAAATCCAATCAGGAAGTGACTCTTGTTTTGAAACCCCTGTCCTTCTATACATCCCTATTGGCATTTGAAAGGGACATCAACCAGATTCCTTTTTCTGTGGCTTCCCTAAGGTATCTACAGCTTTTAGACGTAGTTTCAGGCCTTTATTTTGAAGAATGAGCGGAAATGTCCACATTGCGTAAGTGGTCTGTTGTTGGCTCTCAGTGTGATTTTTACGCAACACAGAGAGGTAGCCATTTTTCCCCCCGGTCCTAGTGAAAAGCCAACTGTCCCGGTTGATATATTATTGAATAGATATTTGAAAAACACCTTGAGGATTGATTATAAAAAAATGTTTGCCATGTTTCTGTCGATATTATGGATATAATTTAGAATTTTTGTCTGCGTTGTTGTGACCGCTATTTCCGGTGGATTCCTAGGCATAACGCATCAAACTAATGGAGGTATTTGGGTATAAAAAATATCTTTATGGAACAAAAGGAACATTTGCTGTCTAACTGGGAGTCTCGTGAGTGAAAACATCCGAAGGTCATCAAAGGTAAACGATTAATTTGATTGCTTTTCTGATTTTTGTGACCAAGCTTCCCGATGCTAAGTGTACATAATGCTATGCTAGGCTATCGATAAACTTACAAACACTTGTATTGCTTTCGCTGTAAAGCATAATATCAAAATCTGAGACGACAGGGTGATTAACAAAAGGCTAAGCTTTGTTTCGCTATATTTCACTTGTGATTTCATGAATATGAATATTTTCGAGTAATATTTTTTGACTGTTGCACGTGTGACACGCTGTTAGAAATTAGTTAAAACAGATTTAAGTTTGCCTGCCATAAAACCTCTAAGGGATAGGGACTAGTTCCCGCATGTCTGACGTTCCCAAAGTAAACTGCCTGTTACTCAGAAGGATATGCATATAATGGGTAGCATTTGATATAAAACACTTTGAAGTTTATAAAACTGTTAAAATAATGTCTATGAGTATAACAGAATTGATATGGCAGGTGAAAATCCAAAGAAATCCAACCAATTATTTTCTTTTTGAGCTCCCAGGCTCTTTCAATGCAAAGCTATTGCTCATATGTATTTCCGTCTCCCAGATTGCAGTACCTATGGTTTCCACTAGATGTCAACAGTCTTTATACAAGGTTTCAGGCTTGTTTCTTGAAAAACGAGCAAGAACTTGGAGTTTTTCTGAATTGAGCTCCATAAGAAAAGTAGTTTTCAGCGCACGTGAATCAGGGCGTGCTCTTTGTTATTTTCCTTTCCTATTGAACATACTACTTTCCTTATGAAAAATTATAGTTTATTTACATTTTAGAGTACCTGAGGATTAATTAGAAACGTCATTTGACTTGTTTGGACGAAGTTAACCAGTAGATTTTTGGATTCCGTTGTCTGCATGTTGAACGAGTGGATTACTGAAATCAATGGCACCAACTAAACAGACTTTTTGGAATATAAAAAAGGATTTTATCTAACTAAATGACCATTCACTGTGTAGCTGGGGCCCTTGGGATTGCAAACAGAGGAACATTTTAAAAAGTAAGTGATTTATTTGATCATTATTTGTAATTTTGTCACGCCTGTGCTGGTTGAAAAATATGTTGATGTGGGGCGCTGTCCTCAGATAATCGCATGGTATGCTTTCGCTGTAAAGCCTATTGTAAATCAGACAACGCAGTTCGATTAACAAGATTTTAAGCTTTTGAAGGAATGTTTAATATTAATATTACGATTTTATATTTGAATTGCGCGCCCTCCAATTTCACAGGATCTTGTCGACTTTGGTCCCGCTAGAGGGACACCTATCCCTAAGTTATAGTCCCTGGCCACTAGAAGCGCCTCTTCTGGAAGAGCAGTTTCTTGTTTGTTTGTGGCCATGTACAGCTAGTAGAGTGTGGTCTTAGTACCAGAATCGGTTTATGGTGGTAAATAGATGCTATGAATAATCTTGGTAGATAGTGTGGTCTACAGATTATCATGAGGTTATTTCCTCAGGTGAGCAATACCTGAAGACTTCTTTAAAATTAGGCATCGCACACCAGCTTTTATTGACAAATAGACACACACTCCCACCACTCATTTTACCAGACGTAGCTTCTCTGTCCTGTCGATGCATGGAAACCCTGCAAGCTGTATATTGTCCGTGTCTTCGTTCAGCCACGACTCGGTGAAACATAAGGTATTACAGTTTTTAATATCCCGCTGGTAGGATAGTCTTGATCGTAGATCATCCATTTTGTTTTCCAATGATAACAAGTTGGCCAATAGAACGGATGGCAGTGGGGGTTTACTCACTCGCCTATGAATTCTCAGAAGGCGGCCCGAACTCCGCCCCCTTTTTCTCTGTCTTTTCTTCATGCAAATGAGAGGTTTTGGGCCCGTTCCCGAGAAAGCAGTATATCCTTCGCGTCAGACTCGTTAAAGAAAAATCTTTGTCTTGTTCGAGTAGAGTAATCGCTGTTCTGATGTCCAGAAGTCTTCGCTCATAAGAGACGGGACTAGCAACAAAATACGTTTAAAAAAGAAGGTACAAACAAAGTGAAAAAACAACAAAATAGCACAGTTGGTTAGGAGCACAATATTATGTATTTGTAACAGTAAAATTGAAATATCTCCTTGTCTTTCACAGTCTCCCTATCCACAACAGTGACAGATCTAAAGCCTGATGGAACAGTGACAGTCAGGTGGTGTCTATTCACTTTTGATGTCAAGTGTAACTCACACATCATTAGTGGTGTTACACTGAGCTGGTGGATGAGACAAGTACTGATCTGCAGGGAGACTCCAGATACCAGGTCACACAACGTTCTCCCTGTGACTTCACTCTGTGACAATCCAGAGGGAGGACAACAACAGGAAGTGGACACGTCAGCTGACTGAAGGAGGAAAAGTGACGTCCATTGACTTCACCTCCATTAAGGTGAGACAAATTCCCATAGACAGAGATGTATTGAGATTGGAGGAGAACTCTACTGAACCTACCATGATGGCACTAAGAATGCCATGACAAACACTCACAGTTACATTGTTACTATACTTTGTATTCAGTCACTGTTTTATGAAATTGGATGCTCAGTAAAATGATTCTTTATCATTTAAAAGCCACACATTCCAGCCTTCATCAGCAAGCTTCATACAGTACTTGGTGGTAGGACAGTATAAAACACACACACAGTAGTAGTATTCTGTGTCTTCTCCCCTAAACAGAAGGACACTCTGAAGCTGTGGGACTTTGGCTCGTATTAGAGTGTTTACTCCCGCCCTACACAGATTAAATCTCTACACGTTGGTACAGAACCCCAGAGTGCCTCGTAACGGACGGACACTACTCTCACAAGACGGACGTCTGGAGCGCCGGCTGTGTCTTCTACAATCAGGTAATGATTCATTATGTATTAATGGGGTAATAGTATCTCTTCCACTGTAGTACAGGTGTGTATTTGAGAGCTGTAGCCTCCAGTGTTGAGTCTTCAAGATCGTAAGGAACCAAACCAATCACATTATACTCTGACCGACGTACCAATGAGTTTCGCCACTAGGTGGTGCCATGTAGCTAGTTAAAGGGAAGTAGGATCCTCAATTTGTCCCTGTCCCTATTTGTTGGACACAGTGTAACTCATAGCAATAGCATGATTCATTATAGTTCTGTGGTGTCACCTCTATCCACCCTCTTGGTATGACCTCTGTATGACCCCCCCTCCTCTTCCTGCAGCCTCTGGCATCTCTGTTTCCACATCAAACCAGTTGTATTTTCAGAATATTCTCCAAGAATATAATTCATTTCGCTATTTAAGCCCTGAATATCAGCTACCCAACTTTATCAGGAGTTATCCTGAGCCTAGTTGAAATGTGTTTACACAGCGGGAAAGGCAGAAATATATATATTTTTACTATAATCAGCTCGTCAAACATTGACGGATACAAACTTGAAACAACTGATCATGACATTTTAGCCCATGAGGTGAAACTTCTGTTCAGCAGATGTGAGTAACCTGATTGTGAATTCCATATTGTCCATTTTACTTTGACCTGTCCTGTTGTTAGGATATGTTATCTATTAATAAGTCAGCTCATTTTTTACTTGATTGTGTGACATTTAGTTTAGGCTTTTTGATCAGAGAAACCTGCATGATATAAAAAGTGTCCATCTCATTATATTGTCATACATTTAGTCTCCAGTCTGTAAGTTACAGAAAAGGCCACACTCTTTCTGCCATGTCCTATATCTGTTACATGATTTATGTTAGATTTATTTTAGCCTTTTTTTGTATTTTACCCAGCCTTTTTCTCCCCAATTAGATCTTGTCTCATCGCTGCAACTCCCCAACGGGCTCGGGAGAGGAGAAGGTGGAGTCATGCATCCTCCGATACATGACCGGCCTAACCACGCTCCTTAAAACTTCTTGATACTACCCATCCCGCATGCGGGAGCGTAATCATCGCCTCAAATGAATTAGCATAACGCAGCGGACATAAATATCCCTAGAAAATGTTCCTATTCATGAAAATCATAAATGAAATATATTGAGACACAGCTTAGCCTTTTGTTAATCACACTGTCATCTCAGATTTTCAAAATATGCTTTACAGCCAACGCTAGACAAGCATTTGTGTAAGTTTATCATGGCATAATGCTATGCTAGGCTCTGCTAGCAGCAGGCAACATTTTCACGAAAATAAGAAAAGCAATCAAATTAAATAATTTACCTTTGAAGAACAAAGGATGTTTTCACTCAGGAGACTCCCGGTTAGATAGCAAATGTTCCTTTTTTCCAAAATATTATTTTTGTAGGCGAAATAGCTCCGTTTGTTCTTCACGTTTGGCTGAGAAATTGACCGGAAAATGCGGTCACTACAACGCCAAACTTTTTTCCAAATTAGCTCCATAATATCGACAGAAACATGGCAAACGTTGTTTAGAATCAATCCTCAAGGTGTTTTTCACATATCTATTCGATAAAGTATCCACCGGGACAATTGGTTTCTCATAAGAAGCGATTGGAACAATGGCTACTTCTGTACTTTACGCAAGATTTTCTGCGGGAGCCATCATGTGACCACTTGCTCAATGTGGTCCCTTTCGGCTATTCCTCAACAAAATGGATAAAAAGACGTCACAATGCTGTAGACACCTTGGGGAATACGTAGAAAGCGTAAGCTCATTCGTAACCCATTCACAGCCATATAAGAAGTCATTGGCATGCAGGGCTTTCAAAATATGGGGCACTTCCTGTTTGGATTTTTATCTGGGTTTCGCCTGTAACATCAGTTCTGTTGCACTCACAGACAATATCTTTGCAGTTTTGGAAACGTCAGAGTGTTTTCTATCCAAAGCTGTAAATTATATGCATAGTCGAGCATCTTGTCGTGACAAAATATCACGTTTATCCAAAAATGAAAACACTGCACCCTGGTTACAAAAGGTTAACACCCGCCAGTTAAGTCGGAAGCCAGACGCACCAATATCCCGCAGGAAAAACTGTTCAACTGGCGACCGGGGTCAGCTCCAGAAACCAGATCCTCCATCCCCTCTCTGGTCCTGTCAGGTCCCCCACTAAACCAGATCCTCCACCCTCTCTCTGGTCCTGTCAGGTCCCCCACTAAACCAGTTCCTCCATCTGCTCTCTGGTCCTGTCAGGTCCCCCACTAAACCATCCTCTCTTTGGTCCGGTCAGGTCACCACTAAACTAGACCCCATCCTCTCTCTGGTCCTGGCTGGTTCTCCTCCACTAACCAGACCTCCATCCTCTTCCTGGTCCTTTCAGGATCTCCACTTAACCAGATCCTCACTGTGACTGTAGGAGTGGTGTGGACACATGTTTAACTTGGTGAGGACACCTGTTTAACTTGGTGAGGACACCTGTTTAACTTGGTGAGGACACCTGTTTAACTTGGTGAGGACACCTGTTTAACTTGATGTGGACACCTGTTTAACTTGGTGTGGACACCTGTTTAACTTGGTGTGGACACCTGTTTCACTTGGTGTGGACACCTGTTTCACTTGGTGTGGACACCTGTTTCACTTGGTGTGGACACCTGTTTCACTTGGTGTGGACACCTGTTTCACTTGGTGTGGACACCTGTTTAAGTTGGTGTGGACACCTGTTTTACTTGGTGAGGACACCTGTTTAACTTGGTGAGGACACCTGTTTAACTTGGTGAGGACACCTGTTTAACTTGGTGAGGACACCTGTTTAACTTGGTGAGGACACCTGTTTAACTTGGTGAGGACACCTGTTTTACTTGGTGTGGACACCTGTTTAGCATAGCGTGCTACAGACACCAGATGCTTGGATTACAGGCAGCACCACTACGCCTGGCAAGAAACTCTGCTGCAGGTAAAGGTGATAAATGGAGTAGTCTGTAACATTATTTAGAAGGAAGGCTGTAGGCTAAAGTAATTTGGAATGTCAACGGGAAGAACTGGTGGCTATGGTAAGCTAGGCCTTCTACTGCTTCAAATTCTTTATTTTGTCATAGAAATTCTGAATAGGCTTTCAGAAAAAGGACAGACAAATCTATCTTTGCTGCTGACTAGAAGAAGGTTGTAAATTAAATAGGGACAATGCATTCATGCTTTACCTTACATTGTGGAAGCGTAGCCTGAAAACACCTGTAAGTGACAAGTTGGAAGTACTGTATTTTTATTAGTTTATTTAAAAACAGTTTTAGTAATTAATACACATTTTAGAAGAAGAATTGTGCTCATTTTAAGTCTGCTTAGGACACAACTTATTAATGAAACAAAACCAAGGAATTTCTCCATGCTGACGTCATTCACAATGGACAGCAAAAATGTAAAACATCAACGAAGGTTTGCTGATATTTGAATCCCTACTACATAAAGGTTTTTAAAAAGATACTAAAATAAGAGAACACAACTACAAATTAATACATCTTCCACACTATGCACTAAAATAGATGAACATCAGCTTTAAAAACATGTATAATGTCCTCTGTTACTGAATCAATAAAGCTACAGACAGTTTGAAAGTCTTAGTCCAGCACAGGGAGAAGAGTGAGGAACAAGGGGTCATTCCTCCAGGACATGAATCTCAATACCAGAGGCTTCGTCTATACAGAGAACAAAACAACACATCAGACAACATGTCTCACCATTCATTCTATAGCAGACCATAAAGATGAACTAGTTAATAGGGGATTAGATGGACAAGATGACTATGTCAAAGGACTATTTATGACCTGATTCCATTTCAGTTCACACATCTGAAGATCAGAATATGTGAATGTAATGTGCTGTTTGCTCCATGTGTTCTATGGATTGATGGAACCATTCATAATGTTTAGGTCTATACAGTCCTTTCAGATCTGTGAACTCTGATGATGTGGGAGGAGTTAGGAACCTAAATGGAACTGGACCAATGTCTGTGAATCTCACCTGCTTGTGGGGGCAGAGCCTTGGGTGGGCGGATCCTCCTTGTGTGAATAGTGACGATGGCAGCCATGATGGTCAGTGTCACAAAGAGCATGATGCGACTGATGGGCAACTTAACAGCATTACTGGTACCTGAACAATGAGACAGTCAGGGATTAAACACAGTCAATCATTTAGATTGATTTACATGAAAGTAACGTTTGTATCACACAACGATCAATAGAGGATGTTGAGGACCAATATCCATCAGCCAAACACCGCTACAACTTCTCCTCTGTCTGAACACCAACAATCTAGCTGAGTGTTTTAATTTGTGTGTAATGGATTATGATTGTTCACACCATCCACTAAATAATTGAAAGGTTATATAACACCTTAAACCTGGAGTATTGGTATTTGGCTTCACAGAGAAGCAGAAATTCATACAGGAAGAGAGAAGGGTGAACGGCACAACAGCCAAGTAGAAGAGGCTGTACTTCCTGGATAGTAGTGTCGTGGACAGACATCTTTGAATAGTGTATATACAGTTTATTATATATACATCACATTCAACTTGTAAAAAGACCATGGAATTAGCTTATTTGTTACGGTTTTCTTCCGTCAAAGGAGAGTCGGACCAAAATGCAGCGTGGTAAGTTAGATACATATTTAATAACGAAGAAAAAAATGAACAATACAAAAACGACAAACGGAACGTGAAAACCTATACAGCCTATCTGGTGACAACTAACACAAAGACAGGAACAATCACTCACCAAACACTCAAAGAATATGGCTGCCTAAATATGGTTCCCAATCAGAGACAACGAGAATCACCTGCCTCTGATTGAGAACTGCCTCAGGCAACCATAGACTTTGCTAGAACACCCCACTAAGCCACAATCCAAAACCTACGAAGAAACCCAATACACAAACACCACAAAATAAACCCATGTCACACCCTGGCCTGACCAAATAAATAAAGAAAACACAAAATACTAAGACCAGGGCGTGACACTATTATAATGTAGATCTGACTCCATAAGATAAATAGTAACATGCAAGAGAAAATGGTTGAACCATATGCAACAATTATTAGTCGCTTAGCTGACTAAGATGAAATAGTTGTCATGAGATTGGAATTCTAACTAGAATTGTGTTTAATTACATTGTAAAATTACATACAAAGGCATCAAGCTGAAGTTTCAAAGCTGAAGTTTCAAAGCATTAAGAAGCATTACAATACATTATTATAAGCATAGAGAGAGAGAGAGAAATCATAGCCTGAAAGGCCATGCCCCAAAAGTCTATGAGAGGGAGAGAGAGGGGGGGAGGGAGAGAGGGGGAGAAAGAGGACGAGAGGAAGAGAGGGAGAGAGAGAGAGAGAGAGAGAGAGAGAGAGAGAATCATAGCCTGAAAGGCCATTTCCCAAAAGTCCATGGGGTGGAGAGCGAGAGAGAGAGAGAGGGAGGGAGAGAGAGAGAGAGAGATAAAGGGGGATAAAGAGGGATAAAGAGAGAGTGAGAGAGTGAGTCTCACCACAGCAGTTCAGGATCAAAAAATATAAAAAACTGTGAATCTTAGACCTTTTCAAAAGCATCTGAGTTGTTGACCAATGACATTAATGTAAAGTTAACCACCAATCAGATATCAGACCTACAGGATGTAACCTCTGCTCCTCAGAGGTGAGACAATGTGGGATGCTGAGATCAACACAGAGAATGCTGAATTCCTAAGACAACACAGAATCATTTATTGCATTCAAGTCTCACATTGGGCTCTGGGTCGCCCTTCAGCAGTGGAAAACAAACAGGGTGACCACTTTTCATTGGTGAGTAATGGATCCACATCCACTGACTCTGTGTTGCCTGTAGAGTTCTCTACTCAATCTGTTACATCTTTCTCCAGCTCTAGAACACTAGACAAGAAGTTCTTCCTATGAACATGTTTGGGCCTATTTTTACATTACCAGTCTAACACAAGACTAAACTGGTGTTTGTCTTAACAATTACATCAGAACTGTCTGACAAACATATATTCAAGTGACCTTCTGGACCCAGCCTCAAACCCCGTCACAGCAAGGAAAACACAATACCGAGTTCTATGTATCCAGAGGACAGATAAAACATTTACTATATCTGCACACATCATACAGATGGGAGTATTTTACCTGGGACAGTAGAGATGACATCATCACTATCAGTGGTCTTTTCTTCAATATCTAATTCAGTAGGAGATGAACATCCTCTTTTAGTTTATTAAATAACCCATCATCATCCTCATTAGACACAGCAGTAGGATTCAAATCAAATTCATCATCAATCACTAATATCACAAATACCAGGAGAATGAATCAGGTTTGATATCAACTTTAATATCATCACAGATCTTGTGAACTTATTCATATTATAGGAGCATAACAAGAACACATACCTGAGAATGTGGAGGTGAAGTCAATGGAGATCTTCATGTTTCCCTTTTCAGTCAGCGTGCACGTCCACTTCCTGTTGTTGTCCTTCTTCTGGAGTGTCACAGTCAGAGTGATGTCACAGGAAGAATCCTGTGTGTCCTGGGCATTAGTACCTGTTTTAGGGTCCCAGCTGAGACTAAATCCTGACCAGCATGTTCCATGTCCAGTATAGGTGAGCAGAGAACACTGTAATGTCATATTTACATTAGGCTTCAGATCTGTCACTGGTGTGGTGGAGGAGACTGAGAAAGAGAAAAAGGTATACAGTATTTGTTGGTTGTTTTCACATTACATATAATTATTAACACCACACTTACACAGTGACATTTAAACTCTGATTTAAACAGTAATACTCACTAGTTAGAACAGACAGATCAACAGGAGCATCACCTCCATGTTGTGGTCCAGTCTTTGTAAGGTACTGTTGACAGATGTAGAGTCCAGCATCCTCAGCTCTGACATCACTAACATGTAGAGAACAGTTAGACCCTAAACTCAGTCTCTCTGTCTGGTCAACTTTGATCTTTCCCAATGTGACCACTTCAATAGTACCAGTAGATCCATCTCTGTTATAGATCCATACAGTTGAGGAACAGTTTGGATAAATCACATTGTTACACGGCAGACTGACATCATCTCCCACTCTGGAGAACATAGAGAGAGTTTCTCCACTGACACCTGGAAGGAGTATGACATCAGATAATTATTAACTGGTAATACAGATGACATTATATTTCATAGGTTTTCTTATTGATATTCTTCAGTGTGAATAATAGTGTAATATACTGTCTATTATACAATAGTGAAGATAAGAGTAAACAGATACACAAAAGAAATGTCATCATAATATTAGTCAATTGTAAACTGAACTAGTTTGGCCGTGTGAAATAAATGTGTTCTATGATCTCTAATGACATATTCTTACTCTCTCTCCTCTGTCTTACCTGATAGCAGGTACAAAACGGTCACAAGCAATCCCAAAGATGATTGAGGGACATCAGCCATGATCCTCTTTCTCTCTCTCTCTCTCTCTCTCTCTCTCTCTCTCTCTCTCTCTCTCTGTCTCTCTCCTCTGTCTCTTTCTCTCTCTCTCTCTCTCTCTGTCTCTCTCCTCTGTCTCTCTCTCTCTCTCTCTGTCTCTCTCATCTGTCTCTGTGTGTGTGTTTCTCTGTCTCTTTCCTCTTTCAGAGTGTCTCAGCACTATGAGTTTCTCACCATACAGCAGCATCTCTATTCATCACTATAGCATCACTTCCTCAAAGTGGTCATGGTTTTAATCTAGTTTCTGACAACTTGGTGAGAATCCTTCAGCTCACCAGCAGTTGAAGGCCTTCTTCACATGTATGAGAGTCTGTATTAGTGATGCAGGGATTTGGCATTACTGTGGTCATATTCAAGTGGTGGTCGGTGCCGTTTAATTGGATGATTCATTCATATTCCAGTCACCCAGCTCAGTGTAACATTGATAAGTGTATGCTACTACATGATACTAGAATGAATAAACCCCTGATCACATGCAAATACAGGTCACATTCATCGTAGCCATAAACAAACAGCATGATCACTTTGCTTGTTAATTCCTTCTCACATCTCGACTCTCCTCCTCTCACCTTTTCCCTTCGCTTGTGGGATCCAGTGCAAAACACCTCAGCTGTCTGTGACCAGACGACAAAACACTTCCAAGCCAAACCTTCATATCATAACCGCTAACAGCGACACACAGCCTACATCATTGTCACCATATTAGCTAAGGTCAGCCAACATAGCTACTAGAACTAACGTGTTAATAAACCCTCGACAATAATGCTGTAGAGTGTACAGTTAGCAAGGTGGCCCCGGTGGCAATAAGTTAATACAATCAAAAGCTTACCTTGCCTTGGAAGAGTTCCAGTGTTGGACAGCCATAGCCAGCTAGCTAACATAGCACCCCTCTCTGTTTGAGACAGGTGTTTGAGAAGTGTGTTTGAGAAGTGCTAAACTAGCCTAATCAAACATACAACTTAATATAGCTCTCTCTCTCTTGCTTCTCCTTCATTTTAAAGAAATTAATTTGTTCTAAACTGTTCAACTATTGTTCTTCTCTCTCTTTGAGCCCCCTACTCACCACATTTTATACACTGCAGTGCTAGCTACTGTAGCTATAGCTTATGCTTTCAGTACTAGATTCATTCTCTGATGCTTTCTTTTCTTCTTTCTATGCGTCCTACAAAACACGACCCTGCCAAGCCACACTTCTTCTTGACACAATGTTCACCAATGTGTCAGAGGATACACTGTACACATGGTGACCATGTCAGCCTGCATTGCACCCGGCTCGCCACAGGAGTCGCTAGAGTGCGATGAGACGAGGACAACCAGGCAAACCTAACCCAAATAAGTCAAATGACATAGTCAAGTGACATAGTCAACACGTCAACATGACATATCAGTGTAATCAAGTCTCTTGTCTCTCCAGGATTGGAAGTCATTCAGAGATGCTGCTGCCACATCATTGGCACTTCCTACAACTCCCTCCCAAGGCATTCAAAGTGCTCCAGCACAACCACCAGTCCTCTGAACAAGTGTCTAACCCCTACACAGTAACAGTATGATCTGAGGAGTTCAATGTAACACACTGCACTACCAGACATCACAGATCATTCTTGACAAGAGCTCTCAAACTATTCAAATGGTTTTCTCCATCACTAAAGACATTTAATATGACTATTTATTGATTTGGTGCTGTCTATTTGTTGTGTGACTTTGATGACCCACTGTCCGTATATTAAGGCAGATTCTACCTGTTTGTGTATGACATCACATTGTATGTATGTTTCTACATATGTACCAATATGTTCTAAACCTGTCAAGGGCTGAAGTGGACATCCAATCACGTTCCTGTAATACCAGGGTATATTCCTCTTACCAGCTTATAGAAGCAGCACATAACTGTGTTTGTAAAGAATCAGTATAAAAAAGGACAGATGAGTGAATTTCAAATGTTAGAGAGGTGAATGTAACTGCAACCAATAATGTAGATGTACACAGGAGAATTAATATTAATGTCTATATCTGCAACTGGTCCTTCTTTCAGTGCTTATTTCAGCTCAGACCACTTCTGTTTTTCTGAGACTGAGTAGAGAGAGAGAAATAAGTCAAAGTGATGGGTTGTCTTTTCATTTTACCACAGAATATTACTTCACCCTAAAAATAACACAGCTGATCATTTCACACCTTCAAAAGAAGTAGAAAACAACACAAAGATACCGTCGGAACAGTGGACTGTACTGTTTGTATGGGAGTTGACATAGAGACACTGTTTTGGGGGTTTTACTAGATGGTATTACTAGAGGGTATACAGCTATGGATGGAAATACATTTCTCGTAGCAGGTTAGGAGAACGTACAGAGCAGGTTAGGGGATGTAGGATACGTTTGGGAAAGGGGTTAGGTTTATCTTAAATGATCTCCTAACCTACTAAGAAAAGTCACTTCCGTCAATAGCTGTACTCCTAGTTACAACCTGTTTTTGGAGTGTAACTGCAGTAAATGATGTACATAAACAGAATAACAAGTATGTCTATGTCTGCAACTGGTCCTTCTTTCAGCGGTTATTTCAGCTCAGACCACTTCTGTTTTTCTGTTGCTGAGCAGAGAGAGAAATAGATAATGAGAGGAGAGGAGAGGATAAGAGAGGAGAGTAGAGAGAAGAGAGCAGAGGAGATGAAAAGAGAGGAGAGTAGAGTAGAGAAGAGAGGAGAGTGGTGGAGAGAGAAGTGTAGAAGAGAGAGGAGAGCAAAGCAGATGTAGAGGAGAGTAGAGAGGACAGCAGGGGAGAGGAGAGGGGGAGAGCAGAGAGGAAGGGAGAGAGGTGGAGAGAAGAGGAGAGTAGTGGAGAGAGGACACGAGAGGAGAGAGGAGATTAGAGCAAAGTAGAGGAGAGTAGAGAGGACAGCAGAGGAGAGAGCAGGAGCGAAGAGGAGAGGAGAGCGGAGAGTAAGGGAGACAGAAGGAGAGGGCAGAGGAGAGAAGGGGAGAGAATAGAGGACAATAGAGTATAGGAGAGGAGAGTAGAGAGTACAGCAGAGTGGAGTAGAGAGGGCAGCAGAGGAGAGCAGAGGAGAGAGGAGAGGAGGGGAGAGGAGAGGGCAGAAGAGAGGAGGAGAGGGGGAGAGAGGAGAGGAGGGGAGAGGAGAGATTAGAGCAAAGTAGAGGAATGTAGAAAGGACAGCAGGGGAGAGTAGAGGAGAGAGGAGTGTAGAGGAGAGAGGAGCAGAGATGAAGGGAGAGTAGTGGAGAGGAGAGGGCAGAGTAGAGAGGAGATTAGAGTAGAGGAGGGGAGAGTGGGAGGAGAGAGCAGAGGAGAGGGCAGAGTATAGGAGAGAGTAGAGGAGAGAGGAGAAGAGTAGAGTAGAGTGTACAGCAGAGTGGAGTAGATGAGAGTGGAGTAGAGGAGAGGAGAGGAGAGGAGAGGAGAGGAGAGGAGAGGAGAGGAGAGGAGAGGAGAGGAGAGGAGAGGAGAGGAGAGGAGAGGAGAGGAGAGGAGAGAGAGAGGAGAGGAGAGGAGAGGAGAGGAGAGGAGAGGAGGGTAGTGGAGTGAGGAGACGAGAGGAGAGGAGAGGGCAGAGGAGAGAGGAGATTAGAACGGAGTAGAGGAGAGTAGAGGAAGGTTTAGATGAGAGAGGAGAGGAGAGAGGAGATGACAGTAGAGTAGAGTGGAGTTGAGAGGAGAGAGGAGATGACAGTAGAGTAGAGTAGATGAGACAGGAGAGAGGAGATGACAGTAGTGAAGAGAAGGAGAGCAGAGTAAAAGAGAGAGGAGTTGAGAGGGCAGTGAACAGCAGAGTAGAGGAGAGGGGAGAGGAGGGGATAGATTAGATCAGAGGAGAGGAGAGTAGATGAGTGTAGAGGAGAGTAGAGAGTAGAGGAGAGTAGAGGAGAGTAGATTAGAGGAGATTAGAGGAGAGTAGAGTAGAGGAGAGAGGAGAGTAGAGTAGAGGAGAAGACAGTAGAGTAGAGGAGAGAGGAGAGTAGTGGAGAGAGGAGACGAGAGTAGAGTGGAGGAGAGAGGAGAGGTGAGTAGAGGAGAGGAGATGACAGTAGAGTAGAGGAGAGCGGAGAGTAGTGGAGAGAGGAGAGTAGAATAGCATAGAAGAGAGGAGAGTATGGCAGAGAGAGGAGAAGAGAACAGAGAAGAAGAGAGAAGAGCGTAGAGTAGTGGAGAGGAGAGGGCAGTGGAGAGAGGAGATAAGAGCAGAGCAGAGTAGAGAGGACAGCAGAGTAGAGTAGATAGGACAGCAGAGCAGAGTAGAGCAGAGGTTGAGAGAAGAGGAGAGGAGAGGAGGGGAGAGGAGATGAGAAGAGGAGGAGAGGAGAGGAGAGGAGAGAGGAGAGAGGAGAGGAGAGGAGAGGAGAGGGAGAGGAGAGGAGAGGAGAGGAGAGGAGAGGAGAGGAGAGAGAGGAGGAGAGGAGAGAGGAGAGGAGAGGAGAGGAGAGGAGAGGGAGAGGAGAGGACAGAGGAGAGGACAGAGGAGAGGACAGAGGAGAGGGGTCGCAGAGGAGAGTAGAGAGGACAGCAGAGTAGAGTGGACAGTAGATTAGAGGAGAGTAGAGGAGAGAGGAGAGAAGAGGAGTCCAGAGAGGAGTGGAAAGAGGAGACAAGAGGAGAGAGGAGAGTAGGGTAGAGAGGATAGAGGAGAGAAGAGGAGACCAGAAAGGAGAGGAGAGGAGAGGAGAGGAGAGAGAGGAGAGGAGAGAGAGGAGAGGAGAGGAGAGGAGAGGAGAGGAGAGGAGAGGAGAGAGGAGAGGAGAGGAGAGGAGGAGAGGAGGAAGGAGGAGGAGAGAGAGGAGAGAGAGAGGAAAGTAGAGCAGAGATGAAGAGAGAGGAGAGTAGTGGAGAGGAGAGGAGCAGAGAGAGGAGGGAAGAGTAGAGGAGAGGAGAGAAGAGAAGAGAGGAGAGAAGAGGAGAGGAGAGGAGAGGAGAGGAGAGGAGAGGAGAGGAGAGGAGAGGAGAGGAGAGGAGAGGAGAGGAGAGGGAGAGGAGAGGAGAGGAGGAGAGGAGAGGAGAGGAGAGGAGAGGAGAGATGACAGTAGAGTAGAAGAGAGTGGAGGAGAGAGAGAGGAGAGGAGAGGAGAGGAGAGGAGAGGAGAGGAGAGGAGAGGAGAGGAGAGGAGAGGGAGAGGAGAGGAGAGGAGAGGAGAGGAGAGAGAGAGGAGAGGAGAGGAGAGGAGAGGAGGAAGGAGGAGTGAAGAGAGTAGAGGAAAGTAGAGCAGAGATGAAGAGAGAGGAGAGTAGTGGAGAGGAGAGGAGAGGAGAGAGGAGGGAAGAGTAGAGGAGAGGAGAGAGAGAAGAGAAGAGAAGAGAAGAGAAGAGGAGAGAGAGAGAGAGAGAGGAGAGGAGAGGAGAGGAGAGGAGAGGAGAGGAGAGGGAGAGAGGAGAGAGAGAGAAGAGAGAGAGAGAGAGGAGGAGAGGAGAGGAGAGAGGAGAGTAGAGAGAGGAGAGGAGAGGAGAGGAGGGAGAGAGATGACAGTAGAGTAGAAGAGAGTGGAGGAGAGGAGAGGAGGAGAGGAGAGGAGAGGAGAGTAGAGTAGAGGAGAGGAGGAGAGGAGGAGAGGAGAGGAGAGGAGAGGAGAGGAGAGGAGAGGAGAGGAGAGGAGAGGAGAGGAGAGGAGAGGAGAGGAGGGGAGAGGAGAGGAGAGAATACAGTGTAGTACACTAAAGTAGAGCAGAGGAGTTTATGTGTATATGTACAGACTAGTGTCCTGCATGAAGACTCCTTCATGCAGAGACTCCTCCTCCTCAACACTCCTTCCGTGGCCTCCAACTGCTCTTAAACGCTAGTAAAACCAAATGCATGCTTTTCAACTGATCGCTGCCTGCACCCGCATGCCCGACTAGTATCACCACCCTGGATGGTTCCGACCTTGAATATGTGGACATCTATAAGTACCTAGGTGTCTGGCTAGACTGCAAACTCTCCTTCCAGACTCATATCAAACATCTCCAATCAAAAATCAAATCAAGAGTCGGCTTTCTATTCCACAACAAAGCCTCCTTCACTCACGCCGCCAAGCTTACCCTAGTAAAACTGACTATCCTACCAATCCTCGACTTCGGCGATGTCATCTACAAAATGGCTTCCAACACTCTACTCAGCAAACTGGATGCAGTATATCACAGTGCCATCCGTTTTGTCACTAAAGCACCTTATACCACCCACCACTGCGACTTGTATGCTCTAGTCGGCTGGCCCTCGCTACATATTCGTCGCCAGACCCACTGGCTCCAGGTCATCTACAAGTCCATGCTAGGTAAAGCTCCGCCTTATCTCAGTTCACTGGTCACGATGGCAACACCCATCCGTAGCACGCGCTCCAGCAGGTGTATCTCACTGATCATCCCTAAAGCCAACACCTCATTTGGCCGCCTTTCGTTCCAGTACTCTGCTGCCTGTGACTGGAACGAATTGCAAAAATCGCTGAAGTTGGAGACTTTTATCTCCCTCACCAACTTCAAACATCAGCTATCTGAGCAGCTAACCGATCGCTGCAGCTGTACATAGTCTATTGGTAAATAGCCCACCCATTTTCACCTACCTCATCCCCATACTGTTTTTATTTATTTACTTTTCTGCTCTTTTGCACACCAATATCTCTACCTGTACATGACCATCTGATCATTTATCACTCCAGTGTTAATCTGCAAAATTGTAACTATTCGTCTACCTCCTCATGCCTTTTGCACACATTGTATATAGACTCCCCCTTTGTTTTCTACTGTGTTATTGACTTGTTAATTTGTTTATTCCTTGTGTAACTCTGTGTTGTCTGCTCACACTGCTATGCTTTATCTTGGCCAGGTCGCAGTTGTAAATGAGAACTTGTTCTCAACTAGCCTACCTGGTTAAATAAAGGTGAAATAAAAAAATAAAAAATAAAAAAAAAGGTGGGACTACAGGTAAGACTACAGGTGGGACTCTAGGTGGGACTACAGGTGGGACTATGGATGGGACTACAGGTGGGACTCTAGGTGGGACTACAGGTGGGACTACTGGTGGGACTACTGGTGGGACTACAGGTGGGACTACAGGTGGGACTACTGGTGGGACTACTGGTGGGACTACAGGTGGGACTACTGGTGGGACTACAGGTGGGACTACAGGTGAGACTACAGGTAAGACTACAGGTGGGACTCTAGGTGGGACAATAGGTGGGATGACTGGTGGGACTACATGTGGGACTACAGGTAAGACTACAGGTGGGACTCTAGGTGGGACTACAGGTGGGACTCTAGGTGGGACTACTGGTGGGACTCTATGTGGGACTACTGGTGGGACTCTAGGTGGGACTACAGGTGGGACTACAGGTGGGACTACTGGTGGGACTACAGGTGGGACTACAGGTGGGACTCTATGTGGGACGACAGGTGGGACTATGGGTGGGACTACTGGTGGGACTACAGGTGGGACTACTGGTGGGACTATGGATGGGACTACAGGTGGGACTCTAGGTGGGACTCTAGGTGGGACTACAGGTGGGACTACTGGTGGGACTACAGGTGGGACTACTGGTGGGACTACTGGTGGGACTACAGGTGGGACTACTGGTGGGACTACAGGTGGGACTACAGGTGAGACTACAGGTAAGACTACAGGTGGGACTCTAGGTGGGACAATAGGTGGGATGACTGGTGGGACTACATGTGGGACTACAGGTAAGACTAGAAGTGGGACTACAGGTGGGACTACAGGTGGCACTACAGGTGGGACTACAGGTGGGACTACAGGTAAGACTACAGGTGGGACTACAGGTGGGACTACTGGTGGGACTACAGGTGGGACTACAGGTGGGATTACTGGTGGGACTACAGGTGGGACTACAGGTGGGACTGCTGTTGGGACTACAGGTGGGACTACAGGTAAGACTACAGGTGGGACTACAGGTGGGACTACAAATCAAATCAAATTTTATTTGTCACATACACATGGTTAGCAGATGTTATTAATGCGAGTGTAGCGAAATGCTTGTGCTTCTAGTTCCGACAATGCAGTAATAACCAACAAGTAATCTAACTAACAATTCCAAAACTACTGTCTTATACACAGTGTAAGGGGATAAAGAATATGTACATAAGGATATATGAATGAGTGATGATACAGAGCAGCATAGGCAAGATACAGTAGATGGTATCGAGTACAATATATACATATGAGATGAGTATGTAAACAAAGTGGCATAGTTAAAGTGGCTAGTGATACATGTATTACATAAGGATGCAGTCGATGATATAGAGTACAGTATATACGTATGCATATGAGATGAATAATGTAGGGTAAGTAACATTATATAAGGTAGCATTGTTTAAAGTGGCTAGTGATATATTTACATCATTTCCCATCAATTCCCATTATTAAAGTGGCTGGAGTTGAGTCAGTGTCAGTGTTAGTGTGTTGGCAGCAGCCACTCAATGTTAGTGGTGGCTGTTTAACAGTCTGATGGCCTTGAGATAGAAGCTGTTTTTCAGTCTCTCGGTCCCAGCTTTGATGCACCTGTACTGACCTCGCCTTCTGGATGATAGCGGGGTGAACAGGCAGTGGCTCGGGTGGTTGATGTCCTTGATGATCTTTATGGCCTTCCTGTAACATCGGGTGGTGTAGGTGTCCTGGAGGGCAGGTAGTTTGCCCCGGTGATGCGTTGTGCAGACCTCACTACCCTCTGGAGAGCCTTACGGTTGAGGGCGGAGCAGTTGCCGTACCAGGCGGTGATACAGCCCGCCAGGATGCTATCGATTGTGCATCTGTAGAAGTTTGTGAGTGCTTTTGGTGACAAGCCAAATTTCTTCAGCCTCCTGAGGTTGAAGAGGCGCTGCTGCGCCTTCTTCACGATGCTGTCTGTGTGAGTGGACCAATTCAGTTTGTCTGTGATGTGTATGCCGAGGAACTTAAAACTTGCTACCCTCTCCACTACTGTTCCATCGATGTGGATAGGGGGGTGTTCCCTCTGCTGTTTCCTGAAGTCCACAATCATCTCCTTAGTTTTGTTGACGTTGAGTGTGAGGTTATTTTCCTGACACCACACTCCGAGGGCCCTCACCTCCTCCCTGTAGGCCGTCTCGTGGTTATTGGTAATCAAGCCTACCACTGTTGTGTCGTCCGCAAACTTGATGATTGAGTTGGAGGTGTGCGTGGCCACACAGTCGTGGGTGAACAGGGAGTACAGGAGAGGGCTCAGAACGCACCCTTGTGGGGCCCCAGTGTTGAGGATCAGCGGGGAGGAGATGTTGTTGCCTACCCTCACCACCTGGGGGCGGCCCGTCAGGAAGTCCAGTACCCAGTTGCACAGGGCGGGGTCGAGACCCAGGGTCTCGAGCTTGATGACGAGCTTGGAGGGTACTATGGTGTTGAATGCCGAGCTGTAGTCAATGAACAGCATTCTCACATAGGTATTCCTCTTGTCCAGATGGGTTAGGGCAGTGTGCAGTGTGGTTGAGATTGCATCGTCTGTGGACCTATTTGGGCGGTAAGCAAATTGGAGTGGGTCTAGGGTGTCAGGTAGGGTGGAGGTGATATGGTCCTTGACTAGTCTCTCAAAGCACTTCATGATGACGGAAGTGAGTGCTACGGGGCGGTAGTCGTTTAGCTCAGTTACTTTAGCTTTCTTGCGAACAGGAACAATGGTGGCCCTCTTGAAGCATGTGGGAACAGCAGACTGGTATAGGGATTGATTGAATATGTCCGTAAACACACCGGCCAGCTGGTCTGCACATGCTCTGAGGGCACGGCTGGGGATGCCGTCTGGGCCTGCAGCCTTGCGAGGGTTAACACGTTTAAATGTCTTACTCACCTCGGCTGCAGTGAAGGAGAGACCGCATGTTATCGTTGCAGGCCGTGTCAGTGGCACTGTATTGTCCTCAAAGCGGGCAAAAAAAGTTATTTAGTCTGCCTGGGAGCAAGACATCCTGGTCCGTGACTGGGCTGGGTTTCTTCCTGTAGTCCGTGATTGACTGTAGACCCTGCCACATACCTCTTGCGTCTGAGCCGTTGAATTGAGATTCTACTTTGTCTCTATACTGACGCTTAGCTTGATTGATAGCCTTGCGGAGGGAATAGCTGCACTGTTTGTATTCGGTCATGTTACCAGACACCTTGCCCTGATTAAAAGCAGTGGTTCGCGCTTTCAGTTTCACGCGAATGCTGCCATCAATCCACGGTTTCTGGTTAGGGAATGTTTTAATCGTTGCTATGGGAACGACATCTTCAACGCACGTTCTAATGAACTCGCACACCGAATCAGCGTATTCGTCAATGTTGTTATCTGACGCAATACGAAACATCTCCCAGTCCACGTGATGGAAGCAGTCTTGGAGTGTGGAGTCAGCTTGGTCGGACCAGCGTTGGACAGACCTCAGCGTGGGAGCCTCTTGTTTTAGTTTCTGTCTGTAGGCAGGGATCAACAAAATGGAGTCGTGGTCAGCTTTTCCGAAAGGGGGGCAGGGCAGGGCTTCATATGCGTCGCGGAAGTTAGAGTAACAATGATCCAAGGTCTTTCCACCTCTGGTTGCGCAATCGATATGCTGATAAAATTTAGGGAGTCTTGTTTTCAGATTAGCCCTGTTAAAATCCCCAGCTACAATGAATGCAGCCTCCGGATAAATGGTTTCCAGTTTGCAGAGAGTTAAATAAAGTTCGTTCAGAACCATCGAAGTGTCTGCTTGGGGGGGGATATATACGGCTGTGATTATAATCGAAGAGAATTCTCTTGGTAGATAATGCGGTCTGCATTTGATTGTGAGGAATTCTAAATCAGGTGAACAGAAGGATTTGAGTTCCTGTATGTTTCTTTCATCACACCATGTCACGTTAACCATAAGGCATACGCCCCCGCCCCTCTTCTTACCAGAAAGATGTTTGTCTCTGTCGGCGCGATGCGTGGAGAAACCCGCTGGCTGCACCGCCTCGGATAGCGTCAGGTGGGTCTACTGGTGGGACTACAAGTAGGACTACAGGTAGGACTACAGGTGGGACTACTGGTGGGACACAGGTAAGACTACAGGTGGGACTACAGGTGGGACAACAGGTGAGGCTCCGTTTGGAGCTCTTGGTGCGAAAACTGGTTATCTTGAGCCTGGTCCTTCCTGTCTCCATTCCTCTCTTCATATCATATCTCTCCTCCTCCTGTGTCCTCCATTCTTAATTATCATTGTAATCTCTCTCCTAACTCTTCTTCTACTTCATCAGTTGGTCCTTCTACCTCCTATCTGGCTCCTTCTCCCATTTCCTCATCTACCTCTTGTTGGTCTCTCTCCTTTTCTCTCTGACTCTCCCTGGCTCTCTCTTTCAGCTGTGAATGGGACATTCAAAGTGGTGTCACGCGCCCTGACCAGTGGTCCTGAAAAACCTAAGATGTCCATGAAACACTATTTGAGACTGCTGCCCCACTTCTCTTCTTGTCCTTCTCAGCCCTCTTTTCTCTCTGAATCTTGTCCCTGAGACTACATCAACTCTGTCTGCAATCTTTCTCTAAAAGGGACAGAACAAGCATGTCATTTACTAATTTATTACTAACTTTCATACCATTATTATTCATATTACACTCACACACCAGCTGACCTAGCTAGTAGTACCCAAGAACAAGTCATCAATCAGAGCTTAAATTTCACTGCACAAAAGTATAGTTTTTACGGTAATATGCAATATAAGCAGTACATCAAGATATTTCTCTTTTTCTGTCTCCTCTTCAACACCAGTGAAGCCTGACAGACCAGTAACATTAAGGTGCTCTCTGCTCACATTTGACAGAACTAGAACATGTTCCCCAGGTATTAACCAAGATGTTAGTCTGAGCTGCCTGTGACTGGATGATGCAGATTGAGGCAGGTGGTTGTCACGAATCCCGCCGAAGATGGTGCCTCTTCCTGTTCGGGCTGCGCCCGGCGGTCATCGTCGCCAGCCTATTAGCTGCCATCGATTGCCTTTCCTTTTGTTTCTGTTAATTGGGTCTAATTGGGTACACCTGTTTTGAGTTAGTTTTGTTTACAGGCTATTTAAGTGCATTAGGCCAGCTGGGTATTGTGCGGGCTTGTTCTCTGTTTATTTGATGTTGGTGTATTAGTATGATTGCTCTTTTTCCGGACAGTTTTAGTCCTGTGTATTTTGGACAGGTTGTTTCATGCGCCCTTGTGTTTTGCATGTCCATGTCTCCGCTGTCGTTGGAATAAAGATCAGCGTACGGAATTACCTGCTCTATGCACTTGACTCCTCCACTCACCATTCATAGAAGTCGTAACAGTGGTGAGTTTCAGAATGTGGTAGGCCTACCATTTGTAAAACACCAAAAAAAGACGTCCAAGAGACATCAGCGCCAGTCCGTGCTTACTGGGGTGTAGTCTACTGTGTAGGCACACAATGGAATGTTATGAATGCTCTTCCATGAGGTAGACACACCGTTTGTAAAAACAGGCCGTTGCATTGGCTTTATTAGTCCTGGTGGAGAGAGAGAGAGAGAGAGAGAGAGGGAGGGAGAGATACAGACAGAAGAAAGACAGAGAGTGAGAGAGAGACAGACAGACATACAGAGAGAGAGAGATAGATAGAGGGAGAGAGAGAGATACAGAGAGACGGAGAGAGAGAGCGAGACAGACAGACAGACAGGCAGACTGAGAGAGAGAGAGAGAGAGAGAGAGAGAGATAGAGACAGAGTCTGTCTGACTCTAACCACTTCTGGGTAAATTGGAAAACACTAAACAAACAACAACCCGAAGAATTATCTATCCAAAATGGAGATGTATGGGTAAAACACTTCTCCAATCTTTTTGGTTCTATAACAAAGAATAAAGAGCAAAAACATATACATGATCAAATACAAATCTTAGAATCAACTATTAAAGTCTACCAGAACCCACTGGATTCTCCAACTACCTTGAACGAGTTACAGGACAAAATAAAAACTCTCCAACCCAAAAAGGCCTGTGGTGTTGATGGTATCCTTAATGAAATGATCAAATATACAGACAACAAATTCCAATTGCCTATACTAAAACTCTTTATCATCATCCTTAGCTCTGGCATCTTCCCCAATATTTGGAACCAAGGACTGATCACCCCAATCCTCAAAAGTGGAGACAAATGTGACCCCAATCACTACCGTGGAATATGCGTCAACAGTATCCTTGGGAAAATCCTCTGCATTATCATTAACAGCAGAATCGTACATTTCCTCAATGAAAACAATGTAATGAGCAAATGTCAAATTGGCTTTTTACCAAATTACCGTACAACAGACCATGTATTCACCCTGCACACCCTAATTGACAACCAAACAAACCAAAACAAAGGCAAAGTCTTCTCATGCTTTGTTGATTTCAAAAAAGCCTTTGACTCAATTTGGCCTGAGGGTCTGCTATACAAATTGATGGAAAGTGGTGTTGGGGGTAAAACATACGACATTATAAAATCCATGTACACAAACAACAACTGTGCGGTTAAAATTGGCAAAAAACACACATTTCTTCACACAGAATCGTGGGGTGAGACAGGGATGCAGCTTAAGCCCCACCCTCTTCAACATATATATCAACGAATTGGCGAGGGCACTAGAACAGTCTGCAGCACCCGGCCTCACCCTACTAGAATCTGAAGTCAAATGTCTACTGTTTGCTGATGATCTGGTGCTTCTGTCACCAACCAAGGAGGGCCTACAGCAGCACCTAGATCTTCTGCACAGATTCTGTCAGACCTGGGCCCTGACAGTAAATCTCAGTAAGACCAAAATAATGGTGTTCCAAAAAAGGTCCAGTCACCAGGACCACAAACACAAATTCCATCTAGACACTGTTGCCCTAGAGCACCAAAAAAACGATACATACCTTGGCCTAAACATCAGCGCCACAGGTAAGTTCCACAAAGCTGTGAACGATCTGAGAGACAAGGCAAGAAGGGCCTTCTGTGCCATCAAAAGGAACATACATTTCAACATACCAATTAGGATTTGGCTAAAAATACTTGAATAGGTCATAGAGCCCATTGTCCTTTACGGTTGTGAGGTCTGGGGTACGCTCACCAACCAAGACTTCACAAAATGGGACAAACACCAAATTCTGCAAAAATATCCTCAGTGTACAACGTAGAACACCAAATAATGCATGCAGAGCAGAATTAGGGCGAAACTCACTAATTATCAAAATCCAGAAAAGAGCTGTTAAATTCTACAACCACATAAAAGGAAGCGATTCCCAAACCTTCCATAACAAAGCCATCACCTACAGAGAGATGAACCTGGAGAAGTGTCCCCTAAGCAAGCTGGTCCTGGGGCTCTGTTCACAAACACACCCCACAGAGCCCCAGGACAGCAGCACAATTAGACCCAACCAAATCATGAGAAAACAAAAAGATAATTACTTGTTTTACAAAAAAACAGAGCCAACTAGAACGCCATTTGGCCCTAAACAGAGAGTACACAGTGGCAGAATACCTGTCCACTGTGACTGACCCAAACACATGTTTCCCATGCCAATAAAGCCCCTTGAATTGAATTGAATTGAATTGAGAGAGAGAGAGAGAGAGAGAGCGACAGAGAGAGAGAGAAAGAGAAAGAGATCGAGATAGACAGACAGACAGAGAGTCAGAGAGAGGCAGACAGGCAGACAGACAGAGAGAGAGATAGAGAGAGAGAGAGAGAAATCATAGCCTGAAAGGCAATGCCCCAAAAGTCCATCAGACAGACAGACAGACAGACAGACAGACAGACAGACAGACAGACAGACAGACAGACAGACAGACAGACAGACAGACAGACAGACAGACAGACAGACAGACAGACAGACAGACAGACAGACAGACAGACAGACAGACAGACAGACAGACAGAGAAATCATAGCCTGAAAGGCAATGCCCCAAAAGTCCATGAGACAGACAGACAGACAGACAGACAGACAGACAGACAGACAGACAGACAGACAGACAGACAGACAGACAGACAGACAGACAGACAGACAGACAGACAGACAGACAGACAGACAGACAGACAGACAGACAGACAGACAGACAGACAGACAGACAGACAGAAGACAGACAGACAGACAGAGAAATCATAGCCTGAAAGGCAATGCCCCAAAAGTCCATGAGAGAGAAACAGACAGACAGAGAGAGAGTGATGAAAATACAGAAAAGATTATTAAAATGTTGGCTACATCTAAATTCAAGTCTGTAATTTAAAGCACTTCAAACCCAAGAGCTGAGCCCAGAAACGAGCCCTCTCAGTCAGCTGGTGTTGGACCTCACCAACCAAGCTGACACCAGCACTAATTCAAAAGAAAGAATTCCAATAAGCAAAATCATGAACCAATCAAAGGAATCATATTTACAATACTGGAAAAACGAAACAAAATCCAAAAGCCGACTAAATTGCTATCTGATCCTAAACAGAGAATATGAATTGGCTGATTATCTCTACTCTGTCAGAGATACGAAGCAGAGACAGATCCTTACCAAGTACAGGCTGAGTGACCACCGATTGGCAATAGAAACCGGCAGACATAAAAAGACATGGCTACCCAAAGAGGAGCGTGTATGTGGTCAATGCATGACAGGGGAGGTAGAGACAGAGATGCACTTTCTCCTTTACTGTGAGAAATATTCCTCACAAAGAGATTCATTATTCACAGAAATGACTACATGTATTCCACATTTTTACAAATTGAACTCAGAGGAAACACTAAGAATACTCATGGGCGAAGGAGCAATGGCTCCTCTTGCAGCCAAATATGTATTTTCCTGCCATAGCCTGAGGGACACTGAATAATACCATCTGCATAGTAAACAGTAACTTACTTATTATTACTATTATTGTTATTACTTTAATTATTCATGTTTATCATTCCAAATATGGGTGGTAATGGTAGTGATAACAGTTTAGTGATGGTAGTAGTAGTCGTAGTAATGATGATTGTAGTTGTAGTACTGATATAAAGAAGAAGATGACCGTTATTTAGTTATAAGTTAGTTATAGTTTCATTTTCCATAATTTGATTTTATATTTATTGCATTTCTACTATTGACTGTTACCATTTTATTGTTATTATTATTATATTTAATTTTGTATTATTATTTACTACCATTTTATATTATTATTTGCTATCATTTATATTTTTGTTACAATGTATATTGTATACATTGTTGCTTTGGCAATATTGACACAATGTTTTTCATGCCAATAAAGCAGCTTGAATGAATTTGAATTTGAGAGAGGAATCATAGCCTGAAAGGCCATGCCCCAAAAGTCCATGGGGTGGAGAGAGAGAGAGAGAGAGAGAGGGAGAGAGAAAGAGGGAGAGAGAGAGAGAGAGGGAGAAAGAGAGAGAGAGAGAGAGAAATGGATAAAGAGAGAGTGTGAGAGAGAGGGAGGAAGAGAGAGTGAGAAAGAGAGAAAGAGAGAATGAGAGAGAGAGAAATCATAGCCTGAGAGGCCATTTCCCAAAAGTCCATGGGGTGGAGAGAGAGAGAGAGAGAGAGAGAGAGAGAGAGGGAGAGAGAAAGAGAGAGAGGGAGGGAGAGACAGAGGGAGAGAGACACAGAGAGAGAGAGACAGAGGGAGAGAGAGAGAGAGACACAGAGAGAGGGAGAGAGAGAGGGAGAGAGAAAGAGAGAGTGGGAGGGAGAGAGAGAGGGAGAAAGAGAGAGAGAGGAAGAGAGGGAGGGAGAGAGAGAAATCATAGCCTGAAAGGCCATTTCCCAAAAGTCCATGGTGTGGAGAGAGAGAGACAGAGATAGAGGGAGAGAGACACAGAGAGTGAGAGAGAGAGTGAGAGAGAAAGAGAGAGAGGGAGGGAGAGAGAGAGGGATAAAGAGAGAGTGAGATAGAGAGGGAGGGAGAGAGAGAGGGAGGTAGAGAGAGAGTCTCACCACAGCAGTTCAGGTACAAAAAAGAGAAAAAACAGTGAATCTTTGACCTTTTGAAAAGCATCTGAGTTGTTGACCAATGGCATTACTGTAAAGTTAACCACCAATCAGATATCAGACCTACAGGATGTAAAATCTGCTCCTCAGAGGTGAGACAATGTGGGTTGCTGAGATCAACACAGAGAATGCTGAATACCTAAGACAACACAGAATAATTTCTTGCAAACAAGAGTCACGTTGGGCTCTGGGTCACCCTTCAGCAGTGGAAAACAAACAGGGTGACCACTTTTCATTGGTGAGTAATGGATCCACATCCACTGACTCTGTGTTGCCTGTAGACTTTTCTCTACTCAATCTGTTACATCTTTCTCCAGCTCTAGAACACTAGACAAAAAGTTCTTCCTATGAACAGTTTGGGCCTGTTTTTACATTACCAGTCTCCACAAGACTAAACTGGTGTTTGTCTTAACAATTACATCAGAACTGTCTGAAAAACATCAAATCAAGTGTCTTTCTGGACCCAGCCTCAAACCCTGTCACAGCAAGGAAAACACAAACCAGTTCTATGTATCCAGAGGACAGATAAAAAATTTACTATATCTGCACACATCATACAGATGGGAGTATTTTACCTGGGACAGTAGAGATGACATCATCACTATCAGTGGTCTTTTCTTCAATATCTAATTCAGTAGGAGATGAACATCCTCTTTTAGTTTATTAAATAACCCATCATCATCCTCATTAGACACAGCAGTAGGATTCAAATCAAATTTATCATCAATCACTAATATCACAAATACCAGGAGAAAGGATCAGGTTTGATATCAACTTTAATATCATCACAGATCTTGTGAACTTATTCATATTATAGGAGCATAACAAGAACACATACCTGAGAATGTGGAGGTGAAGTCAATGGAGATCTTCATGTTTTCCTTTTCAGTCAGCGTGCACGTCCACTTCCTGTTGTTGTCCTTCTTCTGGAGTGTCACAGTCAGAGTGATGTCACAGGAAGAATCCTGTGTGTCCTGGGCATTAGTACCTGTTTTAGGGTCCCAGCTGAGACTAAATCCTGACCAGCATGTTCCATGTCCAGTATAGGTGAGCAGAGAACACCGTAATGTCATATTTACATTAGGCTTCAGATCTGTCACTGGTGTGGTGGAGGAGACTGAGAAAGAGAAAAAGGTATACAGTTTTTGTTGGTTGTTTTCACATTACATATGATTATTAACACCACACTTATACACAGTGACATTTAAACTCTGATTTAAACAGTAATATTCACTAGTTAGAACAGACAGATGAACAGGAGCATCACCTCCATGTTGTGGTCCTGCCTCTGTAAGGAACTGTTGACAGATGTAGAGTCCAGCATCCTCAGCTCTGACATCACTAACATGTAGAGAACAGTTAGACCCTAAACTCAGTCTCTCTGTCTGGTCAACTTTGATCTCCCCCAATGTGACCTCTTCAATAGTACCAGTAGATAGAGCTCTGTTTTAGATCCATGTAGTTGAGGAGCAGTCTGGATAAACCACATCGTTACACGGCAGACTGACATCATCTCCCACTCTGGAGAACATAGAGAGAGTTTCTCCACTGACACCTGGAAGGAGTATGACATCAGATAATTATTAACTGGTAGTACAGATGACATTATATTTCATAGGTATTCTTATTGATATTCTTCAGTGTGAATAATAGTGTAATATACTGTCTATTATACAATAATGTTCTATGATCTCTAATGACATATTCTTACTCTCTCTCCTCTGTCTTACCTGTTAGCAGGTACAAAACGGTCACAAGCAATCCCAAAGATGATTGAGGGACATCAGCCATGATCCTCTCTCTCTCTCACTCTGTCTCGCTGTCTGTCTCTCTCTCTCTCTCTCTCTCTCTGTCTCTCTCATCTGTCTCTGTGTGTATGTTTCTCTGTCTCTTTCCTCTGTCAGAGTGTCTCAGCACTATGAGTTTCCCACCATACAGCAGCATCTCTATTCACCACTTTTGCATCACTTCCTCAAAGTGGTCATGGTTTTAATCTAGTTTCTGACACCTTGGTGAGAATCCTTCAGCTCACCAGCAGTTGAAGGCCTTCTTCACATGTATGAGAGTCTGTATTAGTGATGCAGGGATTTGGCATTATTGTGGTCATATTCAAGTGGTGGTCGGTGCCGTTTAATTGGATGATTCATTCATATTCCAGTCACCCAGCTCAGTGTAACATTGATAAGTTTAGGCTATAACATGTTACTTGAATGAATAAACCCCTGATCACGTGCAAATTAACAAAATAAATATTGTTAATTCCTTCTCGCATCTACACTCTCCTCCTCTCACCTTTTCCCTTCGTTTGTGGGATCCAGTGCAAAACACCTCAGCTGTCTGTGACCAGACGACTAAACCTTTCCAAGCCAAACCTTCATATCAAAACCGCTAACCGCAACACACAACCTACATCATTGTCCCCATATTAGCTAAGATCAGCCAACATAGCTACTAGAACTAACGCGTTAAAAAACCCTCTACAATAATGCTGTAGAGTGTACAGTTAGCAAGCTGGCCCCGGTGGCAATAAGTTAATACAATCAAAAGCTTACCTTGCCTTGGAAGACTTCCAGTGTTGGACAGCCATAGCCAGCTAGCTAACATAGCATCCCTCTCTGTTTGAGACAGGTGTTTGAGAAGTGCTAAACTAGCCTACTCAAACATACAACTAAATATAGCTCTCTCTCTCTCTCTCTTGCTTCTCCTTCATTTTAAAGAAATTAATTTGTTCTAAACTGTTCAACTATTGTTCTTCTCTCTCTTTGAGCCCCCTACTCACCACATTTTATACACTGCAGTACTAGCTACTGTAGCTATAGCTTATGCTTTCAGTACTAGATTCATTTTCTGATGCTTTCTTTTCTTCTTTCTATGCGTCCTACGAAACACGACCCTGCCAAGCCACACTTCTTCTTGACACAATGTTCACCAATGTGTCGGAGGAAACACTGTACACATGGTGACCGTGTCAGCCTGCATTGCTCCCGGCTCGCCACAGGAGTCGCTAGAGTACGATGAGACGAGGACAACCAGGCAAACCTGACCCAAATAAGTCAAATGACATAGTCAAGTGATATAGTCAACACGTCAACATGACATATCAGTGTAATCAAGTCTCTTGTCTCTCCAGGATTGGAAGTCATTCAGAGATGCTGCTGCCACATCATTGGCACTTCCTACAACTCCCTCCCAAGGCCTTCAAAGTGCTCCTGCACAACCACCAGTCCTCTGAACAAGTGTCTAACCCCTACACAGTAACAGTATGATCTGAGGAGTTCAATGTAACACACTGCACCACCAGACACCACAGATAATTCACAAGAGCTCTCAAACTATTCAAATGGTTTTCTCCATCACTAAAGACATTTAATATGACTATTTATTGATTTGGTGGTGTGTCTATTTGTTGTGTGACTTTGATGACCCACTGTCCGTATATTAAGGCAGATTCTACCTGTTTGTGTATGACATCACATTGTATGTATGTTTCTACATATGTACCAATATGTTCTAAACCTGTCAAGGGCTGAAGTGGACATCCAATCACGTTCCTGTAATACCAGGGTATATTCCTCTTACCAGCTTATTGAAGCAGCACATAACTGTGTTTGTAAAGAATCAGTATAAAAAAGGACAGATGAGTGAATTTCAAATGTTAGAGAGGTGAATGTAACTGCAACCAATAATGTAGATGTACACAGGAGAATGAATAGGTATGTCTGTGTCTGCAACTGGTCCTTCTTTTAGTGGTTATTTCAGCTCAAACCACTTCTGTTTTTCTGAGACTGAGCAGAGAGAGAGAAATAAGTCATAGTGATGGGTTGTCTTTTCATTTTACCACAGAATATTATCTCACCCTGAAAATAACACAGCTGATCATTTCACACCTTCAAAGAAGTAGAAAACAACACAAAGATACCGTGGGAACAGTGGACTGTACTGTTTGTATGGGAGTTGACATAGAGACACTGTTTTGGGGGTTTTACTAGATGGTATTACTAGATGGTATTACAGCTATGGATGGAAATACATTTCTCGTAGCAGGTTAGGAGAACGTACAGAGCAGGTTAGGAGAATTAGGATACGTTTGGGAAAGGGGTTAGGTTTATCTTAAATGATCTCCTAACCTGCTGAGAAAAGTCACTTCCATCAATAGCTGTACTCCTTCTAGTTACAACCTGCTTTTGGAGTGTAACTGCAGTAAATGATGCACATAAACAGAATTATAAGTATGTCTATGTCTGCAACTGGTTCTTCTTTCAGTGGTTATTTCAGCTCAGACCACTTCTGTTTTTCTGAGACTAAGCAGAGAGAGGAATAGATAATGAGAGAAGGAGAGAGGAGAGGATAAGAGAGGAGAGTAGAGAAGATGAGAGCTGAGTACAGGAGAGAGTAGAGGAGAGAGAGGAGAGCAGAGTAAAAGGGAGAGAAGAGTAAAACAGAGTAGAGGAGAGAGAGAGGAGATGAGAGTAGAGGAGAGATGAGGGCAGAGGAGAGAGGAATGTAGAGGAGAGAGGAGAGTAGAGGAGAGAGGAGAGCAGAGGAGAGAGGAGAGCAGAGGAGAGAGGAGAATAGTGGAGAGAGGAGAGTATAGGATAGAGGAGAGTATAACAGTGTAAAGGAGAGAGGAGAGTAGAGGAGAGAGGAGAATAGAGAGGAGGATGAGAGAGGAGTGGAGAGAAGATGCAGGTAGCTGAAAGAGTAGAGGAGGGGAGAGAGGAGAGTAGAGGAGAGACGAGAGAGGAGAGCAGAGGAGAGAGGACAGTAGAGGAGAGAGCAGAAAGGAGAGCAGAAAGGAGAGGAGAGGAGAGGAGAGGAGAGGAGAGGAGAGGAGAGGAGAGGAGAGAGGAGAGGAGAGGAGAGAGGAGAGGAGAGGAGAGGAGAGGAGGAGAGGAGAGGAGAGGAGAGGAGAGGAGAGGAGAGGAGAGGAGAGGAGATGAGCGAGGAGAGCAGAGTAAAAGAGAGAGGAGAGTAGAACTAAGTACAGGAGAGAGGAGAGAAGAGGAGAGAGGAGAGAGGAGAATAGAGGAGAGAAGAGGAGTGTAGAGGGGAGAGCAGAGTAGAGTAGAGAGGAGAGGGGAGAGGAGAGGAGAGAGAGGAGAGGAGAGGAGAGGAGAGGAGAGGAGAGGAGAGGAGAGGAGAGGAGAGAGGAGAGGAGAGGAGAGGGAGAGGAGAGGAGAGGAGAGGAGAGGAGAGGAGAGGAGAGAGGAGAGGAGAGGAGAGGAGAGAGAGAGGAGAGGAGGAGAGAAGATGCAGGTAGCTGAAAGAGTAGAGGAGGGGAGATAGGACAGTAGAGGAGAGAGAGAGAAGAGGAGAGAGGACAGAAGAGGAGAGCGCAGAAAGGAGCAGGGAGAGGAGAGGAGAGGAGAGGAGAGGAGAGGAGAGGAGAGGAGAGGAGAGAGGAGAGGAGAGGAGAGGAGAGGAGAGGAGAGGAGAGGAGAGGAGAGGAGAGGAGAGGAGAGGAGAGGAGAGGAGAGGAGAAAGGAGATGAGCGAGGAGAGCAGAGTAAAAGAGAGAGGAGAGTAGAACTAAGTACAGGAGAGAGGAGAGAAGAGGAGAGAGGAGAGAGGAGAATAGAGGAGAGAAGAGGAGTGTAGAGGGGAGAGTAGAGTAGAGAGGAGAGGATAGGAGAGGATAGGAGAGGAGAGGAGAGGAGAGGAGAGGAGAGGAGAGGAGAGGAGAGGAGAGGAGAGGAGAGGAGAGGAGAGGAGAGGAGAGGAGAGGAGAGGAGAGGAGAGGAGAGAGGAGAGCAGAGGAGAGCAGAGGAGAGGAGAGGAGAGAGAATAGCATAGGATAGGTTAGGATAGGATAGGATAGGATAGGATAGGATAGGATAGGATAAAATAGAATAAGAGAGAGGAGTGTAGAGCAGTGGAGTGGAGAGGATAGAGGAGAGAGGAGAGTAGAGAAGCGTGAAGATTAGAGGAGAGAGTAGTGGAGAGGAGAGAGGAGAAGAGATGAGAGAGGAGAGCAGGGCAGATGCGAGGAGAGTACAGGAGAGAGTAGAGTAGTGGAGAGAGTAATGCAGAGTAGTGGAGAGTAGAGGAGAGAGTAAAGCAGAGTAGTGGAGAGTAGAGGAGAGAGTAGAGCAGAGTAGTGGTGGGTGGAGAGTAGAGGAGAGACAAGAGGAGAGGAGATGGCTGAGGAGAGGAGAGAATGAGAGAGGAGAGAGTAGAGGAGAGTAGAGCGAAGAGGACATAGGAGAGGAGAGCAGAGAGGTGAGGAGAGTATAGGAGAGAAGAGAGAGGAATGGAGAGCAGAAGAGCGAAGAAAGGAGAATAGAGGAGAGAGGAGAGGAGGGGAGACAGGAGAGAAGAGGAGAGTACAGGAGATTACAGGAGAGTAGAGGAGAGTAGAGCGGAGGACAGTAGAGGAGAGTAGAGTAGAGTAGAGTAGAGTAGAGTAGAGTAGAGGAGAGGAGAGGAGAGGAGAGAGGAGAGGAGAGAGAGAGGAGAGGAGAGGAGAGGAGAGGAGAGGAGAGGAGAGGAGAGGAGAGGAGAGGAGAGGAGAGGAGAGGAGAGGAGAGGAGAGGAGAGGAGAGGAGAGGAGAGGAGAGGGAGAGGGTTAAGGATTGTAGAGAGAGGAGAGGAGATGAGAGTAGATGAGAGAGGAGAGTTGAGAAGTGTCGAGGGCAGAGTAGAAGAGAGAGTAGAGAAGAGAGGACAGGATAACAGAGGAGATAGGAGAGTAGAGGAGATAGGAGAGTACAGCATAATAGATTAGAGTAGAGCAGAGGAGTGTTGATGTGTGTGTATAGCCTAGTGTCCTGAATGAAGACTCAGCATCGTCTCCTTGTCTTCTTCTCTTCTCCAGTATTCTCACTTCTGTTATAAAGACATGAAAAAACACTTATGAATACACTACTTGAGTTTTAAATGTACACTGAATTCCACTTTGAATAGCAGATTGTGGAGCTTTTTTTCTGCAGGGGAGCCTGTTTAATATGGGGAAAATAGTTTTAGTGAAATCCCGGTACTCATCTGGTGGTCCTGCGTCCTCATTCAGGGCAGATAATAGACTGGCTGGAACAGACTCATCATGGCTGGTTTCCCCTATGTGGGCGAGTGTGTAGTCAAACCCTGTGTGTGACTCTGGGTGGGACTACAGGTGGGATTACTGGTGGGACTTCAGGTGGGACTACTGGTGGGACTACAGGTGGGGCGACTGGTTAGACTACAGGTGGGACTACTGGTTAGACTACAGGTACAACTACAGGTGGGACTTCAGGTGGGACTACTGGTGGGACTACAGGTAAGACTACAGGTAAGACTACAGGTGGGACTACAGGTGGGACTACTGGTGGGACTACTGGTAAGACTACAGGTAAGACTACAGGTGGGACTACAGGTGGGACTACTGGTGGGACTACTGGTAAGACTACAGGTAAGACTACAGGTGGGACTTCAGGTGGGACTACTGGTGGGACTACAGGTAAGACTACAGGTAAGACTACAGGTGGGACTACAGGTGGGACTACAGGTATGACTACAGGTGGGACTACAGGTGGGACTACAGGTGGGACTGCAGGTGGGACTACAGGTGGGACTACTGGTTAGACTACAGGTGGGACTACAGGTACGATTACAGGTGGGACTACAGGCGTAACTACAGGTGGGACTACTGGTTAGACTACAGGTGGGACTACAGGCATAACTACAGGTGGGACTACTGGTTAGACTACAGGTGGGACTACAGATGGGACTACTGGTTAGACTACAGGTGGGACTACTGGTTAGACTATAGGTGGGACTACTGGTTAGACTATAGGTAGGACTACTGGTTAGACTACAGGTGGGACTACAGGTGGGACTACAGGGATGACTACAGGTGGGACTACAGGTGGGACTACTGGTTAGACTTCAGGTGGGACTACAGGTGGAACTACAGGTGGGACTACAGGTGGGACTACAGGTGTGTGTAATGGATCTCGTCCTCCTCTTCTGTGGAGGAGTAGCGAGAAGGATCGGAGGACCAATGCGCAGCGTGGTAAGTGTTCATGATGTAATCTTTAATAACTCAAAATGAACACTGAAATACAAAACAATAAAGTGAATGAACGAAAACCGAAACAGTCCTAAGAATGATTCTCAATCAAAGACAGAAAATAAACACCTGCAACTCAAATTGAAACCAGGCTACCTAACAAGATTCCCAAATTATGGAAAACGATTGACAGCTGCCTCTGATTGAGAACCAACTCACGTCCTGAACACAAAATCAAATATGGAAAAGCAGAACTAACAACCCACCCAACTGACGTGTGACCATACTAAAACAAAGATACTAAGGTGGGAACTAAGGTCAGAACTCATGTTGAGCTCTAGGTGGGACTCAGGTGGGACTACAGGTGGGACTACTGGTGGGACTACAGGTGGGACAACAGGTGAGGCTCATGTTGGAGCTCTAGGTGGGACTACAGGTGGGACAACAGGTGGGACAACAGGTGGGACAACAGGTGAGGCTCATGTTGGAGCTCTAGGTGGGACTACAGGTGGGACAACAGGTGGGACAACAGGTGAGGCTCATGTTGGAGCACTAGGTGTGAATACCTGGTTATCTTGAGCCTGGTCCTTCCTGTCTCCATTCCTCTCTTCATATCATATCTATCCTCCTCCTGTGTCCTCCATTCTTAATTATCATTGTAATCTCTCTCCTAACTCTTCTTCTACTTCATCAGTTGGTCCTTCTACCTCCTATCTGGCTCCATCTCCCATTTCCTCATCTACCTCTTGTTGGTCTCTCTCCTTGTCTCTCTGACTCTCCCTGGCTCTCTCTTTCAGCTGTGAATGGGACATTCAAAGTGGTGTCACGCGCCCTGACCAGTGGTCCTGAAAAACCTAAGATGTCCATGAAACACTATTTGAGACTGCTGCCCCACTTCTCTTCTTGTCCTTCTCAGCCCTCTTTTCTCTCTGAATCTTGTCCCTGAGACTACGTCAACTCTGTCTGCAATCTTTCTATAAAAGGGACAGAACAAGCACGTCATTTACTCATTTATGACTAACTTTCATACCATTATTATTCATATTAGACTCACACACCAGCTGACCTAGCTAGTAGTACCCAAGAACAAGTCATCAATCAGAGCTTAAATTTCACTGCACAAAAGTATAGTTGTTACGGTAATATGCAATATAAGCAGTACATCAAGATATTTCTCTTTTTCAGTCTCCTCTTCAACACCAGTGAAGCCTGACAGACCAGTAACATTAAGGTGCTCTCTGCTCACATTTGACAGAACTAGAACATGTTCCCCAGGTATTAACCAAGATGTTAGTCTGAGCTGGCTGTGACTGGATGATGCAGATTGAGGCAGGTGGTGAGCTTCAGTATGTGGTAGGCCTACCATTTGTAAAACACCAAAAAAAGACGTCCAAGAGACATCAGCGCCAGTCCGTGCTTACTGGGGTGTAGGGTACTGTGTCGGCACACAATGGAATGTTATGAATGCTCTTCCATGAGGTAGACACACCGTTTGTACAAACAGGCCGTTGCATTGGCTTTATTAGTCCTGATTCCTGTGACTAATCATTTAGTCTATTTAAGCCCTGAATATCAGCTACCCAACTTTATCAGGAGTTCTTCTGAGCCGTTTGCAATGTGTTTACACAGCGGGAAATGCAGAAATATTGAATTGTTTACTATAATCAGCTCGTCAAACATTGACAGATACAAACTTGAAACCACTGATCATGACATTTTAGCCCATGAGGTGAAACTTCTGTTCAGCAGATGTCAGTAACCTGATTGTCATTTCCATATTGTTCATTTAACTTTGACCTGTCCTGTTGTTAGGATATGTTATTTGTTAACAAGTCAGTGCATTTTTTACTTGATTGGGTGACATTTAGTTTATGCTTTTTGATCAGAGAAACCTGCATGATATAAAAAGTGTCCATCTCATTATATTGTCATACATTTAGTCTCCAGTCTGTAAGTTATAGAAAAGGCCACCTACTCTCTTTCTACCATATGTTATATCTGCTACATGATTGATGTTAGATTATTTTTTGGACTGAAAGTTGGTAGAGTGCCGCAGCGTTATGTCTCTCCAACAACACACTGGAGGGGCATGCTGGGAATGGACAAGCAACATATTTTGCGCCCCTGCCTTTACCAAAGAGGGCACGGCTTATCACAGTGTGTCATCAGTGCTCACCTAAAATACCCACAAGTCACTGGTTGAGAGAAAATGTTGTTGTTTTGGGGCAGAATTATGTGAGGTTTTATGTGTTGTTGTTGTTGGTGCGTCTGGGTCAGTTTAGCTCAGAAAATTACTCTCTCGTCATTCTGCCAACATAGGTGGACACTGTTACTGTAATTTAATTATTCCAATTTGTTTTCAGTAATTGAATTCCCTTAATATATTTTATGAGAATTTGTAAGATTCTTGTTTGCATAAAATAGACGGAGACTATTCTTATGAATAATAGGTAACATAATTTATTCTCGGAGCGCGCTGCCACGTTACCACGAGCAACAGTTTATATACAATAACATGACGTCATTTCATTGCTTCTAGAATGAATCCCCTCCCCCCGACCTAGAATTAAGTGAGTTTAAAAGTTCATTCTAACTTACTAACACACTCACAGGTCACACAGCATAACTGAATTAACTCTTGACCCCTCACCATTATCGATCACCACTTAGCTGACAGCTCTAATTAACAGAAAATCTAAAACACCCCAGAGCTCAGTTTCGTCGGTTCAACCATAGGTTAACTACCTTATCTGTTTACTTAATCCACAACCCATTCCTCCCCTGCCCAGTTGGAATGGTGTTCATTAACTTTAATTACTCCTTGTCCGTGTCACACAATCCCTTCTTATGAACGCATATTGTTAATCAGATATAATAAAACAGAGTATAAGTTTACTTAGTAGCAGTTCTATTTAAAATGAGAATATTGTTAAGTCATTTATTCATAATATTCCTAACAGACACCTAATTCTGCCTAATGAGGGGGCCGGCCCTGGCTGCAGAGAAACTCCAAACATCAGATCACACAGACGTCTGGCTGTGACATCACTCTGACTGTGACACTCCAGAGGGAGGTCAACAACAGGAAGTGGAGGTGTCAGTTGACTGACAATGAGGGAGCAGTGAAGACCTTCATTAATTTCCCCTTCATGGTCCCAGGTTAAATAAAACACTCCCATCTGTATGATGTGTGTACTGCAGACATAGTACATCTTCCATGTACCGTCTGGATACATAGAAATTAGTACTGTTCCTGTAAGTAGTGTTTCCTAAATGTTGGGTCAGGGCTGGTCCCTCTAATGGCTTCAGACTGGGTTGTGACATTTTGCCATACTGAAGTCAAGACACTTGAATTGATATTTTTCAGACAGTTCTGATGGAACTATTCTGATTCCTGTCAGGACAACCATCAGTACTCATCAGCAGCCTAAGACTGGTAACGTCAAAACAGCCCCATACATATTTATTGGAACTATTGTCTAGTGAGACAAGTCTTTTAGAGATTACAGTGGAGGAAAACTTTACAGACTTTTCACTCTATAACTTTACAGAGTATGATGTGATGTGTACTGATATGATGTGTACTGTTCTGTCATGCTGGACTCACCTCTGCTAATCTTGTATGTTTTCTATTACTATCCAGGGAGGAAGACCTCAACTGCAGGACCATCTTCCCACCTTATTCTAGTATTGTTTAATATACTATTTCAGTTCTATGGTAGATTATATGAGTGGTACAGCATTGGGCCAAAGTCAGATGTATTACCTTGCTCAATACACAGAGCATGTATTTCTACAGTGCCTTCAGAAATTATACCTTTTCCACATTTTGTTTTGTTACAGCCTGAATTTAAAAAATAATAATTCTCACCCATCTACACACAATTCCCTATAATGACAATGTGAAAACCATTTTCTTTATTTTATTTTAGCAAATGCAAATGAAATACAGAAAAATCTCATTAACAGACAGTGGGGCAAAAAAGTATTTAGTCAAATCAAATCAAATCAAATTTAATTTGTCACATACACATGGTTAGCAGATGTTAATGCGAGTGTAGCGAAATGCTTGTGCTTCTAGTTCCGACAATGCAGTAATAACCAACAAGTAATCTAACTAACAATTCCAAAACTACTGTCTTATACACAGTGTAAGGGGATAAAGAATATGTACATAAGGATATATGAATGAGTGATGGTACAGAGCAGCATAGGCAAGATACAGTAGATGGTATCGAGTACAGTATATACATATGAGATGAGTATGTAAACAAAGTGGCATAGTTAAAGTGGCTAGTGATACATGTATTACATAAGGATGCAGTCGATGATATAGAGTACAGTATGTACGTATGCATATGAGATGAATAATGTAGGGTAAGTAACATTATATAAGGTAGCATTGTTTAAAGTGGCTAGTGATATATTTATTTAGTCAGCCACCAATTGTGCAAGTTCTCCCACTTAAAAAGATGAGAGAGGCCTGTAACTTTCATCATAGGTACACTTCAACTATGATAGACAAAATGAGAGAAAAAAATCCAGAAAATCACATTGTAGGATCTTTAATGAATTTATTTGCAAATTATGGTGGAAAATAAGTTTTTGGTCAATAACAAAAGTTTATCTCAATACTTTGTTATATACCCTTTGTTGGCAATGACAGAGGTCAAACGTTTTCTGTAAGTCTTCACAAGGTTTTCACACACTGTTGCTGGTATTTTGGCCCATTCCTCCATGCAGATCTCCTCTAGAGCAGTGATGTTTTGGGGCTGTTGCTGGGCAGCATGGACTTTCAACTCCCTCCAAAGATTTTCTATGGGGTTGAGATCTGGAGACTGGCTAAGCCACTCCAGGACCTTGAAATGCTTCTTATGAAGGCACTCCTTCATTACCCGGGTGGTTTGTTTGGGATCTAAACCAGATGCCCATCCTCTCTTTGGTCTGGTCAGGTCACCACTAAACTAGACCCCATCCTCTCTCTGGTCCTGGCTGGTTCTCCTCCACTAAACTAGACCCCCATCCTCTCTCTGGTCCTGGCTGGTTCTCCTCCACTAAACTAGATCCCCATCCTCTTCCTGGTCCTTTCAGGTTCTCCACTTAACCAGATCCTCCCTGTGACTGTAGGAGTGGCTGTGGGAGCCGATGTGTGTTGTTTTTATAGTATGCAGAAGGAGAACATGTACATACTGACATTCATCATTTTTCTTTGACTTTAATGGAGTGTAATAACAACACAGTAATACACATGGACAGTTGTTCCATTGTATCAATAATTCTGTAATTTTCAGGGAATCAACTGATTAGACCTGATCCACCTTTAGACTTCTCCTTCACCCAAATCCAGACAGCAGATGTTCTGAAAGAGCTGCAAAACCTGGACCCGTACAAATCAGCTGGGCTAGACAATCTGGACCCTTACTTTCTAAAACTATCCGCCGCCATTGTTGCAACCCCTATTACCAGCCTGTTCAACCTCCCTTCGTATCGTCAAAGATCTCTAAAGATTGGAAAGCTGCCTCGGTCATCCCCCTCTTCAAAGGGGGTGACACCCTAGACCCAATCTGTTACAGAGCTATATCCATCCTGCCCTGCCTATCTAAAGTCTTCGAAAGCCAAGTTAATAAACAGATCACTGACCATTAAGAAATCCCACCGTACCTTCTCCGCTGTGCAAGCTTCCGAGCCGGTCACGGGTGCACCTCAGCCACGCTCAAGGTACTAAACGATATCATAACCGCCATCGATAAAAGACCGTACTGTGCAGCCGTCTTCATCGACCTGGCCAAGGCTTTCGACTCTGTCAATCACCGTATTCTTATCGGCAGACTCAATAGTCTTGGTTTATGTAATGACTGCCTTGCCTGGTTCACCAACTACTTTGCAGACATGGTTCAGTTTGTCAAATCGGAGGGCATGTTGTCCGGACCTCTGGCAGTCTCTTTGGGGGTACCACAGGGTTCAGCTCTCGGGTCGACTATTTTCTCTGTATATATCTGTTAGTGGAATTTCTAAATTCCTGTATGTTTTGTAGCCAAAACCAGATTCTCACTCATTCTAATTCATTAATGAGTTGTAAGTTCATTAATTATGCATGAAGTAGATTGAGACCAGTCTTAAAAGCCAAAAGTAACAGCGTTTATTTCAAGAGAGTACTAAAGCATACACATTTTTCCACAGGTTATAAACTGAACATGACATCATCAGTTTATCCCCCCTCTCTCCGATTCTCACAAGAGCCCATTGTTCATTAGGCCTCGAACGTCTCCCAGACATTTCTTATCTGTCTGACAAGCCATAGCCTCGCTCCTCCGTTAACTTCCCAGGAGGCCCAGACAATTAATTCGTTCTGCTTACATTTTCAGTAATAGCTTAACCAATAACTTTTACTTTTCATACCATAACATAATAGTATTAGAATAAATGGTTCTAATCAATAATGTATACATAATTAATCATCTAAACTATAATTTCCTCTAACAATCCTCCCTTTGATCAAATATTATACATCTAGTTTTATTTAATCATAAAAAATGAAAGTATAAACAAACTTAACTAACCTTTTTATAGAGGTTTATCAGATTATCATATGAATAGACACATAATCAACAAATCAATTATAAATGTTTATCCAACTCTTCACATTTCATTAATCAATTCTAACCTTAACTCCAACTGTTTTTAAACCTACATCAGAATCATAACTCTTCCTTCTGGATTTTCGTCAGACCTTCATTAAAAAAACAGTTTAATCATGGAAATCAATTACAATCTAATTCCCCTTCATCTCAACACTAGCCTCATCAAACATAAATTCCCCACAAATGACAGATCCAGATTCGTCCACTTCCTCTGTAGACATGCCTTCAGTCCTCCACAGGTCAGAACCTGGAATCGGCCCATAACGCACCATCTGTAGTGTCATTGATCTCTCCAGAGTCCTGGAAACAAGGCCTCGCACACAGGGAATTAGACAACAGCCGCATAATATTAAAACAGTCATGCAGGTGGATACAGCCCAAAACACCGTGATTATAACACTTTTCCATTTTCCAAATGTACTATCAAACCAATAGTCAGGGAAGTATCCACCCCAGAGTTTTCTGCCAACCCGTGAACTAGGGTGTGTAAACCAGACAAGGCCTTGGTCACTGATCCATCCCAACTGTATATCCCGGAGTCAAACTACCTATACACCCCCACCGTCTTCAGCCAGCAAACATCCAAGACTATTCTATTCTGCCTAGTCATTCATTACATCTCTAAAATAATTGGTGAAGCGCTGTGGATTTTTAATAGATATAATCGATCCAATCCACATTCTCATTGAGAGTGGACCACCAAAAATACTTGTCTCTAATCCTGCCAGGATCTAATTTGTAGCTTTGATCTCATCTGCCACCCTTGGATCCACCATGTTATTAATACAAACCCTATCATCAAAATACCCAGTCGGAGTACTTATTTTCTCCCGTTTAGTCAACACAATGAGTGTAAAAGGCATTCTCAAAATGTACCAGTACACATACCTCTGTTCAATTAGCCAGTAATACTCGGCCATCATGTCATTCTCCCACACATTCAACAGATATGAGCCCTGAGTCTCCTTATCTTACTGACATCCCCAGATCTCAACCAGTCAGCCAAATCACTCATCACCCCATCAGTAGTAATATTCTCTGTCCCATAAGCACTATACCGGGCCAGACAGTATCAATCTCCTCTTGTCACTTTGAAGGGAGGAAGCCTAGATTTCAGAGGAACATGTGGATATAAATAGTGCAAATCCACACAACTGTTGTTATCCGGCTTTCCTGCTTTCATGAATAGCTTTACTATACAGGCTGTTCCCTTAGGTGAATAATTCCATTTCTGAACTATCCACACCGGCTCTTGGCTCTGGACAACTCCACCGTCAGTATCTGCTTTGTCAGGGACAATGCTTGTATTCAGCTGTCTATAGAGCAACCAGCTGCTCTAACTTTTTCTACCTGGAATGCCCTAGGTTATCAACTGAAACCCTTACTTTCTCCTTCCATGCTGGGTATGTAGATTTATGTAGCCTTCTCACATGCTGTGAGCTATAACTTGTTTCCATGAACTACAGAGACGTGCATAAATGTCTTCCATCATAGCTACTCTTAGTCCTGAACTGCCAAGGAGTCAGACACCACTTGGTTTACATAGAACTCCACTGAGACATCCCTCCCTATCCTACTCTCACTTCCTGTTTATCCAGATCAAGTGATCTCTTATGCTTGGTTAATACTAATTTCTCGTTTAATTATGTCAATATTACCCTCTACCCTTCTCGGGTTCATGTTGTAGGAATAAGATCTCCAACCATACAGTTTAGGATGGACAGCTCACCTATAAAGCCCCACCCTCTTCCAGAAAACACATCATTAGCAAGAGTCAGACACATTTTCACTTCTATGAACAAGAACAGTGAGGAAAGGACAGGTAAGGTATTCTTCATTCGAGAGATGGCCCCCAGAATTCTGTTAATTCCAGTTCTCCTCTCGAACTCTGTTATTGTTCGACAGTGTTAATGTGCCTTACCCTCCCGCAGTGCGATATGAATCCGGGTAGCTCTTTCAGCTAGCTGTCACATTGGTATGGTCCCCCCAACAAGCCTATGGGACTGGATTGAGTGACTTCACCTGTAGTTCACCTGTAGTGCATAAAATCTTGGACATACAGGTTTGGTTAACAAACAGTTTCTCATTTATTCTGTTTATTAGCTAAAAAAAGTTTTTTTTATTAGTTAATTATCCCGTATGTCACATCCTATTCTAGAACACTATTTACCCATCCCCCCTTTGTTACCTGGCTCTGCCCAACAACCTTACCTACTCTAAATAATGACTTAGGTAAGATTAGTATATTATCCTTCTGGTCTGACATTATCATGTAGGAGCTCCCCTTTAAATTTTCCACATGTCCAATTCTCCCTTTTGTCTCCACTCAGTGACTGTTATCTACACATTCTGTTATCTTTGCTCGTCCTGGCTCCCTTTCTAAAACTTCTCCTCTCTGCTCTCCAACCTTCAAGGTCTCTGCAGTGCGGGGGAGGGCTCTTCTGTCTGCCTTTTCCCCTATCTGTCTGTAGCTCTGTTTCTCATTTCCAAATTTGAACTACATGTCTCACTGTTTGGTTTTATCTAAACTCATGGATTTTCTTTTAGAAAAACATGTCTATGGTGGCAATTTCTAAAGTCCTTATATAGGTTAATTAAACTATCTTAATCCTAACAATAATCTTAAATCATCACAGATGTCCTATATTCCTGTTAAATGTAATACTATTTAAAAACTTATAATAATCAAACAAAGTCTAATAAATGCTAACCATATTAGTCAGTCTCATCCTCCCCTGAAAGCATGCTTCAGTATCAGCATCTCCAACTGGAGCATCAAGCAAAGGCATCATGCCTGAAGCCTTCACCACATCTGTAACAGACTTCTTAAAACACGGTATGATGCAAGCAGCACAACACATCAATAACAAAAATACAAGAATTAGGGTCAGAAATCCAGTAACCACCATACCAGTGTCCTTACCAAACCAGGCTCTCAACCAAGAGAACAGTCCAGACTCCTCCACCCCCGCCATGGTCCTCATCTCAACAGATAGTGCATCAAGCCCATTAAGGACCTTAGATATTCTACCATCTGGGCTGGTGTTATTAGGAATATACGTGCAACATTGTTCACCGAACATCTTGCAGACGCCCCCCTGACTGGCAAGAAGCATATCCAAAGCAAGTCTATTCTGTATAAGACAGCCACAAATTGTCCCTACCATCAAAACCAGTCTCAGTGCCTAATTGATCAATAGCTGAATATTCTAACATTAATTACCTGAATGGGATTTTTAACACAGTGGTGGCAGGTTCGGTCAAGGGGTGGTAGAGGAGTGTGTCTGGCCCTGGTTCGTCTGGGACCTCTGGTTTTGGCAGTACCTTAATAGAAAACACACCCATCGTGTCTGTCCCGGTCCTTTGTAGTCCGAGGGTGTAAGTGCCTGCATCAGAGAGCTTAATAGTTTTGATGGTTAGTAGGATTTCATCACCTTTACAGAGTTCAACAGTGCTCCCAGGTTTCCCCCATATCATGGAAAACCTATCCACCTTTGTGGGATCCCCTATGCTATAAGGATACCCTCTTCTCCAATCCCAGAACTGTCCCAAGTTGGTTATCATGTAATCCCCATACGGACACCCTCCCCCATTACAAAGGTAATGTCACCCGTCTTTTGGCACTCCTGTACACAGGGGTTAAAACCAAACAAAAACATCTCAAATTCTTCCCTGCCCCGTTGGCTCAAAATATGTTATCTTCCCCTATTTATTCTCAATTATAAATATGACTTTCTCTCTGTTACAATACCAAATCACTAATAGCCCCTTCAAAAACTTCACAGCTAATGTTGTAAAAACAGAATCCTGAACCACTTTCTCATTTGCGGTTCAAACAGTAATTCTAACCCCTCAACCAAAACTGCTTCATTTCTAATGAATTTACCTTAAAACTAGTAACTCAATATGACCACATCCATTATACAAATGACTCTCCCCTGAGGCTGATCAGACCTCAGAAGACAGTCACGATAAGGTCAAAAGGTCATACCATATTAGACATAAAGAACCCTTTATCCTTACAATAGAAATAGTCACCTGTGTAATTAAAACCCATAAAATAACAACTCATAAGGTTCCATATGTGAGCGTGCCTCTTTAAAATACCTTTGCACTAAAACAAATAGTTCTAACAATTGTTTTATGTGTATATATTTTCAGACCTTTTTCAATTTGGTCATTTATGGCTGCTCTCTCCCCCAGGTTATAATCCCAGGAAACATCTAAAATTGAGACCCTTTAAACATCCATTTTCCCAGAAGAACACAACACTCCTAAACTAGCATTCACTATGCTAATTCCGATTCAGAAACTCAAAAGTGAACTATAAACTAAACCTAATGATGATTCCCCTTTAACTAAAATCATTAATCATAAGTTTTAAACACCGTCAATGTATATGTTTACTCAAATGAACGTGTTACCCGTAGATACAATTAACCCGATACATTTCTCAGTGTAAGAAATCCGTAATTTAATCCCCGATATTTAATAAATATGCATTCACTTTCTCCCATGGCTCCTTTAATTGACATATTTTAGATAACTTCCATCCGTCCCGGAATGAAGAATCCTACTTAAACACGCATGTCTACGTATCAGGGGAAAAGTTTGAATAACCAAATTCAACCTAGCTTACTTCCCGAAACATATGCAGTTATATTTTTCTATAGAGGTTGCTTTTCAAACTTTAAATACCCTAACATGGGTCCACACAATTGAAAGTGCTCAAATTCACTGGTGTTACGTAAACAATCAACCCTGGAATCACAACCATGGAATCCATTACCACGATGTTTTACGAACCATACATCCAGTCTCTCTCTCCCTAACATAGTTCAACCCAAACAAACGCCACACCTTGATGCCTACCTAGGTATCCGCTGATAGTTTTTAGCATCTTTCCTGACTATCCTGGCAACTCTCAAATTACTGTTAAAAATGTATTTTGTAATTTACATCAACTTCTGAAAAGTCACTCGAAACCTCGATACCCACACTAACAGCCATTCAATTTGCTCCGTTATCCCCAGTCCCTGGCGACAAAAGTGCCTCGCTAGTGACGACATCATCAAGCGCTCAACCTCAGCCCCATTCGTAGCGACTTTAAATGAATTGTAAATAATTCTTGTTCGATTAACCAAACCTAATTTATCACATCAGTTCAAATCCTGAATTATAATTTGCCACCCCAACCAACATCTCTAAATTCGCTAATTTTATAAAAACCTTTCGATGGGCATAAATCGTAATTGTCTCTTTGTTATCATTTAGAATCCATTTTGCTCTAAGTAACTGTCTCGTCTGACTTAGTATTCTAATTACGACTCTATTCCCAATACGTTATTCACTTGTCTAATTAAAAACTCATACTAGCATTAGTGAGTGTACACCTTTAAAATACCTTGTCTCTGGGAACAGGGAAATCCCCTTAACCCAAACTTTTACTCCTACAACGACACCCAATAATTCTGATGATCCCTTCACATCGTTTGTTTTAAATCTCTTGATGTTTCATGTAACTTATTCAGTCTATCTTCAATTTGTCGTCCCACAATATTTTTTCCACTGTCATACACTCAAACCACTGTGATTGACGTGCACTGTCCCTTTAAGATAATACATTATTTTTCCCCGTAAAGAAAAACAGAGAAAATAGATAGTTTTTTTTTTAGGATACTTTAACTTCTAGTTCGAATTCCCAGGCGTTACCTAACCAAAAATCAATACTCGGAAAAACAATCACAACTTTTTACGATTAAACTATTCTTACATATTTTATAGTCCAAGCGTTGCACTATATAGCCCATTTAGTACCTTGCAGCACTTCCGTTGCAAGCTGTGGCCTCTTTACGATCATCAACGTAACTCCAACCCAAACTTCTCAGTTTACCATACTCTAACATTTAAACGTACCATGTTTTGTGCTAAATTTATCATACGTCAGTCAATTCATAAATAGCTATAACGTCCGGATAGCCCGAAATTGTATCGTATCTCTCCGTTATTCCCTACATTTAACCTTAGGTAACTTTCTCTTCCATGATACATTTTATTTAAATACGACTCCCATCTCAATACATTATTCCACCAGATCATTTTGGGCAAAATTGCGTTTTTCATCGAAATTGTCTCGCCATTATTTTTAATGCCTTCTTTTTTTTTAACAAAATGTATTGAATCTAAAACACATAATAAACGTTCATTTCATATCTTTTACAAACACTGGCGTCCGTATTTTTCAGGCAGAACATACAAATATGTCAATTACAATCTAAAATCCATTTTAGTTAACCGCCTCGGCCGGGATTACAATTAAACCATTTTGTATTTTTCTTTTGACTCACTTTATCCATTTTTCTCAACATTATTATTATAATTGTCCGTAGTCCCAAAACTTTGCCACCGGGAATTCCCAGAAAATCGTCCTAATTACGGGTATAGCAAGGAAAGGTTATAAATATCAGCTATCATTCGGGTTCTTTGTCTGAGTCAGATTTTGGCTGCTTCCCTTCTCCTCTCTTTGTTCTCGTATTACGGTAATCTCCCGCTAGTTTTTCGACACTTCTTTTGAGGAATTTCTAAACCATCCTTCCTTTTCTGTCTGACTATTTGTGTGTCTCTTTTATGGAAATCTTACCAATAGCTTTGACTTTTGAATCAGATATTAGGTCTGACCTTACAACTATAAGCCCAGGGTTTGTAAAGCCCTAGTTAAAATCTTATTTTCCGGTTGTGTCAGTAAAGAACGCTAATAATCGTTATCTCACGCCACTAATTGTTAGACTCCCCTCTCGCATGGAACTATCCTGTCTATAGATATGGCTTTTATCTCATTTCTTTAGATTTAAGTTTCCCTCTCCTCCTTATTTGGATATTTCCGTAGTATTAGTTGAATCGGACCGATGATCAATACTGCCACTATTCAAATGACCAATCCAGTTATCTTGCGCATTCTTGCCATCTCCCCACGCCCAGTATTCGTACGAGATCACCGTCCTATCCCCCAGTACCTATTTAATATCCCTTCTTAATCTCGGGCGGGTGTGCCTCTCATGATTAAGGTCAATTTGGATATTTTCCGTAGTATTAGTTGAATCGGAACGATGATCAAATGACAACGTATCTCATATCATAGAATCATACAATACTTCAAATGAAATTATCCCCTACTGAACTCTCTCAGACCGGCCGCTACCAGTTTTAATGGATAATTGTCACAAATATCGTCTGTCCCCTACTGACCTCTGTCAGACCGGCCGCTACCGGTTTTAATAGACTACGTTTAACAAGATCACCGTCCTATCTCCCAGTACCTATTTAATATCCCTTCTTAATCTCGGGCGGGTGTGCCTCTCATGATTAAGTTTAGTTTATTTGCGGTAGTGCACATTACCACAGGTTATTTTCGAACCTGCTTCCGTGTATATCGGTTCTACAAAACCCATTGTATGATGGTCATACACCCCTGTGGGGATAGCAAAGCTCTCACCATTGATGAATTCTCAGAACATCAATTAAAGAACTCAAATCCCCCCAAAATCGAGAATAAAGGCTACTTTACCTGGCTGCCGGCTGGGAAAGCATTGTTCGTTTGAATCTAGTCACCTTTCCTGGAATCTGTGATAATACGCAGGCCTGTTTTAATTTTAACCTCAATTCAGAGGTCAGGTCTTTAGTAAAACGAGTCAAAAACTCGTCCGTGCACGATTTTCAGCGTACTACCTCAAGATACCAGGGAGGGGTATTTAGATCCGGCATCGAAGGACCAAATGTTAGTGGAATTTCTAAATTCCTGTATGTTTTGTAGCCAAAACCAGATTCTCACTCATTCTAATTCATTAATGAGTTGTAAGTTCATTAATTATGCATGAAGTAGATTGAGACCAGTCTTAAAAGCCAAAAGTAACAGCGTTTATTTCAAGAGAGTACTGAAGCATACACATTTTTCCACAGGTTATAAACTGAACATGACATCATCAGTTTATCCCCCCTCTCTCCGATTCTCACAAGAGCCCATTGTTCATTAGGCCTCGAACGTCTCCCAGACATTTCTTATCTGTCTGACAAGCCATAGCCTCGCTCCTCCGTTAACTTCCCAGGAGGCCCAGACAATTAATTCGTTCTGCTTACATTTTCAGTAACAGCTTAACCAATAACTTTTACTTTTCATACCATAACATAATAGTATTAGAATAAATGGTTCTAATCAATAATGTATACATAATTAATCATCTAAACTATAATTTCCTCTAACAATATCAATGATGTCGCTCTTGCTGTGGGCGATTCCCTGATCCACCTCTACGCAGACGACACCATTCTGTATACTTCTGGCCCTTCCTTGGGCACTGTGCCAACTAACCTCCAAACGAGCTTCAATGCCATACAACTCTCCTTCCTTGGCCTCCAACTGCTCTTAAACGCTAGTAAAACCAAATGCATGCTTTTCAAATATTCAATGCCCTCGCCGCCCGCCCGACTAGCATAACCACCCTGGATGGTTCCGACCTAGAATATGTGGACAACTATAAATACCTAGGTGTCTGGCTAGACTGTAAACTCTCCTTCCAGATTCATATATATATATTTTTTTTTTAACCTTTATTTTACCTTTATTTAACTAGGCAAGTCAGTTAAGAACAAGTTCTTATTTACAATGACGGCCTAGGAACAGTAGGTTAACTGCCTGTTCAGGGGCAGAACGACAGATTTGTACCTTGTCAGCTCGGGGATTTGAACTTGCAAACTTTCGGTTACTAGTCCAACGCTCTAACCAATAGGCTACCCTGCCGCCCCTAAACATCTCCAATCCAAAATCAAATCTAGAATCGGCTTTCTATTTCGAAACAAAGCCTCCTTCACTCACGCCGCCAAACTTACCCTAGTAAAACTGACTATCCTACCGATCCTCGACTTCAGCTTCCAATACTCTACTCAGACTCCATCCAGTTTGCTATCACAGTGCCATCCGTTTTGTTACCAAAGCCCCTTATACCACCCACCACTGCGACCTGTATGCTCTAGTCGGCTGGCCCTCGCAACTAATTTGTCGCCAGACCCACTGGCTCCAGGTCGTCTATAAGTCTAAGCTAGGTAAAGCTCCGCCTTATTTCAGCTTACTGGTCACGATAACAACACCCACCCGTAGCACGCACTCCAGCAGGTATATCTCACTGGTCATCCCCAAAGCCAACACCTCATTTGGCTGCCTTTCCTTCCAGTTCTCTGCAGCCAGTGACGGGAACGAATTGCAAAAATCGCTGAAGCTGGAGACTTATATTCCCTCACTAACTTTAAACATCAGCTTTCTGAGCAGCTAATTGATCGCTGCAGCTGTACATAGTCCATCTGTAAATAGCCCACCCAATCTACCTACCTCATCCCTATATTGTTTTAATGTACTTTTCTGCTCTTTTGCACACCAGTATCTCTACTTGCACATCATCTGCTCATTTATCACTCCAGTGTTAATCTGCTAAATTGTAATTACTTCGCTACTATGGCCTATTTATTGCCTTACCACCTCATGCCATTTGCACACACTGTATATACAATGTATTTTTTTCTATTGTGTTACTGACTGTACGCTTGTTTATTCAATGTGTAACTCTATTTGTGTCGCACTGCTTCACTTTATCTTGGCCAGGTCGCAGTTGTACAGTGCCTTGCGAAAGTATTCGGCCCCCTTGAACTTTGCAACCTTTTGCCACATTTCAGGCTTCAAACATAAAGATATAAAACTGTATTTTTTTGTGAAGAATCAACAACAAGTGGGACACAATCATGAAGTGGAACGACATTTATTGGATATTTCAAACTTTTTTAACAAATCAAAAACTGAAAAATTGGGCGTGCAAAATTATTCAGCCCCCTTAAGTTAATACTTTGTAGCGCCACCTTTTGCTGCGATTACAGCTGTAAGTCGCTTGGGGAATGTCTCTATCAGTTTTGCACATCGAGAGACTGAATTTTTTTCCCATTCCTCCTTGCAAAACAGCTCGAGCTCAGTGAGGTTGGATGGAGAGCATTTCTGAACAGCAGTTTTCAGTTCTTTCCACAGATTCTCGATTGGATTCAGGTCTGGACTTTGACTTGGCCATTCTAACACCTGGATATGTTTATTTTTGAACCATTCCATTGTAGATTTTGCTTTATGTTTTGGATCATTGTCTTGTTGGAAGACAAATCTCCGTCCCATTCTCAGGTCTTTTGCAGACTCCATCAGGTTTTCTTCCAGAATGGTCCTGTAATTTGGCTCCATCCATCTTCCCATCAATTTTAACCATCTTCCCTGTCCCTGCTGAAGAAAAGCAGGCCCAAACCATGATGCTGCCACCACCATGTTTGACAGTGGGGATGGTGTGTTCAGGGTGATGGGCTGTGTTGCTTTTACGCCAAACATAACATTTTGCATTGTTGCCAAAACGTTCAATTTTGGTTTCATCTGACCAGAGCACCTACTTCCACATGTTTGGTGTGTCTCCCAGGTGGCTTGTGGCAAACTTTAAACAACACTTTTTATGGATAGCTTTAAGAAATGGCTTTCTTCTTGCCACTCTTCCATAAAGGCCAGATTTGTGCAATATATGACTGATTGTTGTCCTATGGACAGAGTCTCCCACCTCAGCTGTAGATCTCTGCAGTTCATCCAGAGTGATCATGGGCCTCTTGGCTGCATCTCTGATCAGTCTTCTCCTTGTATGAGCTGAAAGTTTAGAGGGACGGCCAGGTCTTGGTAGATTTGCAGTGGTCTGATACTCCTTCCATTTCAATATTATCGCTTGCACAGTGCTCCTTGGGATGTTTAAAGCTTGGGAAATATTTTTGTATCCAAATCCGGCTTTAAACTTCTTCACAACAGTATCTCGTACCTGCCTGGTGTGTTCCTTGTTCTTCATGATGCTCTCTGCGCTTTTAACGGACCTCTGAGACTATCACAGTGCAGGTGCATATATACGGAGACTTGATTATACACAGGTGGATTGTATTTATCATCATTAGTCATTTAGGTCAACATTGGATCATTCAGAGATCCTCACTGAACTTCTGGAGAGAGTTTGCTGCACTGAAAGTAAAGGGGCTGAATAATTTTGCACGCCCAATTTTTCAGTTTTTCATTTGTTAAAAAAGTTTGAAATATCCAATAAATGTCGTTCCACTTCATGATTGTGTCCCACTTGTTGTTGATTCTTCACAAAAAAATACAGTTTTATATCTTTATGTTTGAAGCCTGAAATGTGGCAAAAGGTCGCAAAGTTCAAGGGGGCCGAATACTTTCGCAAGGCACTGTAAATGTGAACTTGTTCTCAACTAGCTAACCTGGTTAAATAAAGTTAAAATAAAAAATTGGGGTTAAATTCAGTAATTTACTGTCTTTGTCAGTAGGAGACAGTATAATTATCAAATGTCAGATAGTAGGTTGTCTCTTTCCTTATTAATTATCTTTTCGTTTTGTTCCACTGAGAGGCAGCCGCCATAATGAAGCAGAATATTTATTCTAAAACTAAATGGAAAGCAAAGATTGGGTTTCTATGTCTTGCCAAGGCTGCACCGCAGCGTTTACTCACAGGCACTAAACCACTGCTGGACAGCACAGGGGCTTTGACCTGCTTCGTTTCTGACCTGGGCCGGTGCACCCCTCCTTTGACGACCTGGTGGCAACACATGTTTAACTTGGTGAGGACACCTGTTTAACTTGGTGAGGACACCTGTTTAACTTGGTGAGGACACCAGTTTAACTTGGTGAGGACACCAGTTTAACTTGGTGTGGACACCTGTTTAACTTGGTGTGGACACCTGTTTAACTTGGTGTGGACACCTGTTTAACTTGGTGTGGCCACCTGTTTAATTTGGTGAGGAAACCTGTTTAACTTAGTGAGGACACCTGTTTAACTTGGTGAGGACACCTGTTTAGCATAGCGTGCTACAGACTCCAGATGCTTGGATTACAGGCAGCACCACTACTCCTGGCAAGAAACTCTGCTGCAGGTAAAGGTGATAAATGGAGTAGTCTGTAACATTATTTAGAAGGAAGGCTGGAGGCAAAAGTCATTTGGAATGTCAACGGGAAGAACTGGTGGCTATGGTAAGCTAGGCCTTCTACTGCTTCAAATTCTTTATTTTGCCACAGAAATTCTGAGTAGGCCTACAGAAAATCTCTGATGGTCCTGTTTCTAAGAGGACAGACAAACCTGTAAATTAAATAAGGTCAATGCATTCATGCTTTACCTTACATTGTGGAAGTGTAGCCTGAAAAACACCTGTAACTGAAGATTTTGAAGTACTGTATTTTTATTAATTTATTTAAACATTTTCAGAAATGAATTTACATTTCAGAAGAGGCACTGTGCTCATTTAAGTCTGCTTAGGACACAAGTTATTAATTAAACAAAACCAAGGAATTTATTTGTGCTGACTTCATTCCCAATGGACAGAAGAAAATGAACATTATCATAAACATCAACCAAGGTTTGCTGATATCTGAATCCCTAATGCACCCCCAAAAAAAAAAAAAAAGTATTAAAATGATACACAAAATATATAGGAACACAACTATGAATTAATACATCTTCCACACTATGCACTAAAATAGATGAACATCAGCTTAAAAACATTTATACTGTCCTCTGTTACTAAATCAATAAAGCTATAGACAGTTTGAAAGTCTTAGTCCAGCACAGGGAGAAGAGTGAGGAACAAGGGGTCATTCCTCCAGGACATGAATCTCAATACCAGAGGCTTCTTCTAAACAGAGAACAAAACAACACATCAGACAACATGTCTCAACATTCATTCTATAGCAGATCATAAAGATGAACTAGTTAATAGGGGATTAGATGGACAAGATGACTATGTCAAAGGACTATTTATTACCTGATTCCATTTCAGTTCACACATCTGAAGATCAGAATATGTGAATGTAATGTGCTGTTTGCTCCATGTGTTCTATGGATTGATGGAACCATTCATAATGTTTAGGTCTATACAGTCCTTTCAGATCTGTGAACTCTGATGTTGTGGGAGGAGTTAGGAACCTAAATGGAACTGGACCAATGCCTGTGACTCTCACCTGCTTGTGGGGGCAGAGCCTTGGGTGGGCGGATCCTCCTTGTGTGAATAGTGACGATGGCAGCCATGATGGTCAATGTCACAAAGAGCATGATGTGACTGATGGGCAACTTAACAGCATTACTGGTACCTGAACAATGAGACAGACAGGGATTAAACACAGTCAATCATTTAGATTGATTTAAATGAAAGTAGAGTTTGTATCACACACCGATCAATAGGATGTTGAGGATCAATATCCATCAGCCAAACACCTCTACAACTTCTCCTCTGTCTGAACACCAACGATCTAGCTGAGTGTTTTAATTTGTGTGTAATGGATTATGATTGTTCACACCATCCACTAAATAATTGAAAGGTTATATAACACCTTAAACCTGGAGTATTGGTATTTGGCTTCACAGAGAAGCAGAAATTCATACAGGAAGAGAGAAGGGTGAACGGCACAACAGCCAAGTTCTAAAATGTCAAATCAAAGTTTATTCGTCACGTGTGCCGAATACAACAGGTGTAGACCTTACAGTGAAATGCTTACTTACAGGCTCTAACCAATAGTGCAAGAAAGGTTTTAGGTGAACAATAGGTCAGTAAAGAAATAAAACAACAGTAAAAAGACAGGCTATATACAGTAGCGAGGCTATAAAATAATTTAGGCTACATACAGACATCGTTTAGTCAGGCTGATTGAGGTAGTATGTGCATGCATATGGTTAAATTGACTGCATGTACAGTGCCTTGCGAAAGTATTCGGCCCCTTTGAACTTTGCAACCTTTTGCCACACTTCAGGCTTCAAACATAAAGATATAAAACTGTATTTTTTTGTGAAGAATCAACAACAAGTGGGACACAATCATGAAGTGGAACGACATTTATTGAATATTTCAAACTTTTTTAACAAATCAAAAACTGAAAAATTGGGCGTGCAAAATTATTCAGCCCCCTTAAGTTAATACTTTGTAGCGTCACCTTTTGCTGCGATTACAGCTGTAAGTCACTTGGGGAATGTCTCTATCAGTTTTGCACATCGAGAGACTGAATTTTTTTCCCATTCCTCCTTGCAAAACAGCTCGAGCTCAGTGAGGTTGGATGGAGAGCATTTGTGAACAGCAGTTTTCAGTTCTTTCCACAGATTCTCGATTGGATTCAGGTCTGGACTTTGACTTGGCCATTCTAACACCTGGATATGTTTATTTTTGAACCATTCCATTGTAGATTTTGCTTTATGTTTTGGATCATTGTCTTGTTGGAAGACAAATCTCCGTCCCAGTCTCAGGTCTTTTGCAGACTCCATCAGGTTTTCTTCCAGAATGGTCCTGTAATTTGGCTCCATCCATCTTCCCATCAATTTTAACCATCTTCCCTGTCCCTGCTGAAGAAAAGCAGGCCCAAACCATGATGCTGCCACCACCATGTTTGACAGTGGGGATGGTGTGTTCAGGGTGATGGGCTGTGTTGCTTTTACGCCAAATATAACGTTTTGCATTGTTGCCAAAACGTTGCATTTTGGTTTCATCTGACCAGAGCACCTTCTTCCACATGTTTGTTGTGTCTCCCAGGTGGCTTGTGGCAAACTTTAAACGACACTTTTTATGGATATCTTTAAGAAATGGCTTTCTTCTTGCCACTCTTCCATAAAGGCCAGATTTGTGCAATATATGACTGATTGTTGTCCTATGGACAGAGTCTCCCACCTCAGCTGTAGATCTCTGCAGTTCATCCAGAGTGATCATGGGACTCTTGGCTGCATCTCTGATCAGTCTTCTCCTTGTATGAGCTGAAAGTTTAGAGGGACGGCCAGGTCTTGGTAGATTTGCAGTGGTCTGATACTCCTTCCATTTCAATATTATCGCTTGCACAGTGCTCCTTGGGATGTTTAAAGCTTGGGAAATATTTTTGTATCCAAATCCGGCTTTAAACTTCTTCACAACAGTATCTCGTACCTGCCTGGTGTGTTCCTTGTTCTTATTGATGCTATCTGCCTTTTTAACGGACCTCTGAGACTATCACAGTGCAGGTGCATTTATACGGAGACTTGATTACACACAGGTGGATTGTATTTATCATCATTAGTCATTTAGGTCAACATTGGATCATTCAGAGATCCTCACTGAACTTCTGGAGAGAGTTTGCTGCACTGAAAGTAAAGGGGCTGAATAATTTTGCACGCCCAATTTTTCAGTTTTTCATTTGTTAAAAAAGTTTGAAATATCCAATAAATGTCGTTCCACTTCATGATTGTGTCCCACTTGTTGTTGATTCTTCACAAAAAAATACAGTTTTATATCTTTATGTTTGAAGCCTGAAATGTGACAAAAGGTCGCAAAGTTCAAGGGGGCCGAATACTTTCGCAAGGCACTGTATGATGAACATAGAGTAGCAGCAGCATAAAAGAGGGGTTGGGGGTGGTGGCGGGACACAGTGCAGATAGCCCGGTTAGCCAATGTGCGGGAGCACTGGTTGGTCGGCCCAATTGAGGTAGTATGTACATGAATGTATTGTTAAAGTGACTATGCAGGTTGCCTTTGTGTTCTTGGGCACAGGGAATATGGCGGTCTGCTTGAAACATGTTGGTATTACAGACTCAATCAGGGACATGTTGAAAATGTCAGTGAAGACACCTGCAGTTGGTCAGCACATGCCCGGAGCACACGTCCTGGTAATCCGTCTAGCCCCACAGCCTTAAGAATGTCGACCTGTTTAAAGGTCTTACTCACATCGCCTACGGAGAGCGTGATCACATAGTCGTCCGGAACAGCTGATGCTCTCATGCATGCCTCAATGTTGTTTGCCTCGAAGCGAGCATAGAAGTGATTTAGCTCGTCTGGTAGGCTTGTGTCACTCGGCAGCTCGCAGCTGTGCTTCCCTTTGTAGTCTGTAATAGTTTGCAAGCCCTGCCACATCCGACGAGCATCGGAGCCGGTGAGGTACGATTCAATCTTAGCCCTGTATTGACGCTTTGCCTGTTTGATGGTTGTTCAGAGGGCATAGCGGGATTTCTTATAAGCGTCCGGGTCAGAGTCCCGTTCCTTGACAGCGTCAGCTCTACCCTTTAGCTTAGTGCGAATGTTGCCTGTAATCCATGGCTTCTGGTTGGGGGATGTACGTACAGTCACTGTGGGTATGACGTCCTCGATGCACTTATTGATAAAGCCTGTGACTGATGTGTTGTACCCCTCAATGCCATCGGAAGAAACCCGGAACATGTCTGTGATAGTCTGTGATAGCAAAACAGTCCTGTAGTTTGGCATCTGCTTCATCTGACTTATAGACCGAGTCACTGGTGCTTCCTGCTTTCATTTTTGCTTGTAAGCAGGAACAGGAGGATAGAGTTATGGTCAAATTTACCATATAGAGGGCGAGGGAGAGCTTTGTATGCGTCTCTGTGTGTGGAGTAAAGGTAATCTAGATTTTTTTTCCCCTCTGGTTGCACATTTAACATGTTGATAGAAATTTGGTAGAACTGATTTAAGTCTCTCTGCATTAAAGTCTCCGGCAACTAGGAGCGCCGCCTCTGGGTGAGTGGTTTCCTGTTTGCTTATTAACTTATACAGCTGACTGAGTGCGGTCTTAGTGCCAGCATCTGTCTGTGGTGGTAAATAAACAGCCACGAAAAGTATAGCTGAAAACTCTCTAGACAAGTAGTGTGGTATGCAATATATCACAATATACTCTACTTCAGGCGAGCAAAATCTAGAGACTTCCTTAGATTTCGTGCACCAGCTATTGTTTACAAATATGCACAGACCCCCCATCTTACCGGAGTGTGTTGTTCTATCCTGCCGGTGCAGCGTGTATCCCGCTAGCTGAATATCCATGTCATCATTCAGCCACGATTCCGTGGAACATAGGATATTACAGTTTTTGATGTCCCGTTGGTAGGATATTCGTGATCGTACCTTGTCTAATTTATTGTGCAATGATTGCACGTTGACGAGTAGTATTGACGGTAACGGCAGCTTTCCCAGTCGCCTTCTCCGGGTCCTGACCAAGCATCCGGCTCTTTGTCCTCTCTACCAGCGTCTCTTCCTCTTGCAAATAACTGGGATGTCGGTCATGTGGGGTGTTTGGAGAATATCTTGTGCGTCGTCTTTGTTGTAGAAAAACATCTTTGTCTCATCCGAGGTGAGTGATCGCTGTCCTGATATCCAAAAGCTCTTTTTTGCCATAAGTTACGGTTGCAGAAACATTATGTACAAAATAAGTTACAAATAACACAAAAATCCCCCACATAAGAGCACAATTGGTTGGGTGCCCATAAAACTGCTGCCATTTCTTCCGGCGCCATTTTACATGAAAGTTTAGTTTCATGTACAAATGCATGCTTTGTGTATTGACCAAGGTAGTACATCTGACTTTGGCCCCATGTTGTACTACTCATACTATCTACAATACAACTTAGAATGGAAAAAGTATTAAATACAATACCAGCAGAAGATGGGGAGGTGGTTGACAAGGCTGGTCTTGCAGTAGAGGCTGTACTTCCTGGATAGTAGTGTAGTGGACAGACATATTTGTATAGTGTATATACAGTATATTATATACACATCACATGCAACTTGTAATTAGACTATGAAATTAGTGAGAGAGTCTCACCACAGCAGTTCGGGAACAAAAAAGAGAAAGAACAGTGAATCTTAGACCTTTTTATAAGCATCTGAGTTGTTTGGATTCAAAATCTGTGTTGGGGACCAATGACATTAATGTAACGTTAACCTCCAATCAGTTATCAGACCTACAGGACGTAACTTCTGCTCCTCAGAGGTGAGACAATGTGGGTTGCTGTGATCAACAAAGACAATGCTGAATTCCTAAGACAACACAGAATGATTTCTTGCATTCAAGTGTCACTTTGGGGACTGGGTTGCCCTACAGCAGTGGAAAACAAGCAGGGTGACCACTTGTCAATGGTGAACAAGGGTGACATCAAATCAAATTTTATTGGTCACATGCAAATGGTTAGCAGATGTTAACGCGAGTGTACAGAAATGCTTGAGCTTATAGTTCTGACCATGCAGTAATATCTAAGAAGTAATATAACAATTTCACAACAACTACCTTACACACACAAGTGTAAAGGAATGAATAAGAATATGTACATATAAATATACGGATGAGCGATGGCTGAACGGCATAGGCAAGATGCAGTAGATGGTATAGAGTACAGTACATACATATGAGATGAGTAATGTAGGGTATGCAAACATTATTTAAAGTGGCTAGTGATACATTAATTACATCCAATTTTTAATTATTAAAGTGGCTAGAGATTTGAGTCAGTATGTTGGCAGCAGCCACTCAATGTTAGTGATGGCTGTTTAACAGTCTGGGCCTTGAGATGTTGTTTTTCAGTCTCTCGGTCCCAGCTTTAATGCACCTGTACTGACCTCGCCTTCTGAATGAAAGCAGGGTGAACAGGCAGTGCCTCGGGTGGTTGTTGTTCTTGATGATCTTTTTGCCTTCCTTTGACATCGGGTGGTGTAGGTGTCTTGGAGGACAGGTAGTTTGCCTCCAGTGATGCGTTGTGCAGACCTCACTACCCTCTGGAGAGCCCTGCAGTTGTGGGTAACAGCTGTTACCATACCAGGCGGTGATACAGCCCGACAGGATGCTCTTGATTGTGCATCTGTAAAGGTTTGAGTGTATTTGGTGACAAGCCACATTTCTTCAGCCTCCTGAGGTTGAAGAGGCGCTGTTGCACTTTCTTCACCATGCTGTCTGTGTGGGTGGACCATTTCAGTTTGTGTACGCCGAGGAACTTAAAACATTCCACCTTCTCCACTACTGTCTCGGCAATATGGATGGGGGGTGCTCCCTCATGAAGTCCACGATCATCTCCTTTGTTTAGTTGAGCGTGAGGTTGTTTTCCTGGCACCACACTCCGAGAGCCCTCTCCTCCTCCCTGTAGGCTGTCTCGTCGTTGTTGGTAATCAAGCCTACCACTGTAATGTTGTCTGCAAACTTGATGGTTGAGTTGGAGTCTTGCATGGCCACGCAGTCATGGGGGAACAGGGAGTACAGGAGAGGGCCGAGGATGCACCCTTGTGGGGCCCCAGTGTTGAGGATCAGCGGGGTGGAGACGTTGTTTCCTACCCTCACCAACTGGGGGCGGCCCGTCAGAAAGTCCAGGACCCAGTTGCACAGGGCAGGGTCAAGACCCAGGGTCTCGAGCTTAATGACGAGTTTGGCAGGTACTATTGTGTTAAATCCTGAGCTGTAGCCGATGAACAGCATTTTTACATAGGTATTCCTCTTGGGCAGTGTGCAGTGTGATTGCGGTGTCTGTGAACCTATTGGGGCGGTAAGCAAATTGGAGTGGGTCTAGGTTGTCAGGTAGGGTGGAGGTGATATGGTCCTTGACTAGTCTATCAAAGCACTTCATGATGACGGAAGTGAGTGCTACGGGGCGATAGTCGTTTAGCTCAGTTGCCTTAGCTTTCTTGGGAACAGGAAAAATGCCCTCTTGAAGCATGTGGGAACAGCAGACTGGGATAGGGATTGATTGAATATGTCCGTAAACACACCAGCCAGCTGGTCTGCGCATGCTCTGAGGACGCGGCTAGGGATGCCGTCTGGGCCGGCAGCATTGCGAGGGTTAACACGTTTAAATGTTTTACTCACGTTGGCTGCGTGAGGATTGTCCGCGGGTTTTGGTAGCGAGCCGTGTCGGTGGCACTGTATTGTCCCCAAAGCGAGCAAAGAAGTTGTTTAGTTTGTCTGGGAGCAAGACATTGGGGTCCGCGACAGGGCTGGTTTTCTTTTTGTAGTCCGTGATTGACTGTAGACCCTGCCACAATCCTCTCGTGTCTGAGTCGTTGAATTGCGACTCTGCTTTGTCTCTATACTGACTCTTACCTTGTTTGATTGTTTCCTGTTGCCTTGCCCTGATTAAAAGCAGTGGTTCGAGATTTCAGTTTTGCACGAATGCTGCCATAAATCCACGGTTTCTATTTTGGGACGGTTTTAATAGTCGCTGTTGGTACAACATCACCGATGCACTTGCTAATAAACTCACTCACCAAATCAGCGTATACATCAATGTTGTTGTTAGACGCTCTCCGGAACAGATCCCAGTCCACGTGATCGAAGCATTCTTGAAGCGTGGAATCTGATTGGTTGGACCAGCATTGAACAGACCTGCGCACGGGCATTTCCTGTTTTAGTTTCTGTCTATAGGCTGGGAGCAACAAAATGAACTGTGATTATAATCAAAGAGAATTCTCTTGGTAGTTAATGCGGTCAGCATTTGATTGTAAGGAATTCTAGGTCAGGTGAACAAAAGGACTTGGGTTCCTGTATGTTGTTATGATCACACCACGACTCGTTAATCATAAGTCATACACCCCCGCCATTCTTCTTACCAGAGAAATGTTTGTTTCTGTCGGCACGATGCATGAAGAAACCAGGTGGCTGTACCGACTCTGATAACGTATCGCGAGTGAGCCATGTTTCCTGGAAACAGAGAATGTTGCAATCTGTGATATCTCTCTGGAAGGCAACCCTTGCTCGGATTTCGTCTACCTTGTTGTCAGGAGACTGGACGTTGGCGAGTAGTATACTCGGGAGCGGTGGGCGTTGTGCCCGTCTACGGAGCCTGGTCGTAATATTGGTATGTTGACGTTGCTCTTATATCCAATAGTTCCTCCAGGCTGTATGTAATGAGACAGAGATGGCCGCCTTGCGTCGCGTTCTTAGGAAACATCACAGTACAGAATGGATCCACATCTACTGACTCTGTGTTGGCTGTAGAGTTTTCTCTACGCAATCTGTTAAATCTTTCTCTACTCCAATCTCTAGAGCACTAGACATGAAGTTCTTCCTATGAACATGTTTGGGATTATTTTTAAATTACCAGTCTAACACTAAATTGGTGGTTGTCTTGACAGTTTTTGTAGAGAAGTTACATCAGAACTGTCTGAAAAACATCAAACGTATCTTTCTCGACCTAGTCTCAAACCCTGACACAGCATGGGAGAACACAATACCCAGTTCTATGTATCCAGAGGACAGATAAAACATCTTACTATATCTGCACACATCATACAGATGAGCATATTTTACCTGGGAGAGTAGAGATGACATCATCACTATCAGTGGTCTTTTCAGCCATATCTAATTCAGTAGGAGATGAACATCCTCTTTTAGTTAATTTAAAGAACCCATCATCATCATCACCATCATCATCATCAGACACAGTAGTAGATTTCAAATCAAATTCATCATATAACACTAATCACTAATACCAGGAAAATGAATCAGATTTGATATTCAACTTTAAGATCATCAGATCTTCTTATTCAGATTATAGGAGCATTTGCATAGGCTTCAGATCTGTCACTGGTGTGGTAGAGGAGACTGAGAAAGAGAAAAGGGTATACAGTACTTGTTGGCATATGATTATTAACACCACACTTGTACACAGTGACATGCACACTCTGATTTAAACAGTAATACTCACTAGTTAGAACAGACAGATGAACAGGAGCATCACCTCCATGTTGTGGTCCTGTCTCTGTAAGGAACTGTCGACAGATGTAGAGTCCAACATCCTCAGCTCTGACATCACTAACATGTAGAGAACAGTAGGACCCTAAACTCAGTCGCTCTGCTCTCTCTGTCTGGTCAACTTTGATCTCCCCCAATGTGACCTCTTGAATAGTACGAGTAGATAGAGCTCTGTTATAGATCCATGTAGTAGAGGAGCAGTTTGGATAAACCACATTGTTACACGGCAGACTGACATCATCTCCCACTCTGGAGAACATAGAGAGAGTTTCTCCACTGACACCTGGAAGGAGTATGACATCAGATAATTATTAACTGGTAATACAGATGACATTATATTTCATAGGTATTCTTATTGATATTCTTCAGTGTGAATAATAGTGTAATATACTGTCTATTATACAATAGTGAAGATAAGAGTAAACAGATACACAACAGAAATGTCATCATAATATTAGTCAAATGTAAACTGAACTAGTTTGGCCGTGTGAAATAAATGTGTTCTATGATCTCTAATGACATATTCTTACTCTCTCTCCTCTGTCTTACCTGTTAGCAGGTACAAAACGGTCACAAGCAATCCCAAAAATGATTGAGGGACATCAGCCATGATCCTCTCTCTCTCTCTCTCTCTCTCTCTCTCTCTCTCGCTCTCTCTCTGTGTCTCTGTCTCTCTGTCTCTCTCTCTCTCTTTCTCTCTCTCTGTCTCTCTGTCTCTCTCCTCTGTCTCTCTGTGTGTATGTTTCTCTGTCTCTTTCCTCTGTCAGAGTGTCTCAGCACTATGAGTTTCTCACCATACAGCAGCATCTCTATTCACCACTGTAGCATCACTTCCTCAACGTGGTCATGTTTTTTCTCTAGTTTCTGACACAATTGAGTTCAGTCACATGCCCATTCATCAGATGGACACACTCCCTCTCCCAGACCCCCACATGCATGTGTGTTTAGGCACACACACACCTCACACACACCTCACTCCCCTTCTTGGCTTCCATGGCAACCCCCACGGGAACCTTTTCCCAATATAATATTTCCCCCAAGGGAACCACACCAGTTGGCATTCTCACAAACAATCGCAACATTGTTTAAATAATATATAGAACTTTTCTCGCAGCTCTGGTATATAAAGCTTTTTTGAGGACTTGCTCACAATTCATCTGTGGCACCACAATGACCAAACGATATACTGTATGTGAGGCTCTTGATCATATCTTTGATCATGACACTGGTGAGGAGGAGAGTCCTTGTTAAACTTTGACACAAAGTAGTCTGTGATGAATAGCACAATATGTTTCATCTGAGAATTTGTTCAAGTCAAAATAATCCATACATTATGCTTAATTTACTAAAAACGAGTTGTATGAGCTCAGGTCAATGAGGCCTACAGGCCATAAATAGCAAATAAAAGTCCAAAACTTGTAATATTCACAAGAACTTAAGTTGATAAAAAGATCTAACACAACATTAGGTGATAATATATGTATTATTATGGATTTATAATCCGCTATAATGGGGCAGTCATTTTGGACCGGGAACACAGAATTAATTAACATGAAACAAACACAACAGGAGGGTTAAGATGAGTGAGGCCGATCATTTTTTTATGAGCATGACCTTATTTCTATTACGGTATATTGGATGTCTGTCATTAATATCCCATTCCACCAGCTCAGTGTAACATCGAAGAGTTTTGACTACTACATGATACTAGAATTGTTCCTATACCCAGGTGCATAGGTCAAGTTAAACATAATTAAAGTGACAGACAGTGGCACATTCAATGCCTTCTTGCACACTATTGCCTGCATCTAGCTGATCTAGGGTGTAGTCATTACTCCAACAGGTGCAAACAAGTTTTTATTTGACAAATTGAGGTATCTTAATTGCCGTATCGTTCCATTTGCTTCCGTTTAAGAAACGTTTTTACAGAATCAGCGGAATGAATACACCCCTAATCATACGCAAACATAGTTCACTTTCACAGCAGCGCCATGCAAACAGCATGATCACTTTGCTTGTTAATTCCTTCTCGCATCTATACACTCTCATCGTTTCCCTTTGCTTGTGGGATCCAGTGCAACAACACATCAGCTGTCTGTGACCAGGTGACAAAACCTTTCCAAGCCAAACCTTCATATCATAACTGCTACACACAACCTACATCATTGTCCCCATATTAGCTAAGGTCAGTCAACATAGCTACTAGAACTAACGTGTTAATAAACCCTCTACAATAATGCTGTAGAGTGTACAGTTAGCAAGGTGGCCCCGGTGGCAATAAATTAATAAAATCTGAAGCTTACCTTGCCTTGGAAGAGTTCCAGTGTTGTACAGCCATAGCCTGCTAGCTAACATAGCATCCCTCTTTCTTTGTGCAAGATGTTTGAGTAGGCTACTCAAACATACAACTAAATATAGCTATCTCTCTCTCTCTGGACTAAGACTCTCCTTAATTTTTTAAGAAATTAATTTGTTCAAAACTGTTGTTTCTCTCTCCTTGAGTCACCTACTCCACCTTATATGTGAGCTATTTGTAGATTATGCTCTCGATACTAGATTAATTCTCTGATCCTTTGATTGGGTGTCAGTTCAGGTTGCAAGAGCTCTGATATGTTGGCGGATGTCCTCCTGAAGTTATCATAATTATTGTGTAAGTTTACAGATTCTGTGTACATTCAGCTTTTATCTAAATAGTTTACAGGACGGAAATAAGTCAAGTGACATAGTCAAGTGACATAGTCAACACGTCAACATGACATATCAGTGTAATCAAGTCTCTTGTCTCTCCGGAATTGGAAGTCATTCAGAGATGCTGCTGCCACATCATTGGCACTTCCTACAACTCCCTCCCAAGGCCTTCAAAGTACTCCTGCACAACCACCAGTCCTCTGAACAAGTGTCTAACCCTTACACAGTAACAGTATGATCTGAGGGGTTCAATACAACAAACTGCACTACCAGACACCACAGATCATTCTTGAAAAGAGCTCTCAAACTATGCAAATGTAATTCTCCACCACTAAAGATATTTAATATGACTATTTATTGATTTGGTGATGTGTCTTTGTTGTGTGTGACTTTTGATGACCCACTGTCCGTATATTAAGGCAGATTCTACCTGTTTGTGTATGACATCACATTTTATGTATGTTTCTGCATATGTACCAATATGTTCTAAACCTGTCAAGGACTGAAGTGGACATTTAATCACATTCCTGTAATGCCAGGGTATATTCCTCTTACCAGCTTATGGAAGCAAGCACATAACTGTGATTGTAGTAAAAAGGTTAAAAATAATGATATATTTGAGAATGGTTGTGTTTACAAATTAAATATACAAAACATTTCCTCTGAAGGCTAATATCCGAGCTATGTAATGGAGGGAATTTCATTTGTTAGAGGTGTAACTGCAACCAATGATGTAGCTTTATAAACAGAAGAATGAATATTAATGTCTATGTCTGCAACTGGTCCTTCTTTCAGTGGTTCTTTCAGTTCTGTTCTGTTTTTCTGAGGCAGAGCAGAGAGAGAGAAAAAGAGGTTGTGGTAATGGGTCTTTTGACCACTGCATCTGCACTTTAAAAGAACATAGTCGTTTTGCAACTTCAAAAGAAGAAGAAGATCTTGATTGTTTTTAACTTTGAAAAACAAGACTCCTCTGGTCACCAACCCATACTGGGATCATTGAATTGTGAACCAATTGAACACATCGCACATTACATAGTATCACATGGCCCATCAGTCAAGAGACTTCTAGAAGACCAATGATCTGAAGTCATCACAGTGCATCTATGTGTGGTTCATACTGAAAGCGGAAGTTCCATTCTAGCCTCTAATTAGAGGACATCGGGGTGCAATATAGAGACATATGGTATTACTGCACAGAGAGAACACAGAGGTCGAGGTCATGGCTGTAAACAAACATAATATAATTCTGGTGGAGCTACTGATCTGCTCTTCTCTTGACTGCTAGGACACTGGATGTTATGGGGGAAAGGGGCTTGGATCGTTTGATACGTATTTGAGTCTAAAAGATAATTAGATTTATTTTTCAATAAGCACCTGTCTTGGTTTTACTTGCTTAGCGTTCAGCATTTGTTTATTACAGTATTTTAATTTCAGCAATTAACGCTGAGACCTTTTCTGGAAGACGTATTCTGTCTATCTAGGTTTCAGTGGAGACACTGTCTATGTTCTCCAGAGAGGGAGATGATGTCAGTCTACCATGTACCAATGTGGATCATCGACATGATACTATAACAGAGCTGGATCTAATGGAGCTATTAAAGAAGTCCATCTAGTGATGGTGAAAAATAAAAAACAGAACAACATAGCTGACAGACTCGGTTTAGGGTCTAACAGTTTTTATATGTTAGTAATGTCAGAGCTGAGGATGCTGGACTCTACTGTCACGATCGTCATTGGAATCATCGGACCAAGATGCAGCGTGATATGGTTTCCACATATTTATTTGTGAAATGCACAACAAACAAACAAAGAACGAAAAGTCAATGAAGTTCTAACAGGCAACTAAACATAAACAAGATCCCACAAACACAGGTGGGAAAAATAACGACTTAAATATGATCATCTTCTCAATTTATTTGTTCTGACAACCAGGTAATCCAACAGCAACAAAAATGCTAAATATGTGTTTCAAAATTGCCCTCTTGAATTGAATCTGCCACGGTACTGTATATTACATTACATTACACTGTTTTCACATTAGGCAATTGATAAGGAAATGTGTTTTAATAAATGATTAGAATGTTACAGTCCTGAAACCATAGGTCTGATACCATGTGATTGTATGAAATTAATTTGAATCATTAGATTATTATAATACATGTGTGTAAGTGTTAGACTTATTCAATGATTATATTATAATACTGTGTGTGGTTTTAGATAGAATCAACGTTTTGGGAACAATGTGTCTAGTGTTTTGAGAACAGACTGTCTGTCTGAGCCAGATTCGGGGCCGACCTTGGCTGGGACACTGAGAACTTCCCAGTCCCAGGTCTCTCCCTATCTTAGGGGAGGGTAGGAAAACACTATTCCCATGTACTCCCCTAGGCTCTATTGGTGGGCGGATTTGATGGTTGGTGTGGAAGTATGTGTGTCGCTATAAATTAAAGATCCTGTACTGTACACGTCAGAACGTTCCCGTGAATAAACATTTAACTTTGGTAGACTGGGCCTCTGTCTGTTTCCTTTTCTATCAGTATCTTACAAATCCTGATATAATAGACTAAGGTTAACTTAATTGAATTGGTAAATGAACAGGAGTATAGAATTCTACTGACAGCAAAACACTTTCACTACCCATTAAAATTGACTGAACCAAACATTTTCATAATTTGGATACCATGAAATTGTGTGATTTCTGAAGACATCTTTCACAATCGTTGATGCCAAAAATAAATATACTTTTTCCAGACATAATTACAATACAGGTGTACTGTAATCAAATGAAACAAGCCACTAATTTGCATCAACCCTGTCTAGAGAATTTGGCCATAGCTTCTAATCAACATTGCAGTGAATGTCCTCATTGTTTATGATCTTGCTGAAAAACCTTTGGCATGGCTGTTACTGTAATTTAATTATACCAATATGTTTTCATTAATTGAATTCCCTTAATCTATTTTATGAGAATTTGTAAGATTCTTGTTTGCATAAAATAGACAGAGACCAGAGAGTCTTATCAATAATAGGAAACATAATTTATTCTCGGAGCGCGCTGCCACGTTACCACGAGCAACGGTTTATAATTAACAGAAAACCTAGGAATGCACTCACTGCCTTATCTAAAATACCCCAGAGCTCAGTTTTGTCGGTTCAACCATAGGTTAATGACCCTATCTGCTTACTTAACCCACAACCCATTCCTTTCTGCCTAGTTGGAATGGTGTTCATTAACTTTAATTACTCCTTGTCCGTGTCACACAATCCCTTCTTATGAACTCATATTGTTAATCAGATATAATAAAACAGAGTATAAGTTTACTTAGTAGCAGTTCTATTTAAAATGAGAATATTGTTTCGTCATTTATTCATAATATTCCTAACAGACACCTAATCCTGCCTAATGAGGGGGCCGGCCCTGGCTGCAGAGAAACTCCAAACATCAGATCACACAGACATCTGGCTGTGACATCACTCTGACTGTTTACTTAAAATAAGTTTACTTAGTTACAGTTCTATTTAAAATGAGGATATTGTTTATTCATTTATTCATAATATTTCTAACAATGGGGAATCCTGAAATTGATCGGGATTGATGTCATCGCATGCCTCATGGGATGGCAATTATACACCTTCCACGTAGCTCTGCACTCTAAAAAGAAAAGGTTCCTGGAGTATCCTTTAGGGGTTCTTCAAATTGAAACTGTGGGGGAACACCTATATGTTCTTCAAAGAACCCCTTTTAATGTGTCCCCAAAGAACCCTTTGGAGGACGTTTTGGGGTACATTTTTTGAACTACCTTTCGTCCCCTATTATTAATAATAATACGCATAACAATAACATGATATTTTAGTTCTGTGTTTATTTTGATTTTAGTGGCAAAGCAGAATAAAAAAAATCTAAATAGGAGGTAAACTCCCAGCAGAGCCCCAAGTATAATGGGTATATGTGTTGATGTGTTGGCGTTCTCCGTATCCATAGCCAGAATGATTTTGCAGTGCGTGGTGATCTAACAGGTTTCCTGTTATATTAATCAGAGGTGTAGGGAGGGTGAAGTCTATGAATCTAAAAAATAGTAATTATACAGATGAATAACAAAACCTGCACACAACAGAATTCATACACAACAGAATTCATACCTTGGTTTGGTGTTGATATGAGCCCCTACCAGCCTTTCAAAACACTTCATGGCTACGGACATGAGAGCTACGGGTCTGTAGTCATTTAGGCAGGTTGCCTTGGGCACAGGGACTATGGTGGTCTGCTTGAAACATGTTGGTATTACAGACTCAATCAGGGACATGTTGAAAATGTTAATGAGCACATGCCCGGAGCACACGTCCTGGTAATCCGTCTGGCCCCGCAGCCTTGTGAATTTGACCTGTTTAAAGGTCTTACTCACGTTGGCTACGGAGAGCGTGATCACACAGTCGCCGGGAACAGCTGATGCTCTCATGCATGCCTCAGTGTTGCTTGCCTCGAAGTGAGCATAGAAGTCTGGTAGGCTCGTGTCACTGCGAAGCTTGTGACTGTGCTTCCATTTATAGTCTGTAATAGTTTGCAAGCCCTGCCACATAAGACGAGCGTCGGAGCCGGTGTAGTACGATTCAATCTTAGTCCTGTATTGACGCTTTGCGATGGTTCGTCGGAGGGCATAGCAGGATTTCTTATAAGCTTCCGGGTTAGAGTCCCGTACCTTGAAAGCGGCAACTCTACCCTTTAGCTCAGTGCGAATGTTGCCTGTAATCCATGGCTTCTGGTTGGGGTATGTACGTACAGTCACTGTGGGAACGACGTCCTCGATGCACTTATTGATAAAGCCAGTGACTGATGTGGTGTACCCCTCAATGCCATCGGAGGAATCCCGGAACATGTTCCAGTCTTGGATAGCAAAACAGTCCTGTAGTTTAGCATCTGCTTCATCTGACCACTTTTTTGGTGCTTCCTGCTTTCATTTTTGCTTGTAAGCAGGAATCAGGAGGATATAATTTTGGTCGGATTTACCAAATGGAGGGCGAGGGAGAGCTTTGTATGCATCTCTGTGTGTGGAGTACAGGTGAACTAGAACTGGTTGCACATTTAACATGTTGATAGAAATTTGGTAGAACTGATTAAAGTTTCCCTGCATTAAAGTCTCCAGCCACTAGGAGCGCCGCCTCTGGGTGAGCGGTTTCATGTTTACTTATTTCTTTATACAGCTGACTGAGTGCGGTCTTAGTGCCAGCATCCGTCTGTGGTGGTAAATAAACAGCCACGAAAAGTACAGCTGAAAACTCTCTAGACAAGTAGTGTGGTATGCAATTTATCACAAGATACTCTACTTCAGGCGAGCAAAATCTAGAGACTTCCTTAGATTTCGTGCACCAACTGTTGTGTACAAATATGCACAGACCTCCCCCCTCGTTTTACCGGAGTGTGCTGTTCTATCTAGCCGGTGCAGCGTGTATCCCGCTAGCTGAATATCCATGTTGTCATTCAGCCACGAATCCGTGAAACATGAGATATTACAGTTTTTGATGTCCCTTTGATAGGATATTCATGATCATATCTCGTCTAATTTATTGTCCAATGATTGCACATTGGCGAGTAATATTGAGGCTAACGGCAGCTGTCCCGCTCGCCTTCTGCGGATCCTAACGTGGGCACCCCGCTCTTTGTCCTCTGCATTTGCGTCTCTTCCTCTTGCAAATAACTGGGATGTTGGCCTTGTCGGGTGTTCGGAGAATATCCTGTTCGTCCTGCTTGTTGAAGAAAACATCTTGGTCTAATCTCAGGCGAGTGATCCTTGTCCTGATATCCAGAAGCTCTTTTTTGCCGTAAGTTACGGTTGCAGAAACATTACGTACAAAATAAGTTACAAATAACGCAAAAAACCCCACGTAGCTGCCATTTCTTCCGGCGCCATTTTACATAGAGTCAGAATAAAACCTATCCCTCAACGTAACCAAGACTAAGGAGATGATTGTGGACTACAGGAAAAGGAGGACCGAGCATGCCCCCATTCTCATCGACGGGGCTGTAGTGGAGCAGGTTGAAAACTTCAAGTTCCTTAGTGTCAGAGAGAATACAGTAGACGGCACACGTCAAACTTCATGACCCTACTTTATGGGTCAGGTGTGTATGCCCATATATGGGCATCCTGCAGGGCATCCTGCAGAACATCCTGCCTTCCGTTCTCACGCCTCAGAGTAAGTGTTTATTTAACCAGATAGCGCTTCTGTTCCTTTGAAGCTGTCATGATGATTGATGTGTAGGGACCTCGTTGAACTGGAAGATGTGTTTGAACATTTCAAAGAGTATGGTAGTGACCTTAGGGCTGGAATGTCCTTTTTTATTGGGGGCAGCCGCATTATAAATAAGAGCTGAACACCACAAGTGATCGATAAACCACTAAAGAAATGAAACATGGATTTTGTGATCAGTGACACACCCGTGATGACCGTAACAACGGAAGCAGGACCTCGGTTGAAACAGAGAAAGGTCCGACTATAAAGCAACAATATACGATGCGATATGTATAGAACCCAAATACCGCCCACAACTGCGCTGAAAGATCAAGTGTTGATGTCTTATGGACAGCTAAGGGGTAATCTGTTTGATTACCCGGCCTGTAAAGTGAAGAATATACAGACCAGACTTTAGGAGTGGACTACAGGCTTGAAGACTGGCAGGTGTTTCGCGAGGTGGTGTGTCTCGAACTGAGAGCTATTACAAAGGGGTATAGCTTGTTCACGGGCTACGAGACCCTTTGGAAAGGTGCCCCTGACTCCTCAGGAAGAATATCTCATAGGGTGAAAATACAAAGAAAAAATGAACTTCCATGTGGGTGCGTGGAGTTCTATATCAGCAACAAGAAAATCTGCAATGAAAACAACAGTGATGGTGGCCTGACTGGGGATTTTAGGTTGCGCATGCTTATTCCTTTTAAAAGTTGGGATATAATGGAATTGAAAATGTTAGTTAGTGGATGCTCTTTTTGTACAGAGCCAACAATGGCAGAGTATTGTTTAGCTAAGGAAGTGCATGATATATACGAATCCTAAGTATTATGATTCAAAAGAAACCCAAGAAGGTTCATCCTCAGAAGGGTCAGCCCCCGAAGAAAACTACGTTAACCATGCCCCGATACCAAAGGACTGGTTCAACAATAAAAGGGTTGACCATAAAGCCTCCGGTTCATCATTTCAGCATATACCATGGATATTCATATACCATACCAGGACTCCGATACGTCATGGGTACCAGACCCTAAGGACTTTATGCCTCACAGCCCTCCATTCTACTCCCCCCAGGCAAGCCCCCCGACACCCCCTACATGTACACACCCTGAGGATGTGTTTGATGGGGTGGTCAGTACTATTTTTGTGGGCACCATCAAGGCCTCTGTGGCGCACATTTAGACGTGGTGATTGGAGAGTATATAAGAGAACAATGCCACGGTTGTGTCACCATCAGTCACCCCAGTCAGCGCCGTCATCCGTGTTTATACAAGCCCCCAAGATACTACTTCTTCAACCATTTTGAGGAGCTGGTGAAAAGACTGTGATCCTGCAGGTTTATACCTTCGCTGGTCAGAGCCCTGGAGTCTATGGGTCTTGTGCCATCTATTCCCAGGGTTTACGGTGTAACCGAGGCTTTCCTACATGAACTGAAGGAGGTGATCTACATCCACGAGAAACTCAAAGAAATCCGGCACACACTGGTGGACGACAACAAATACAGGGAAGCTGTGGTGGCTGATGTGATGACTTTCTGGCTCAATAAACCCCAAGAGATCGAGTGACAATACATATTTGTTATTTAGATGTAAAGCAATGGGTAACTATATGCATACAATGTTAGAGAGAATAAATACATTTTTTCTTTTGAGAGAACTTACAAATGTTATGCAGCAAATGATTGAAAATGAAGTGAACAATGTATCATTCTACACAACCCACAATACATGGGCTAATGCAGAGCGTGTGCTAAAAATGGAACAAATCTTGAATCATGTAAGACATACGGGGGAGAGTCTAGAATGGACACAACTGGTATCCCGTCTTGTGGATGATTTGGAAGAACTAGAAACATCCTTGTCTAAGATTTTAATTTATTTGTTTGAAATACCGTTTAATTGTAACATGTATCATATTTGTTGTTTATATACTTATGTAACGGATGTGTGTGTTTTAAAAATTCAGCGATACAAGTCTGTAAATGTAAACCAAGTATACAAGGTGTTTCATGCATGGGTATTTGAGAAAATGGGGACTAATATCCTGCTACGTATCCTGACTTGTCTGTATACGTAATATTTAATGTTTGCAGAAGGAAAATGAAATGTTCTCGTTATTTGAAAGGGGCTCATTAATGTTATTGTACATCAGAGAGGCAAGAAGGATGGCAGAGCAGATGTTGAAAAACCTTTATTTTACCCCCTCTAACCCAGGGACTTATGGGGGAAGGAGCCGTTCCAGAGAGCTATAACTGAAGAACAGGTAGCAGGTTAGGCGCTGCTCTAGTGAATGACTGGCTAGCAGAGCAGGATGCTTACACTCTGCATAAACCTGTGCGAAAACAATTTCCACGAAATATAGTTTTTTTCTACTCATCCCTTGTCCCAGTTTCAGACGGATCTATGTGACATGGAGGCCCTTGCAGATAAAAATGATGTAAATCGCTACATGCTAACGGTTATAGATATCTTCTCTAAAATAGCATTTGTAAGGGTCTTAAAAAATAAGTGGGGCAGAGGTGACCAGAGCTTTTGACTCTATCTTGAAGGAAGGAGGAGCCCCCAAGAAAGTGCAGACTGACGGCGGAAAATAATTTTTTAATAATACTTTTCAGAAACTCATGAATTAGCACAATATCGTACATTTTGCTACTGGTTTGGATTTGAAAGTTTCAGTTGTTGAATACTTTAACAGAACTTTGAAGGAGAGGATGTGGAAATACTTTACGGCTCACAACACACATAGATATGTAGATACAGTTCAAGATTTAGTAAAATGTATCAATTACAGCTACCATAAGAGTATACGGATGAAGCCCTCCGAGTTCTCTTCTGAAAAATGTTTTGAAATCTTTGAAAATCTGTATGGTTTGTTCCCCCTTCGCCGTAAGAAAAGAAAAAAAGATTTTCAATTCATAGTGAGGGATATCCAAGTATATCCAAGTTGAGGGGTGTTTTTGACCAAAAACATGAGCAAGGTTACAGCGATGAGGTATTCACCGTTACCGAATGTCTGCCGCGCATACCCCCTATCTACAAGTTTAAAGATTATGATGGGGAGCTTATAGAGGGATCTTTTAATGAGAAGGAATTACAGAAGGTACAGTTGGGTAAAGACAAAGTATTTCAAGTGGAGGAGATTCTAGATCAAAAGAGAGAAAAGGGTAAAAATTGGGTGCTGGTCCACTGGAAAAACTGGCCCCAAAAGTATCAACAGTTGGGTATTAGAGCACGATGTGGTGGAGGCAGTGCAGTTATCGAGTCCAACGCTCTAACCATTGCACTCCACGAGTAGCCTGCCTGTTACGCGAATGTAGTAGAAGCCAAGGTAAATTGCTAGCTAGCATTAAACGTATCTTATAAAAACAATCAATCATAATCACTAGTTATAACTACTGATCCAGTTTAGCAGGCAATATTAACCAGGTGAAATCGTGTCATTTCTCTTGCGTTCATTGCACGCAGAGTCAGGGTATATGCAACAGTTGGGCTGCCTGGCTCAATGTGAACTAATTTGCCAGAATTTTAGGTAATTATGACACACATTGAAGGTTGTGCAATGTAACAAGAATATTTAGACTTGGGGCTGCCACCCGTTAGATAAAATATCGAACGGTTACGGTTCACTGAAATAATAAACGTTTTGTTTTCGAAATGATAGTTTCCGGATTCGATCATATTAATGACCAAAGGCTCGTATTTCAGTGTGTTATTATGTTATAATTAAGTCTGATTTGATAGAGCTGTCTGACTGAGCAGCAGCAGGCCCGTAATCATTCATTCAAACAGCACTTTCGTGCGTTTTGCCAGCAGCTCTTCGCAAGCACAGCGCCGTTTATGACTTCAAGCCTATCAGCCTAATGGCTGGTGTAACCAATGTGAAATGGCTAGCTAGTTAGCTGGGTGTGCGCTAATACTGTTTCAAACTTCACTCGCTTTTAGATTTGGAGTAGTTATTCCCCTTGCGCTGCAAGGGCCGTGGCTTTTGTAGAGCAATGGGTAACGATGCTTTAAGTGTGGCTGTTGTCTATGTGTTCCTGGTTCGAGCCCAGGTAGGGGCAAGGAGGGGGACGGAAGCTATACTGTTACACTGGCAAAACACACATTTTTACAAGGCACACATTACTTTCTTCTCCAACAGTTTGTTTTTGCATTATTTAAACCAAATTGAACATGTTTCATTATTTATTTGAGGCTAAATGGATTTTATTGATGTTTCATATTAAGTTAAAATAAGTGTTAATTCAGTATTGTTGTAATTGTCATTATTACAAATAAAAAAATTTGGCTTTTTTGGTCCTTCAATAATCGGTATCAGTATCGGCATTGAAAAATCATAGTCGGTCGACCTCTAATCTCGACTCTAACCAATATGTCTCATACTATGTTAATCAAGTGGGTAATGGATTACCCGGCTATCCCGGATCACCGACCATGTACGGTTCGGGGATAGGAGGCATATTTTGTAACCTCTTTAGGATGGTTTTCCCATTTATGAAGAGAGGCTTCTGTCCCGGTTGTCGTAAGAACTGGACCAAGCCGCAGCATACGTAGAGTTTCACATCTTTATTATCAATCAATCAATAGACCGCAAAACCTGAAACCAAATGGGGAAAACATTTAAAATAATTTAAAATCAGCGGCTAAAAATATTGTAAGTGAGATTGTAGCCAATGCTATGACCAGAAGGGCATCACTAGATGCCGAGCATCAAGAAGGCTCGGAGCTTATGCTGTTGTCTCGAAGACCAAAAAAGAGACCTCCGGGTATAAGGCGCAGGCCAGCCCCTAAAAAGCGGAGGTTAACCGTTAAAAGAAACTCAGTAAGTCAAAGACGACATAAAGTGAGGAGGTCTGGACCAAAAACAGCAAAAAGAACACTGAATTATTTTCTAAAAGAACAAGCAACATGGCTCTTTTACACCGCATGTCCTCTGAAACTATAAAGACAGAGCTCGATCTTTTCACGGCCCCCTTAACCCAATTTTCTATAGATAGGTCCAGTTATGTGGAAATAGCCCCACTCTCTGCCATTACAGTCCTATAGAATGTTTCACACCAGGCCACGGTGACAACTATCTGGACCTCAACAACATCTTGATTTACGTCTCAAAGTGACCAAAAGAGATGGTACTAATATTGCAAACGATGCCAAAGTGAGTCTCATTAAATACCCCTTGGCGACCATCTTCTCCCAAGTGGATGTGACATTGGGTGAACGTCTTATCAGTCAAAGCAGTGCCACATATCCTTATAGGGCCATCCTGGAATGTTTACTAAACTACTCCAAAGACACTCTCAAGATACAATTCAGCGATGGGCTGTTTAGCAAGGATACTGCAGGAGCCTCTATGGAATCCACAGACCCTACTACCGGTGAAACAAAGGACTGGAGGCATGTGCTCGCTACTGTGCTGAATCTCAAGAGTTTCATCTGCTAGGGCCTATACACTGACATTTTCTTTCAAGAACATTTACTCTTAAATTCGGATGATTTAAGGCTAAAATTAACCAGGGCCAAGGATGAGTTTTGTCTGATGTCTGCCCAAGACGGTGACTTTAGTTTAAAAGTGTTGGGGGCTACACTTTTTATTTTAAAAAGTGTCTGTATCTCCGGCCGTTCGTCTGGGTCATTCACAGGCTATAATGAAAGGAAATGCCCTTTACCCTCTCCAAAGAATTACCATGAAAACCTTTAGCATACCGGTGGGCAGTAGAATCTGTAGTCAAGAAAACCTTTTTCTATGCCCTTTACCCCGCTACATGGTTATAGACTTGGTTGATCACGCCTCTAATACGGGCAGCCTACATAACAAAAACTTTCATTTTCAACACTTCAATGCAGAGTATGTAGCTCTCTGTCAGGATGGACGTCAGGTCCCTGCTAAGGGTTTCCAACCACAATTTTATAACAACATATCTGTGCAAGAATTTTACAATCTATTCCTGGCTACAGGGAGGCATCTAAAAGATCTCTCTTTACCTATTGACTGAAATGATTTTGCAGAGGGTTACACATTGTATGCTTTTAATTTATCACCTGATGATGACACCTCAGGAAATCTGTCGGTGGTGTCCCAAGGTAACCTCAGGCTGGAAATGCGTTTCCATACACCTTTAGCCTCTACAGTTAGCATGGTTGTTTATGCATGCTCTGATTCAATCGTGGAAGTGAATGCCCGAAGACAAGTCTTAGTGGATTATTATTAATTAAGGATCGTTGAGCAAAGACATGAATACCCAAGAGCTAGAAGGTCTCATGAGCCGCTTGATTGGAAAACAATTTTGTGGAGTATGGGCTTGTGATGAACTACCTATTGAGAAATGGCAGGAGCGACCAGCCATGTTTATTGTCGATACCCATCCTAAACACATGCCGGGTGAACATTGGCTAGTTGTGACATTAGAAGACGAAAAAGACAACTTTTTTTTTATTCCTATGGCTTTCCCCTGGGATTTTCACATTTCCCCAAATCTATTAAACAGTTTTGACCAAAAATGGATCAAAGTTCTACTACAGCATCAAACAAGCACAAGATAACCTTTCCACTACATGTGGTCAACACGGTGTATTCTTACCTATGCCAAAGAACCCGTGGAGTTTCTTTTGAAGATGTTATGTCTCTTTATAATGATGATTTAAGAAGTAATGATAGTGCCGTATATTGTTTAGTTAGAAAATATCAAAAGTGTTCAAGTATGTGTCCTTTAAGACCTTGTAATCAAGACGTATGCTCGCATCAAATGTTTCAAGAATGTCACAAACGTTAAATTGTATCATTTTTCTCAAATAAAATGTATTGAATTTAATCACAGACATTCAAAAGTCTAACCACCTTGAGAGATCAGGATTAGGAAAAGGTCCGTAGACGTTTGGGGGGGTAAATGAGTCATCAGCCCTTTCAAAGGGGGGAGGGGTTGTTAGAACATCTTTAGGGGTGATGTAGCTCGTTGAAGGTTTTTGTTTAAAAGTTTGAATCTGTTGACGAAGCTTATAGTTTGGTACACCTGAGAGGGGAAAGTTGAAATTGCCAGGGCCTTATAAGAAACTGATTAACTTAAAGACTTAAAACTCAGGATTCTGTAAAAGCATACCACAATGAGGATATGTGTTTACTTATAGCTTCCTGTGCCAACCGGAAGTGCCATAATTGGTGTCACAGGGGCAGTTTCGAAGGGTTAAAAAAGTCAGATCTTTCCAAAACTTCATATGTGCGATTAGGCAACCCTCATGAACTGTAAATCAGTCATGACTCCCATAAAATTTCAAAGAAAAACTCAATCACACACACACACAGCTTGGAAGGAGGGACACATTGGGGTGCGTAGAGACAGACAGTGCCTGCAATAGTTACCTTTGTTCGAGCTAAAAAAGAACCGTCAGAGCTAGAGTTCTGAAACTTTAGAAACCTGTTCTAGACGTCAGGTCGATAGTGCGTGGTGAGTTACGTGGCTCTAGAAGGTTCTCGAACCGAGAAACAGTCTCGTACATTTGCAATTACTTCAATTAATTTTTGCATCACGAAAATGCCGACATTTAGAAATGTCTCAGAGTCGCAAGACTAGGTGCATTGCGACCGCCTCGGCCATATATAGACGGGCCCCAATGTTTCTGTCCGATAGCTCATTCAAATACCCCGTAGCAAGGCATGGGAAAAAGTGGATTTTCAGCACCAATTAGGGTCTTGCTCGGGCACCAAATGACCTATCGAGGCGAACCTCGGGATTCTGGGTCGCCTCACATAGGCCTACACATAATGGCAGAACTGGGTGCGCAGCTAGAACGTAACTATGTGTTTTACGTTTTTATTATGGTTTGAAGAGAAGGCGTTATGAATTTTGGGCCAGCTCTGAAGTATGTGATAGTTGGAAAAAGTTCTAAACGTTCTAAACGAGTTGGAAAAAGTGGGTTTGGTGTCAGTTTGTATCAGTTTGGTGTCAGAATGATATCTAATTGACTGATGGACGGCGACTTGCTGGTGACCTTTGTCCATTTGCAATATGTTTAAACAGTGAGGTACCATCACCAAAGTGACATTCTGAAATCAACACTAACAAGCGATGGAGAGGAACCAGAATCACTGCCCAGCCATCCCCAGTTCATCGGGCCAGTCAATTTCGTACTCCAAGCTCTTTTGTTTTGGGTTTCTACCCTGTGTTTTGTTACGTGATTGTTTGGTCTTCGTCCCCGTGCCTTTACACAGCACGCGGTAATTTGGGCTTCTTAAAAAAACTATTCCGCATTCCTGCGCCTGTCTCCCAACCCTTTATATCAACGTGACAGTTCTGTCACCAAAGTGACATTCTGAAATCAACCCTAACGAGTGATGGAGAGGAACCAGAATCACTGCCCAGCCATCCCGAGTTCATCGGGCCAGTCAATTTCGCATTCCTGCAGGACTTTTGAGCATGCCAAATTCGTGATGGTAAATGCCCATTGAAACATATTGCAAATGCACATGCATTTTCAATATGATTCAACAGTGAAAAAAACATCACCAAATGGACATGATGAAATCAACACTGAGATTGAAAATTACAGGTTTAAATATTTACATTTTCATTCCCCCTTTCAAATTATCTAACAGATCATCATCACGCATAACTTGGATCACATACTGTGCTCAGCAGTACATATTGTTTCTTCCCACAAAGCTAGTCCAAATGATTTGCATATTTCAGTTTTGTCTCAGACTGGAGGAGTATGAGAACATTGACATGATCAAAATCAAACATTATGGTTACAAACACAATGTGATACAGTATATAAAATAGATTAAAATGAACAATTAGCAATCGCAAATCTGATTAGCAAACTGAATGACACTTATTTGCATTACCCCACAACCATAAACCCAATTCAGGAGACTGCAGGACAGCAGTATTTCACAGGTTGTGGCTGTTTATTCCAAGCAGCAAACAACTCCCAACCAACCAAAATACATAGAATAGCAGCGCTGCTTGTAAAAAATACTCTCATCAACTCTAGCTTCGATTTGAAGTTGATGCGTAATGATGATGGCTAAAACTGTACGTTCCCACACCACCAACTATACTGAACAAAAATATTAAATATAAACGCAAAATGCAATAATTTCAATGATTTTACTGAGTTATAGTTCATATAAGGAAATCAGTCAATTTAAATAAATAAATTAGGCCCTAATCTATGGATTTCACATGAAAGGGCAGGGGCTCAGCTTTGGGTGGGCCTCGGAGGGTATAGACTCATCCACTTGGGAGCCAGGCCCACCCACTGGGGGCCCGGCCAATCAAAATGAGTTTTTCCCCACAGAAGGGCTTTATCACTGACAGAAATACTCCTCAGTTTCATCAGCTGTCTGTGTGACTGGTCTCAGATGATCCCGCAGGTGAAGAAGCTGGATGTGGAGGTCCTGTGCTGGCGTGCTTACACGTGGTCTGCGGTTGTCAGGCCAGTTGGACGTATGACCAAATTCTCTAAAACAGCTAATGAACATTTCTGGGATCTTTTATTTCAGCTCATGAAACATAGGACCAACACTTGACATGTTGTGTTCATATTTTTGTTCAGTAGAAGAACAATTGCTTGAAGGACTGGCTCCAGTACATCAAAAGGCTGGCTACATCAAGACTTTGATTGTGGATAAATGTCCATCAGGATCATCAAGGATGATTTGGCATGATCCTGTCATGTTGACAATTTTTTTTTTTTTTGGATTCCACAATTTGGTTGTTTGATTTCCTGAAAACACAGAATGGTGTGTGTGTGTGTGTTAAAAGTCTTGGTCCATAGATCACTTCCTCTTGCCTTTGCTTTGCTAGGTGCAGCCAACTCACTCCTAAAACGCTACTTCTTGTTTTGAAAATGGCCTGTGTGGCATCGATATCAAGTCAGAAACATTTGTTCTAGTGTCAAAATTGTCTACCAAGTGTTCATTTGATAATTTTGGTCATAAAGTAAATCTTATCCAAATCTGAGATTTGCGATATGTTAGGAAAAAAATGGTATGTCACGGAATGAAGGGTACCATAACCGTTTACCATGGTTGGGTTGATTTTAATCCTGCCCAAAGCTGGCTGCACCCAAGTAATCATAAATTCTGAGTGCAGCTGTATGCGACCTGATCATAATGACCATGGTCAATTTGGCTAGTTAGGGACCATCAGTAAATTACACAATGAGAAAATATTTTAAAAGGTCTAAAGCTACAAATTTAAATGACTTCAACTCAAATGAAGTATAAATTGTAAAAATTCTTATACAAATATTGAAAGCATTTATTAAGACAACAAAAAGATGTGCAAGATGAAAATATTGTCCCATTTACATTGTGTAATTTATTGACGGTCCCTAACTATCCCCAGCTGGTTGAAGCTAATTGTCTAAATTATTGGGCTAACTCTTTCCACCTGCGAACACACACAAGAGACACCCACATCCAACCACACCCAGAAACCAACCCACGTTTGAATTCAGTCATGTCCGGTAGCATTTCTTAATGAACCAAATGAAAAATTAGGCCAAATCGGGAAGTGCAGTCGCCCTTTAAAGTTTGTGTGGACGGTGGTCTATGAGCATATACTGTATCTAAAAAGGAAAACAAACCCACACATTGTACACTCATATGTCAAGAAACATATCAAGGGCCTGTTCCAAAAGGAAGGAGTTTTTGTTTCTAGCGAAGGACCTCCACTACATTCAACTCAGAAGTAGTGTACACACATTCAGTTACTTACAGTTGCATGTTACTGCCCATGTTATTGATCCCACAGTTAATTGAGACACAGACAGACAGAGGTACAAAGTGAGTGGATCCACTGCTGTCATTGTGTTACTGTTTTTTGTTACCCTATTTTGGTTAAATAGGGCTATTTTCTGTATTTCTCCCCTACCTTGTCACCACACAACTGATTGGCTCAAATGCATTAAGAAGGGAAAAAAAATCCACAAATAACTTTTAACAAGACACACCTGTTAATTGAAATGCATTCCAGGTGTCTACCTCATGAAGCTGGTTAAGAGAATGCCGAGAGTGTACAAAGCGGTCTTCGAGGCAAAGGGTGGCTATTTGAAGAATCTCAAATATAAAATATATTTGTTTAACACTTTTTTGGTTACTACATGATTCCATGTGTTATTGCATAGTTTTTATGTCTTCGTTATTATGCGACATTGTAAAAATAAAGAAAAACCCTTGAATGAGTTGGTGTTCTTGTCACGGATCCCTCCAGAATGTTCATCACGCACATGTGTCCCCTATTCCCACTGATTAGTACTTAAGTTTGCCCTTTGGTTTCCATTGGGCAGTCGATCATTGTTACAATGTGCGTTTGGAGTGCTGTGTGTTTTGGGCTTTCGTGCCCTTGTGGATTGCGCAGATGATTAAGGGTCTCGTCCCGTGTGTTATTTATTCCAGGTACTCCAAGCTCTTTTGTTTTGGGTTCTACCCTGTGTTTTGTTACGTGATTGTTTGGTCTTCGTCCCCGTGCCTTTACACAGCACGCGGTAATTTGGGCTTCGTAAAAAAACTATTCCGCATTCCTGCGCCTGTCTCCCAACCCTTTATATCAACGTGACAGTTCTGTCACCAAAGTGACATTCTGAAATCAACCCTAACGAGTGATGGAGAGGAACCAGAATCACTGCCCAGCCATCCCGAGTTCATCGGGCCAGTCAATTTCGCATTCCTGCAGGATTTTTGAGCATGCCAAATTCGTGATGGTAAATGCCCATTGAAACATATTGCAAATGCACATGCATTTTCAATATGATTCAACAGTGAAAAAAACATCACCAAATGGACATGATGAAATCAACACTGAGATTGAAAATTACAGGTTTAAATATTTACATTTTCATTCCCCCTTTCAAATTATCTAACAGATCATCATCACACATAACTTGGATCACATACTGTGCTCAGCAGTACATATTGTTTCTTCCCACAAGGCTAGTCCAAATGATTTGCATATTTCAGTTTTGTCTCAGACTGGAGGAGTATGAGAACATTGACATGATCAAAATCAAACATTATGGTTACAAACATAATGTGATACAGTATATAAAATAGATTAAAATGAACAATTAGCAATCGCAAATCTGATTAGCAAACTGAATGACACTTATTTGCATTACCCCACAACCATAAACCCAATTCAGGAGACTGCAGGACAGCAGTATTTCACAGGTTGTGGCTGTTTATTCCAAGCAGCAAACAACTCCCAACCAACCAAAATACATAGAATAGCAGCGCTGCTTGTAAAAATACTCTCATCAACTCTAGCTTCGATTTGAAGTTGATGCGTAATGATGATGGCTAAAACTGTACATTCCCACACCACCAACTATACTGAACAAAAATATTAAATATAAACGCAAAATGCAATAATTTCAATGATTTTACTGAGTTATAGTTCATATAAGGAAATCAGTCAATTTAAATAAATAAATTAGGCCCTAATCTATGGATTTCACATGAAAGGGCAGGGGCTCAGCTTTGGGTGGGCCTCGGAGGGTATAGACTCATCCACTTGGGAGCCAGGCCCACCCACTGGGGGCCCGGTCAATCAAAATGAGTTTTTCCCCACAGAAGGGCTTTATCACTGACAGAAATACTCCTCAGTTTCATCAGCTGTCTGTGTGACTGGTCTCAGACGATCCCGCAGGTGAAGAAGCCGGATGTGGAGGTCCTGTGCTGGCGTGCTTACACGTGGTCTGCGGTTGTCAGGCCGGTTGGACGTATGACCAAATTCTCTAAAACAGCTAATGAACATTTCTGGGATCTTTTATTTCAGCTCATGAAACATAGGACCAACACTTGACATGTTGTGTTCATATTTTTGTTCAGTAGAAGAACAGTTGCTTGAAGGACTGGCTCCAGTACATCAAAAGGCTGGCTACATCAAGACTTTGATTGTGGATAAATGTCCATCAGGATCATCAAGGATGATTTGGCATGATCCTGTCATGTTGACATTTTTTTTTTTTTTGGATTGCACAATTTGGTTGTTTGATTTCCTGAAAACACAGAATGGTGTGTGTGTGTGTTAAAAGTCTTGGTCCATAGACCACTTCCTCTTGCCTTTGCTTTGCTAGGTGCAGCCAACTCACTCCTAAAACGCTACTTCTTGTTTTGAAAATGGCCTGTGTGGCATCGATATCAAGTCAGAAACATTTGTTCTAGTGTCAAAATTGTCTACCAAGTGTTCATTTGATAATTTTGGTCATAAAGTAAATCTTATCCAAATCTGAGATTTGCGATATGTTAGAAAAAAAATGGTATGTCACGGAATGAAGGGTACCATAACCGTTTACCATGGTTGGGTTGATTTTAATCCTGCCCAAAGCTGGCTGCACCCAAGTAATCATAAATTCTGAGTGCAGCTGTATGCGACCTGATCATAATGACCATGGTCAATTTGGCTAGTTAGGGACCATCAGTAAATTACACAATGAGAAAATATTTTAAAAGGTCAAAAGCTACAAATTTAAATGACTTCAACTCAAATGAAGTATAAATTGTAAAAATTCTTATACAAATATTGAAAGCATTTATTAAGACAACAAAAAGATGTGCAAGATGAAAATATTGTCCCATTTACATTGTGTAATTTATTGACGGTCCCTAACTATCCCCAGCCGGCTGAAGCTAATTGTCTAAATTATTGGGCTAACTCTTTCCACCTGCGAACACACACAAGAGACACCCACATCAAACCACACCCAGAAACCAACCCACGTTTGAATTCAGTCATGTCCGGTAGCATTTCTTAATGAACCAAATGAAAAATTAGGCCAAATCGGGAAGTGCAGTCGCCCTTTAAAGTTTGTGTGGACGGTGGTCTATGAGCACATACTGTATCTAAAAAGGAAAACAAACCCACACATTGTACACTCATATGTCAAGAAACATATCAAGGGCCTGTTCCAAAAGGAAGGAGTTTTTGTTTCTAGCGAAGGACCTCCACTACATTCAACTCAGAAGTAGTGTACACACATTCAGCTACGTACAGTTGCATGTTACTGCCCATGTTATTGATCCCACAGTTAATTGAGACACAGACAGACAGAGGTACAAAGTGAGTGGATCCACTGCTGTCATTGTGTTACTGTTAAGTTGCTGCTGACTCAGGGCTGTATTCTGACAGGAGTTCTGACAGGAATTGACATGCTTGAATCAAACATTTGATGAAATCATTGATGTAACTATGTGATATGCTTGAACGTTTGAGTAACTTTTGCATATCTCAAGTGGCCTCTAAAGGCCAGGGGCCGTATGTACAGTTGAAGTCAGAAGTTTATATACACTTAGGTTGGAGTCATTAAAACTCCTTTTTCAACCACTCCACAAATTTTTTGTTAACAAACTATAGTTTTGGCAAGTCGGTTAGGACATCTACTTTCTGCATGACACAAGTAATTTTCCCAACAATTGTTTACAGACAGATTATTTAACTTATAATTCACTGTATTACAATTCCAGTGGATCAGAAGCTAACATGCCCTAAGTTGAATGTACTTTAAACAGGACCTTGTGAAGATGCTTGTATAAAAGTATCCATATCAACAGTAAAATGAGTCCGATATCGACATAACCTGAAAGGCCGCTCAGCAAGGAAGAAGCCACTGCTCCAAACCCGCCATAAAGGAACCAGACTACGGTTTGCAACTGCACATGGGGTCAAAGATTGCACTTCCACTGGTCTGATGAAACAAAAATAGAACTGCACAAGGTCCTGTCGGCTTGATGGTGAGTTGACGTTGCTCTTATATTCAGCAGTTCCTTCCGACTGTATGTAATGAAACCTAAGATTACCTGGGGTACCAATGTAAGAAATAACACATTAAAAAAAAAAATACTGCATAGTTTCCTAGGAACCCGAAGCGAGGCGGCCATCTCTGTCGGCGCCAGAAATGTGTTTGGGACAAGTCTCTGAATGTCCTTGAGTTGCCCAGTCAGAGTCCAGACTTGTTCCTGATCGAATATCTCTGGAGAAACCTGAAAATAGCTGTGCAGCAACGCTCCCCAGCCAAACTGACAGAGCTTGAGAGGATCTGTAGAGAAGAATGGGAGAAACTTCCCAAATACAGGTGTGCCAAGCTTGTAGCTTGTAGCTTGAGCTTGTACCTCATTATGAGGTATTCTCTGTAGAATGATGAGGGGGAAAAACAGTTTAATACATTTTAGAATAAGGCCGTAACCTAACAAAATTTTGAAAAACTCAAGGGGTCTGAATATTTTCCGAAGTACAGTACAACTCAAAGTTTGGACACACCTACTCATTCAAGGGCTTTTCTTTATTTTTACTATTTTCTACATTGCAGAATAATAGTGAAGACATCGAAACTATGAAAGAACGCATATGGAATCATGTAGTAACAAAAGTTTGTGTTAAACAAATAAATATTATATTTTAAAGACTTCAAAGTAGCCACCCTTTGTCCCCACACATGTTGAGCACTTGTTGGCTGCTTTTCCTTCAGTCTGTGGTCCAACTCATCCCAAACCATCTCAATTTGGTTGAGGTCGGGGGATTGTGGAGACCAGGTCATCTGATGCAGCACTCCATCACTCTCCTTCTTGGTGGAATAGCCCTTACACAGCCTGGAGGTGTGTTAGGTCATTGTCCTGTTGAAACACAAATGATTGTCCCACTAAGCCCAAACCAGATGGGATGGTGATCCCTGCAGAATGCTGTGGTAGCCATGCTGGTTAAGTGTGCCTTGAATTCTAACTAATTCACAGACAGTGTCACCTGCAAAGCACCCCCACACCATAACACCTCCTCCTCCGTGCTTTACGGTGGGAAATACACATGCAGAGATCATCTGTTCAACCACACCGCGTCTCACAAAGACACGGCGGTTGGAACCAAAAATCTCCAGACCAAAGGACAGATTTCCACCGGTCTAATGTCCATTGCTCGTGTTTCTTGGCGCAAGCAAGTCTCTTCTTCTTATTGGTGTCCTTTAATAGTGGTTTCTTTGCAGCAATAGAAGGCCTGATTCACACAGTCTCCGCTGAACAGTTGATGTTGAGATGTGTTTGTTACTTGAACTCTGTGAAGCATTTATTTGGGCTGCAATTTCTGAGGCTGGTAACTCTAATGAACTTATCCTCTGCAGCAGAGGTAACTTTGGGTCTTCCTTTCCTGTGGCGGTCCTCGTGAGAGCCAGTTTCATCACAGCGCTTGATGGTTTTTGCAACTGCAAAAAAGAACTCAAAAGTTCTTGAAATTTTCCAGATTGACTGATCTTCATGTCTTAAAGTAATGATGGACTGTAATTTCTCTTTGCTTATTTGAGCTTTTCTTGCCATCATATGTACTTGGTCTTTTACCAAATAGGGCTATTTTCTGTATATCCCCCCTACCTTGTCACCACACAACTGATTCGCTCAAATGCATTAAGAAGGGGAAAAAAATCCACAATTAACTTTTAACAAGACACACCTGTTAATTGAAATGCATTCCAGGTGTCTACCTCATGAAGCTGGTTAAGAGAATGCCGAGAGTGTGCAAAGCTGTCTTCGAGGCAAAGGGTGGCTATTTGAAGAATCTCAAATATAAAATATATTTGTTTAACACTTTTTTGGTTACTACATGATTCCATGTGTTATTGCATAGTTTTTATGTCTTCCTTATTATGCGACAATGTAAAAAATAATAAAAATAAAGAAAAACCCTTGAATGAGTTGGTGTTCTTGTCACGGATCCCTCCAGAACGTTCATCACGCACATGTGTCCCTATTCCCACTAATTAGGTTAATGATCGACTGCCCAATGGAGTGCTGTGTGTTTTGGGCTTTCATGCCCTTGTGGATTGCGCAGATGATTAAGGGTCTCGTCCCGTGTGTTATTTATTCCAGGTACTCCAAGCTCTTTTGTTTTGGGTTTCTACCCTGTGTTTTGTTACGTGATTGTTTGGTCTTCGTCCCCGTGCCTTTACACAGCACGCGGTAATTTGGGCTTCATAAAAAAACTATTACGCATTCCTGCGCCTGTCTCCCATCCCTTTATATCAACGTGACAGTTCTAAAAACTTTGGACCGGTAGTGTACATTTTACGTGAGATGACGTAAAGGCATAATGTTGTCTCTGTATGGGCAGCAGTTATACTCTGATAAAGATAATTATATGTTCTGTCTTCTTGTCCCTCCAGCCCAGAGAGGAGTCCCATCACCAGGCCTTGGAGAGCTGTACCATGCCCCCGCTGGGTAGTACCAGTGATTTGGTGTTGTTCCTATTTGTTTAGTACAATGTTTGATGATGCACTGTCCATATATTTAAGCAGATTATTCTACCTGTTTGTGTATAACATCACATGTTATGTACGTTTCTGCATATGTACCAATATGTTCTAAACCTGTTAAGAACTGGACATCCAATCACGTTCCTGCTTATGGAAGCAGCACATAACTGTGAATGTTGCTTAAAGGTCTTAAAAATGATAGATTTCAGAATTGTTATGTGTTTACAAACTAAAGGTTCCATCTTATATCAAACCATTTCCTCTAAAGGCTGATATCCCACCTTGGTATTGGAGGGAATTTCAATTGTTAGAGATGTGAATGTAACTGCAACCAATGATGTAGCTATATAAACGGAAGAATGAATAGGTATGTATATGTCTGCAACTGGTCCTTCTTTCAGTGGTTCTTTCAGCGCAGACCACTTCTGTTTTTCTGAGACTGAGCAGAGAGAGAGAAAAAGAGGTCCTCACACCTCATTCTTAAAAATAACATGGCTAGTAATTTCATGCATTCAAAATAATACAAATAAATATTGAGATGCATTTGCATTTTGCAACTCAAAATATCATAACAGTAAATATATAGAAATAAAATATATATAAATATATATAATATAAAAATCTACGTAACAGTAAAATTGAAATATGTCCTTGTCTTTCACAGTCTCCCTATCCACAACAGTGACAGATCTAAAGCCTGATAGAACAGTGACAGTCAGGTGGTGTCTATTCACTTTTGATGTAAAGTGTAACTCACACATCATTAGAGGTGTTACACTGAGCTGGTGGATGAGACAAGTACTGATCTGCAGGGAGACTCCAGATACCAGGTCACACAACATTCTCCCTGTGACTTCACTCTGTGACAATCCAGAGGGAGGACAACAACAGGAAGTGGACACGTCAGCTGACTGAAGGAGGAAAAGTGAAGACCTTCATTGACTTCACCTCCATGTTCTCGGGAAGGTATGTAGTATTCTTGTTATAATCCTATGTTATAATTTGTAAATAAGGTTAACAAGATCTGTAATGACATTAAAGTGAATGTCAAAGCTGATCCTTTCTCCTGATATCAGTGATTAGTGAACAAGCATACTGCTCTCTACTGTATGTGTCTGATGAGTTATTTAAAAATTAACTTAGAGAATATTCTTCTCCTAGTATCAGTCTACTCTTAGTATATGGCTACATTTCATTCAAAAAAAATGTCTTCCTTTCCTTCTTCCCTTATTCACTCCCCTTCATAGATCTGACAGGTGGTCGTAAGGAGTTGTTCCATGTAGTTTTCAGCCATATTTCACATTTCCAATCCTACCAGAGTTAAAGAGGGCAAAAGAGAGGGAACATTCACATCCCACAGGAATGACACACAGCCTTTACCTTTGTTGGAATTTCAAATGCTATCAGCAGTAAACTGGTGATTTTATCATGGGTGGCTGAGGTGTAAAACTGTGCTTCATTTCTACCATAACCCCTGACTTCTGACCCCTGGTTTAACCCGACAGTACCCCATGCCAGAGAGCAGGATCCACAACTACTACATGTATCATCTCTGCAAGTCTCTGGACCACATACACAAGTAATCAAAGATGAGCATTAGGAGAGCGGACTCCCTTCTGATGTGTGTGTGTGTCAAGGGTAATTTGAGTTAATTTTATTGACATGTATCTTCTCTCCCCACAGTCATGGTCTCTTCCACCGGTACATCAAACCAGAGAACATTCTGATTAAGGTGAGACAGATTCCCATAGACAGAGATGTATTGAGATTGGAGGAGAACTCTACTGAACCTACCATGATGGCACTAAGAATGCCATGACAAACACTCACAGTTACATTGTTACTATACTTTGTATTCAGTCACTGTTTTATGAAATTGGATGTTCAGTAAAATGATTCTTTATCATTTAAAAGCCACACATTCCAGCCTTCATCAGCAAACTTCATACAGTACTTGGTGGTAGGACAGTATAAAACACACACACAGTAGTAGTATTCTGTGTCTTCTCCCCTAAACAGAAGGACACTGAAGCTGGGGTACTTTGGCTCGTGTTAGAGTGTTTACTCCCGTCCTACACAGAGTAAATCTCTACACGTTGGTACAGAACCCCAGAGTGCCTCGTAACGGACAGACACAAGTATTCATTAATCAGGTAGCCTCCAGGGCTGTGTCTTGTACAAGATCATAAGGAACCAAACCAATCACATTATACTCTGACAGACGTACCAGTGAGTTGCACCACTAGGTGGTGCCATGTAACTAGTTAAAGGGAAGTGGGATCCTCTTCATGTCCTAAACCTAGTCCCTACTTGTTTAGTGCAAGTGTGTGCTTCCCAATAATATCTCCTTTCTCCTGAAGAGTGCACTCGTTCACTACTTCCCACAAATCTAAAATCATTGGACTGGTAGGAGTTTCCACCACCATATTTTTTTTAAATCAGAGAAGGGAAGTGAACAAGTGCACTTTGGGAGAAAGGAGAGACCATTGGGACATCACTTGTGTAACCCCGCCTCCACCCGTTTGATTATGCGAAACCCTCCACCTCTTCCTGTCTCTTGCAGCCTCTAGCCTCTCTTTCCTGGGGCAAACGAGCTGGACCAGGGCTCAAAGATACATGATGCCCCTGGAACGCCCAAAGTAGCTGTCCTCGGCAAATTCAAGCCGTGAGCAGAGACCTCTTATCATGACTGCTACTTTGTTATTGATAGAAGTCACTGCTTGAACATAGCCTAACTTTGACATATTCTGTCAGTTTCTGGAAAAGGGGTCTATTTCCCTTCAGCCAGGTCTCATACGATGCCCTTCAACTTTCATCAGAGAACAACTGTGGGACATGTCTATGTCCCTATTCCCTATGTAGTGCACTACTTTTGACCAGGGCCAATAGAGCTCTATACTTTATAGGGAATAGGGTTTCATTTGGGACGCACTGCAAGACAGGTTTATAGATATATATTTTACCATCTCCCCTTTTCAGAGAACAACTATATTTTACTATCCACATACAGTATAGGCCTGTATAGAGGCAGCAGGGTAGCCTAGTGGTTAGAGTGTTGAACTAGTAACTGAAAGGTTGCAAGTTCAAATCCCCAAGCTGACAAGGTACAAATCTGTCGTTCTACCACAGACAGGCAGTTAACCCACTGTTCCTAGGCCGTCATTGAAAATAAGAATGAGTTCTTAACTGACTTGCCTAGTTAAAATGTTACAGTACAGAGTGCTGTCCTCTTAATGTCCACACACTCTCCCTTCACCCATCCATATTTTTATAGGATCAATGTGGCGAGCTGATTGAAAAGCAAAGCTATCCATGTTACTAGGCCCACAGTTGAACTTGGGACGTATTAACGCAGTGTGATGTGGTGACTCATGTAAAGTGTGTGTGTGTTGTGCCATGGCAAGCTGCCAGACAGAGTCAGCAGGATCCTGAAGAGAGAGGGTGCTGGGGACCACCCTAGGCATGGCAGACTGGTGACCCCTCAGACACATGTAAACCCATGTGGCACTTAAAGATGCTAACCTAGAACTGTGGTACACTGTAGCCTACTGTACACCGACATCCACAATACTTCCCCTTAGACACCCTCTCTACTTGTATAAACCTTGCTGTCTGTCTCCAACATTTGCAACATTGTTTCAATATTCAAATTCGATCTCCAGCTGTCCAATAGTAATGACTAGCTCCTCAGAACAAGTGTCCTGACGAGAGAGCACATTTCTATGCCAGGTGAAATCGCACCTCATCTCATTGTTATGGATGTGTCCAAATTAACTTCACTAGAAAACAGCTTAAACAAAGGCAAACGAGGCTACTGTTGTTATTCTGTCTGCACTGTTTGACGTGACGTAGTTGGCTAGCATTAAGCAAGGGGTAATAACGTTACCAACCAGTTGGGCAATGGAACATTTAGAACCAACGACTGGGACGCGTCCATAGATACAAAAAGACTTAATGACTGGGTCACATCTGGCAACAGAACCGATAGAATGAACGACCAGCCGGCTTCAGTAGCAACCTTAGATTTGTGTCAGGACTATATCTTGTGAAAGGATGAAATAGCATGAATACTTTTATGAAATTATGTCAATCATTATTTGAATATGTTCGTAATCTATTGTATAAAAGTGGTTTGCCCCGACAACACCTGTGCCAATACATACTCCAAATACAGGCTTCCCTGGCATTATCACTTACAGTGCCTTGCAAAAGTATTCGGCCCCCTTGAACTTTGTGATCTTTTGCCACATTTCAGGCTTCAAACATAAAGATATAAAACTGTATTTTTTTGTGAAGAATCAACAAGTGGGACACAATCATGAAGTGGAACAACATTTATTGGATATTTCAAACTTTTTTAACAAATCAAAAACTGAAAAATTGGGCGTGCAAAATTATTCAGCCCCTTTACTTTCAGTGCAGCAAACTCTCTCCAGAAGTTCAGTGAGGATCTCTGAATGATCCAATGTTGACCTAAATGACTAATGATGATAAATACAATCCACCTGTGTGTAATCAAGTCTCCGTATAAATGCACCTGCGCTGTGATAGTCTCAGAGGTCCGTTAAAAGCGCAGAGAGCATCATGAAGAACAAGGAACACACCAGGCAGGTCCGAAATACTGTTGTGAAGAAGTTTAAAGCCGGATTTGGATACAAAAAGATTTCCCAAGCTTTACATATCCCAAGGAGCACTGTGCAAGCGATAATATTGAAATGGAAGGAGTATCAGACCACTGCAAATCTACCAAGACCTGGCCGTCCCTCTAAACTTTCAGCTCATACAAGGAGAAGACTAATCAGAGATGCAGCCAAGAGGCCCATGATCACTCTGGATGAACTGCAGAGATCTACAGCTGAGGTGGGAGACTCTTTATGGAAGAGTGGCAAGAAGAAAGCCATTTCTTAAAGATATCCATAAAAAGTGTTGTTTAAAGTTTGCCACAAGCCACCTGGGAGACACACCAAACATGTGGAAGAAGGTGCTCTGGTCAGATGAAACCAAAATTGAACTTTTTGGCAACAATTCAAAACGTTATGTTTGGCGTAAAAGCAACACAGCTCATCACCCTGAACACACCATCCCCACTGTCAAACATGGTGGTGGCAGCATCATGGTTGGAGCCTGCTTTTCTTCTGCAGGGACAGGGAAGATGGTTAAAATTGATGGGGAGATGGATGGAGCCAAATACAGGACCATTCTGGAAGAAAACCTGATGGAGTCTGCAAAAGACCTGAGACTGGGACGGAGATTTGTCTTCCAACAAGACAATGATCCAAAACATAAAGCAAAATCTACAATGGAATGGTTCAAAAATAAACATATCCAGGTGTTAGAATGGCCAAGTCAAAGTCCAGACCTGAATCCAATCGAGAATCTGTGGAAAGAACTGAAAACTGCTGTTCAGAAATGCTCTCCATCCAACCTCACTGAGCTCGAGCTGTTTTGCAAGGAGGAATGGGAAAAAATTTCAGTCTCTCGATGTGCAAAACTGATAGAGACATACCCCAAGCGACTTACAGCTGTAATTGCAGCAAAAGGTGGCGCTACAAAGTATTAACTTAAGGGGGCTGAATAATTTTGCACGCCCAATTTTTCAGTTTTTGATTTGTTAAAGTTTGAAATATCCAATAAATGTCGTTCCACTTCATGATTGTGTCCCACTTGTTGATTCTTCACAAAAAAAATAGTTTTATATCTTTGTTTGAAGCCTGAAATGTGGCAAAAGGTCGCAAAGTTCAAGGGGGCCGAATACTTTCGCAAGGCACTGTAAATATTGTACTTGTTAGTTGATTTCACAGGCATATTTCAATCTCTGGTTGGACAAAAGTTATATTTATCCAATTCTGATAAAGATGACTATAGATGCTGTCTTGTCCCTCTAGCCCAGAGAGGAGTCACATCGCCAGGCCTTGGACAGCTGTACACCGCCCCCGGATAGGACCAGTGGAGACCCAAAACACTGACTGCCTCACTACTCCCAGCCCCATAATACTGGTGTGGGAGGTAAAGTCACAATTTGGTGGTTTAATACAGGTTCCAAGAAACCCTCCATTCAGCTCTTTTAGAGCCACAGCTAAACAGTTGGTCCAACAGACTTGTGTTAAGCCTCAAGACTGATTTCATTTGAATTAACTACTAGGTCTCATGTGCCCATACAATACTACTAAAACAAACAGTGCTGAAGCTAAACTCATGAGAAACATTTAGAGGAAAGTCCTCTGGTGACTGACTGTCCATTCAGCCCACTAGTAAAAGACTGGAGGTCAGAGACAAACAAGGTCTATCAAAGCTGTTTAATAGGAGTCACACAGTGGGGGAAAAAAAACACTCCCACTGTTAGACCTTGGAGAATCCTTCCACTGCCTACCTGGGTGCATCACATCCTCCCTATTCAGGGAGGTGAAACTGTCAGGGGCGAACTTCCCGGAAGCTTCGTAGCACTACGATCATGCTTATAGAAGTCCATTGTCAGCAATGGTTGGAAGATGACCTTAGAGCTACAAAGCTTTAAGCAATGCAATGAATAGACCATTTTCACCGAATACATTCCGATGTGAACGTTTCACTCCCCTGAGCTAGCCCGAGCACTCATACCACCAAGTATTGATGTTCAAGAAGTGTCAGTTGTCTGGATCACATAACTCCTGTACCGCCATAGTCCACACAACCATAACGCCAGTTCAGGCATATGTTATATTTGTTATATACTAGGTAGGTAAGTGAATTGACACGTTTAGAGTACTGGTACCTATTAATGGGTGAGAGACCTATGTTAGCAGTAGTCTTCCATGTTTTACCTGAGCTCTGAGTGATGGCTGAATTAGACGGCTCCTAGCTTAGCCTATGGCCCGGTCCTAAATCAACCTCTAGCACCTACGACCTGTGCCCTCGTGCAAATCTGAGAGGATTGGATAGGCATAGAAGCAATATAGTGAAAATTGAATAAAGTGTTTCAGGGAAATGTGGTGCTATATCTACCTACATAATCCAGGTCTCCGCAAGGGCATAGGGTGCAGGGGTGATTTTGGGAGTGGACATACCTGCCTACATAGTGGTCTGCAGCAACAGGCTAGCTTTCAGCACTACCTATTAGATAGCGGTTTCCATGGAGACAAACATATCATTAAGAAAAATACACCTGAATTCTCTTTATGTACAACAGAAAAGCAAAAACAACCTGCATATTCAAGATGAATTTTTAATATTATTATGTATATATTTTTCTGCATTAGAAATATCACTATTTTCTGAAATGAAGAACTTCCAACTGGTGTAATAATTTCACCCATAAATCATCAAAATACAATATTTACATATAATACAGAGCCCATTTTTAAATCTGAAATAATATTAAAATAAATGTTCAATAGATATAAAAAGGTTTTCATTCTATTTATATTTTTAACAGCCTTGTCAGGGGAGTCCTTGCACACTCCAAAATTGTAAAGCCATTCTCTAACTATTAAGTGCAAACAATTCTCATTTTTTTCCTTCTTTAGACCCCTATGATTGCAGCGTTCATACAGATACCTCGCATCAACCCAAGTGCATCCAAAGGCTGTCTTCAAATATCTTGTTTTTGTCCCATTATAATTATGAATTAAAAATGAACACAGAACAGAAAGAAACAAAATAATCAGTGCAAAATACTCAAGGTGTGATGTTCTGATATAAATTAAAAACAGTTTATTTTATTCTTGTAGTTAAAGGAAGCTAACTCCTCTGGTCTCCCTTTGCTGTGAACATGAGATCAAACTGTACCAGGGTTAGTCAGGGATGAGGGACTAGTGAGAAGAGATAGCACCTGTCCCTAAACAGCCCCTAACCCTTAGGTACTCAGGTAGATCTGAGGACTGGATAGGGGAAGAAATGTGGCTCCTACCATATTGATTAAACCTATCCAAATATTTCAGATCTACACAAAATGTCAGAAGTAGTAGTGGCTAGGGGTTGTGTTTCTGCACCGGGCTAAGCTATTAGAGAGTCTGAAAACAAGCCCGAGCTCTTCCAGGGTTTGTTTCTGGAGCGGACTAGAGAAGGTTGAGGGGGAACAGAGGTGGAAACAAATAAAACACAGCCCTGCCAGCCTCCTGTCCCTGAACAACAGTTTCAATGCTCATGGACCATTTCAAGCTTTCTGCATGATCCTTTACACCCCTTTCAGACTGTGGGCCTCTCCACCTATCCTCACTGGCCCACGTAAGCTATCTATCCTATCTAAAGACGAACAGAACAAAAAGAGACTTTCAGTGGTGGTGAAGGTGTGAGAGTGAAGAACAGCACTAATGGGCTATGGCGAGGTGTGGCCAGGTCATCCTGTCCCATCTGTCGTCTGGTGGAGCTCGGTTTAGTTTAGCAGCACTAGCACCAGGGCTATACTACAGTCCCACTAGGAGAGTTGGTCGGGTTCTGAGATGGCAGTAAGCCCTGCAGGGGAGGAGAGGGGAATGAGTTAGAGGAGGAGAGACTTTTTGGACACTCAGAAAGGAAACAACAATGCTATTTGAAACTTGTCATCAATGGGAAACAGTAGGTTACCATCATCATCACAAAAAATGTTTTTAGCACCAAAACAAATCCATAACATTTCTAAATTGCCAATTAAGCTCCTGGATTGATAACCATCCCTGTAAGGGTATCAGTGGGCAAAAGAGGATGCTGCATAGCAAACCTAAACTGCCAATCAATAGTCAATCAACATTTTCAGAAATCTATGAGAAGTGTCTAGTCTAGGTGCCAGATGTCAAACTATAGTGTCTAGGGGAAGATCTCAATTGCATACTCCTTGCGTCCTCATCTCCTTCTCAAAACCCATTGGAGAAGGTCAGAGGGGCAGGACCTCTGGCTTTCTCATCCAATAGGTTTCGAGAAGGATTCAATTGAGATCTTCCCTAGCGGTTGGAAGTGGCTAGGGGTCTAGACTCACCATTTTACCAGACCTGGCATAGTGTTGAAAGGGGTAGAGGCTAGGGGTCTAGACTCACCACTTTCCCGGGCCTGGCCCATGTGCAAATGAAGCCCTCCTGGCAGGCTGTGACCAGACAGTCCTCCAGGAAGATTAACACAGTGAGTCTCTCATGAGCGATCTTCTTACACACCAGTGGCTCCAGCAGAGGAATCTCCTCCATGCGCGGGCACAGCAGCGTGCCCAGAGTCTTAGCGGCATCCGCCTTGGCTGTCCGCGCCGCAGAGCTCAGTTGGTTGAGCTTGTCACTGCTCTTGCTGCTGATGTGGCCCATGCTGTGGTTGCGTTTGTGGTCCTTCTCGTGGCGCTCCTTGCGTGTGTCATGCAGCGACAGCGTGGCAAACTTGCTGACCCCGGTGGCGATGAAGGCGCTGTCGATGATGCTGCTTCCTTTGCTGCTCATGTGGCTGTTAGGCGTGGTGCTGCCCCCTGCGGGGCCAGTGGAGTGCGGCAGGCTGTTAGAGCGCGGCAGGGGAGCGGGGACTGAGTTAGAGAGGGTGCCACTGTTACCACTGCTACTGCTCACGGTGTTGTTGCCATTGGTGCCAGGTGGGTTAGTAGTAGTAGTAATAGTAGTAGTAGTAGTATTAGTGGCCGACCCAGTAGCTGGGGGGCTGGTGGCACTCATAACGTTTGTGTGAGTTCTGGTGCGTGACAGGGGCAGGTGGGGGAACAATATGTCCTCAGTCAGGTCCCACAGACACAGCTGGGTGTCCTGTCCCACTGAGCCGAAGCGATAGGTCACGCTGACCGGCCTGCCGTCTGTAGAGTTCCTCTTGGAGAGATGTGATTGGGAGCTGTTGGCCCGGTCCCGCCCACCTGCAAAATGGATCTGCTCGTGGAACTCCTCGTCGCTCCCGCTGAACTCTGCGGGCGGGTCGCTGTCCTCCACACTGGTCGTACAGTGGTCGAACGCCACTACGCTCACCCACGACTTATGGCCGTGGCCCCTGGCAATCACCCTGCAGTCTGAGAAGGACCAGACTGTCACCAGGTCATCCTCCCCCCCAGCCACTATGTAGCGTCCGTCTGGACTCCAGCACACACACAGTAGTCCACCGAAGTAGCTCTTCATGGTGCCATGCAGCTCGGCCGCGTCAAAGCCAAACACACGCAGGAAGCCGTCCTGACTGGCGCACGCCAGGAACTTCCCATCGGGGGAGAAGGCGAACTCGTTCAGCGCCCCCTCACCCACTGTCCAGCGCAGTAAGGGGTTGCGGGCCGACTTGCTCTTGCAGGTGTGCACGGCGTAGCCATCGCCCTGTTTGAGGAGCTGGTAGTGGGGTGGTGTGGTGCCACAGGTGTGCTCTACGTTGTACAGGTACAGGCTGCCGCTGGAGTGAGCCACCAGGAAGAGGCTCTCTGAGCCAGGGACCCACCGCACACACGTCACACCAGACTTGTCTATGAGTCTCTGAGGGTAAGGGACGGAGAGACGTAGACGTGAGTGTTGTCAAACATGCATTCAAAAGAAAACGTTTTAAACCGAGGACATGCTACCCAAACCTGTCTAAGTTCCAATAGTCACACTACCGTAACACCTAAACAGATGCCCAACACATCGTGTGGATATGGGAACGGAACAGTCATATTCTAATTTGCATTGGAAGACAGTTTCCTCCCAGGTGAGGAAAGTCAACCACATACAGTGGGGCAAAAAAGTATTTAGTCAGCCACCAATTGTGCAAGTTCTCCCACTGAAAAAGATGAGGCATGTAATTTTCATCATAGGTACACTTCAACTATGACAGACAAAATGAGAAAGAAAACCCCAGAAAAGGATAGGATTTTTAATGAATTTATTTGCAAATTATGGTGGAAAATAAGTATTTGGTCAATAACAAAAGTTTCTCAATACTTTGTTATATACCCTTTGTTGGCAATGACAGAGGTCAAACGTTTTCTGTAACTCTTCACAAGGTTTTCACACACTGTTGCTGGTATTTTGGCCCATTCCTCCATGCAGATCTCCTCTAGAGCAGTGATGTTTTGGGGCTGTTGCTGGGCAACACAGACTTTCAACTCCCTCCAAATATTTCTACGGGGTTGAAATCTAGATCTAGACTGGCTAGGCCACTCCAGGACCTTGAAATGCTTCTTACGAAGCCACTGCTTCGTTGCCCGGCGGCGTGTTTGGGATCATTGTCATGCTGAAAGACTCAGCCACGTTTAATCTTCAATGCCCTTGCTGATGGAAGGAGGTTTTCACTCAAAATCTCACGATACATGGCCCCATTCATTCTTTCCTTTACACGGATCAGTCGTCCTGGTCCCTTTGCAGAAAAACAGCCCCAAAGCATGATGTTTCCACCCCCATGCTTCACAGTAGGTATGGTGTTCTTTGGATACAACTCAGTATTCTTTGTCCTCCAAACACGACGAGTTGAGTTTTTACCAAAAAGTTATATTTTGGTTTCATCTGACCATATGACATTCTCCCAATCTTCTTCTGGATCATCCAAATGCTCTCTAGCAAACTTCAGACGGGCCTGGACACGTCTGGCACTGCAGGATTTGAGTCCCTGGCAGCGTAGTGTGTTACTGATGGTAGGCTTTGTTACTTTGGTCCCAGCTCTCTGCAGGTCATTCACTAGGTCCCCCCGTGTGGTTCTGGGATTTTTGCTCACCGTTCTTGTTATCATTTTGACACCACGGGGTGAGATCTTGCGTGGAGCCCCAGATCGAGGGAGATTATCAATGGTCTTGTATGTCTTCCATTTCCTAATAATTGCTCCCACAGTTGATTTCTTCAAACCAAGCTGCTTACCTATTGCAGATTCAGTCTTCCCAGCCTGGTGCAGGTCTACAATTGTTTCTGGTGTCCTTTGACAGCTCTTTGGTCTTGCCCATAGTGGAGTTTGGTGTGTGACTGTTTGAGGTTGTGGACAGGTGTCTTTTATACTGATAACAAGTTCAAACAGGTGCCATTAATACAGGTAACGAGAGGAGGACAGAGCAGCATCTTAAAGAAGAAGTTACCGGTCTGTGAGAGCCAGAAATCTTGCTTGTTTGTAGGTGACCAAATACTTATTTTCCACCATAATTTGCAAATTAATTCATAAAAAATCCTACAATGTGATTTTCTGGATTTTTTTTTTCTCATTTCATCTGTCATAGTTGAAGTGTACCTATGATGAAAATTACAGGCCACTCATCTTTTTAAGTGGGAGAACTTGCACAATTGGTGGCTGAATAAATACTTTTTTGCCCCACTGTACATTGATATTAGAGGTTGACCGATTAATCGGAATGGCCGATTAATTAGGACCGATTTCAAGTTTTCAGAACAATCGGAAATCGTTATTTCTGGACACCGATTTGGCCATTTTTTTTTACAGCTTTATTTAATCTTTATTTAACTAGGCCAGTCAGTTAACTGTTAAAGATAGGGCTGATTACTGCCCCCTTTGGAGGAATTGCGTGCCCATAGTAAACAGAAAAAAAATCTGTCAAAAATTGCTAATATATGCATATAAAAATTATTATTGAATAGAAAACTCTAAAGCTTCTAAAACCGTTTAAATTATGTCTCTATGTAAACCAGAACTCTCAGGGCACTAATTCTCCCAAACTCTCTCTTGTCATCATAAAAGTTGGCCCAACTTTGACGTCATCGCCCCCACCCTTCCCAAGCACCTACAGTCCTGGGAACAGTTTCTATGTCTTCAGCGCGATTTCTGCTTTCAATGGGGCTTCTCATTGTGAGAATCGCGCGCTCACAAGAGTTTTGGCGGGCGAAACCTTTCGGTCACGCGAAAAAACAGGTTACTCTCATGCGCGCTCTGCTCGGGTGATGTCTTTCTTCCAAGATTGATTAAACGACGCGTGTGTTTCTGATCGTCCTCAGGATTGCTGTGAACCTAGATAACATGCTAACGCTGTGTTCTGAACATAGTTTGACAAGTTTAGTCGACATATAATATGTAATTTCGACGTTTTGGTGCGCATCCACTCAACTTTTTGGCCGCATTTCAACCGGAATATGTCGTGTTTGATCACCGAAAGACAGACTTCAAAACTAAAGCTGTTTTTGGTAAGTATAAACCCTTCCACGTCTTCTGATGGAAGAACAGCAAAGGTAAGGGAATATTTATGTGTTTATTATGGGTTTCTGTGGACTCCGAAGTAGAGGAGCCATAATGCTAATTTCTGAGCGCCGTCTCATATTATTACATAGTGAACGAAATCTGTAACGTTAAAAATAAATGTAACACAGCGATTGCATTTAGAAGAAGTGTATCTTTCTATATATATGTAGAACATGCATATTTAGTCAAAGTTTATGATGTGTATTCCTTGTTAGCTGACGGCATCTGCCGGAGCTATCGTCATTTCTCCGGACATTTGAGTAGCATTTTCTGAACAACGCGTCATTGTAAACAGAGATTTATGGATATATATAGCATATTATTGAAAAAAACATAAATGTACTGTGTAACATGTTATATTACTGTCATCTGATGAAGATTTCAAAAGGTTAGTGAAATTATGTTTCTTTTAATCCTGCGTTTGGTGATTGCATATTTTGTTCTATTTGGCTATGGAAATTAGCTGTGTCTTCGGTGGTGGTTTGACATAAATATGTGCTATGTTTTTGCCGTAAAACATTTTAGAAATCTGACTTGCTGGGTAGATAAACAAGTTGTTTATCTTTCATTTGAGCTATTGGACTTGTTAATGTGTGGAGGTTAAATATTTTTAAGAATATTTTTTGCGTTCCATGCGCCACATTCCAGCTGACGGTGGGAGGGCCGGTTCCCAATTGGGACTCAAGATCCTCAACAGGCTAAGAACACATTTTTATTTTCAATGACGGCCTAGGAATGAGGCAGAACGACAGATTTTTACCTTGTCAGCTCGGGGGATTCAATCTTGCAACCTTACAGTTAACTAGTCCAACGCTCTAACCACCTGCCTCACATTGCACTCCACGAGGAGACTGCCTGTTATGCGAATGCAGTAAGCCAAGGTAAGTGGCTAGCTAACATTAAACTTCTTATAAAAAACAATCATAATCACTAGTTAACTACACATGGTTGATGATATTACTAGTTTATCTAGCGTGTCCTGTGTTGCATATAATCGATGCGGTGCATAGCGTTGCTCCAATGTGTACCTAACCATAAACATCAATGCCTTTCTTAAAATCAATACACAGAAGTATATATTTTTAAACCTGCATATTTTGCTGAAAGAAATCCAGATTAGGAGGCAATATTAACCAGGTGAAATTGTCTCACTTCTCTTGCATTCATTGCACACAGAGTCAGTTATATGCAACAGTTTGGGCCGCCTAATTTGCCAGAATTTTACGTAATAATGACATAACATTGAAGGTTGTGCAATGTAACAGGAATATTTAGACTGATGGATGCCACCCGTTAGATAAAATACCGAACGGTTCCGTATTTCACTGGAAGAATAAACGTCTTGTTTTCGAGATGATAGTTTCCGGATTCAACCATATTAATGACCTACGGCTCGTATGTGTGTGTGTTATAATATTATAATTAAGTCTATGATTTGATAGAGCAGTCTGACTGAGCAGTGGTAGGCAGCAGCAGCAGCTCGTAAGCATTCATTCAAACAGCACATTTGTGCGTTTGACAGCAGCTGTTTATGACTTCAAGGCTATCAACTCCAGAGATTAGGCTGGTGTAGCCGATGTGAAATGGCTAGCTAGTTAGCGGGGTGCGCGCTAATTGCGTTGCAAACGTCACTCGCTCTGAGACTTGGAGTAGTTGTTCCCCTTGCTCTGCATGGGTAACACTGCATCGAGGAAGGCCGTTGTCGTTGTGTTCCTGGTTCGAGCCCAGGTAGGAGCGAGAAGAGGGACGGAAGCTATACTGATACACTGGCAATACTAAAGTGCCTATAATAACATCCAATAGTCAAAGGTATATGAAATACAAATCGTATAGAGAGAAATAGTCCTATAATTCCTATAATAAACGGCAAGTGCTTACCTGGGAATATTGAAGACTCATGTTAGAAGGAACCACCAGTTTTCATATGTTCTCATGTTCTGAGCAAGGAACTTAAACGTTAGCTTTTTTACATGGCACATATTGCACTTACTTTCTTCTCCAACACTTTGTTTTTGCATTATTTAAACCAAATTGAACATGTTTCATTATTTATTTGAGGCTAAATGTATTTTATTGATGTATTATATGAAGTTAAAATAAGTGTTCATTCAGTATTGTTGTAATTGTCATTATTACAAATAAATCAATTTTAAAAAGTCCTCCAATAATCAGTATCGGCGTTGAAAAATCATAATGAGTAGACCTCTACTGGATATTCAGTCACAGGAGACTCATCTTAGCCAGTCTGGCTAAAGTGAACTCTGCTGAACCCACCTCCTCATTGAAGAGCTTGCTGGTCTCCTTCTTGATGGGGTCGATGAGCTGCACCTGGCCAGCCGAGAAGCCCACCAGCAGGGAGACGCTCTCCGCCGTGGCCGTGAGGGGGTTGAAGTCGTGACACGTGGGCTGCGTTCCTTTGTAGATCCTCTTGTCTATGGGCTTGCTCAGGTCAGCAGCCTTGTGAAGAAACACAAGACAGTCAGAATCACATTTAGCAATTATCTTAGTTCAACATACACCTCAGTGATTTTACAAGGCCACTCCTGTCACTATAACACCTGCAGGTAATGCACTGACCTAATGAGAACCAGTGGTAATGCAACAGAAGGCCTATTAGCCAACTGAAATACAGACATGAAAGCATTGGACCTCTTGTCTGCAGTGAACTCAAGTAGCCTCAGCCCCACCGCTTCCTTTACTTCTCTCCAAGGACTTCCACCATCCTTCACACAACCCCCCCTAAAAACATCCTGGTGACCTACAAATCATTACCTAGCAAGTAGCAACATTCTGTCAAACTTGCCCAAGGACAATCATGTCAAGGGCATTAGAGGTATCGCATGTCTGCAAATTCTACTTTATTAGGCTACCTCAGAGGCACCAGACACCGGTCCTGCTGCCCAAACAATCATTAGCACCGGCAGAGAGCGAGACAGACTAAAAGAGAGACACAGACAGACAGATAGAAAAAGAGCTGTCCACTCCAGTGGGGAAATATAGGTTACCTTGCAGTGCCAGTGTCTACCAACAGTTGTCTTGGGCAGAGACAGGCTTATGGCGAGACAACTTGATTCTAACCAGACAGATGCTTGTGTAAACACTGAGGGGGTTATGTCAGTTATTTTTAGTTTTTTTAAATTTAACCTTTATTTAACTAGGCAAGTCGGATAAAAACTCATTCTTATTTACAATGACGGCTTACCAAAAGGCCTCCTGCGGGGATGGGGGCTGGGATAAAAATATAAAAATATAGGACAACACACACATCCCGACAAAGAGACAACACTAAATAAATAGACCCAAGACAACATAGCAGGGCAGCAGCACAACATGGCAGCAGGACAACATGGCAGCAGGACAAAAGAACAGCTGTTGTCAAATTGCTGTGGTCAGATTCATAGGTGTAAAACATCTAAGAGCACCGAGTTTGTGGACAGCTGGTCGGTACTAGGCAGTTGGTGGTACAGTAGGACGCTGTAGATGGATTTGAGGCCCCCGGAAAGTATAGGTTAGGTTATCACCCGTAAGATGAGTAGCGATATTGATGAGGGACAATAGTTTTTCCTGTCAGCATGAACTGACCAGGAAAACCTCCTGACCCTAGTTTTATAACTGGGGTCCAGACTTCAAGTGTTTCTTAGGAAATCCAGGAAACCTACTGGCCCAAGGGTTGATACTGTAGGCCTCTGGTGGTCTAACTCACCGTTTCCAAAACTAGATCCCAGGGCCCCCCTCCTGGGTGCACATTTTAGTTTTTGCCAAGCACTACACAACTGTGTAGGGTAAACATTAAAACATGCACCCCGGGGGGGGGGGCAGGACTGAGTTTGGGAAACCTTGGTCTAACTGAGTAGAGGACCAACGGAGGCAGTGAGGGAGGTAAGGCTGTCATAAGACTGTTGACAGTTCTGTCAGAGCAGGGCCAGCACTAATGAAATTAGGATCTTTGCAGGATCCATGCAGTTCCAAAGCCCTAATCTATCCACGGAACTTTTACTAATGTGAAACATCTCTGTGTCCCATCCAGTACAATATCCTGCTGATCTGTGTACCATCAGATGAATAATACCATGGCAAATTCAATCACACACCAAGGGCCACAACAGGGGGCACAGATATGATCCCTAACAGACCTAACTCTGAACTCCAGCATAAGAGAGATAAAAGTGTGAGTGACTGCACACTGGACTGGGTCAGTGAGAAAAAAAAAAACATTTTGCCAATTAGGCAAGAGGATGCTTAGCCTTCTGCCTCCTGGTCATCAACTGAGAAATGTCCTCACAGACACTGCTAAAATATAATCCAATGCCACTATCAAATTAATTAAGAGATTTCAACAGACTAGGCTATGTCCTAAGTCTTTGGTAATGAGCGAGAGACTGTAGGCCTATTCACAAAGCCAACCCACTGGGCTCGCTGACATCTCAGCTGTTTGCTCGGTTTTCTAGTCAGGCAGTAGCTCTGCTGTCCTATACCTGATGGGTATACTACAAAGCAGGACCAATGAGTTAGCCAGCTATCTTTGAACACCAGAAATTACTATTGATTTTCTGGTTCATTAAGAAAGCTAAAATTAGATGTGTTTTTGGTTGTTCAGACAAATTAGACCATGCCGATTTCCTGCTTATCTTTTTTTTTTTTTAAATAGTTGGGGAAGTTAACTCACTGGCTAACTCATTGGTCCTGCTTTGTAGAATACCCCTCTAGTCTTCGCTGATTACAGGAAGGACTACAGAGACCTCAGTTCAGTCATGTACCGTGGCTATTGCCAAATAGCACGATATACACCGCCAAAGCCTAGTGGTTAGCTTCTTCCAAAATCAAGCTTCTCTTGGTAACAGCAGATAATCCCCTCCTGCAGACAGACAAACTGCAGACAGTTCAGGTCAGAGCATGTATAAAATGTTTGCAATGTGCTCGTTAGCATTTAGTTTGCATTCTCTATGGGATGTTACATGTACGTGTTAGCATTGCTAACGTTCGGATAACAGAGGCTCAGTGGGGTTTGAAAAAATGCGCCCCTTGTGCCGGTATTACCGAATATCCTGGAATCGCACAAGGTCAGTATGAAGGTACAACAATCTGGATACCGTCCAAGCAACTAATCACTTTGCTAGATAGCGATATCTACTAAATTAGCAAATCAAATGCACAACTGCAGAGCATTTAGCACATTTTAGACAGTTAACTTAGAAGTTACAAGATATCTAGCTGGCAAACATTTAGTTGTGAATTCCGTACTGAAACTATATCACCTAGTGCTTCCTGCACAACAGTGAGTGACTCACAAGGCTCTGGTCTCCTTGTTGTGTGCTTGTAAACAAACACCACGTGACTGGGGCCTAACGGTAAGCTTCATAATGAAACATTATGTGACAGCTGAAATTATTAACATATTACACAAGTTGACTGCAGTTATTTACTTGAAAAGTAGCTTCAAATATTCAAATGTATTAAAAATGTTCGAAGACTTATTACAACGATATTGAAAAACCATCCCATGCCTTTCCAAATACCCCGGTATACCACTAAAACCAACATCCATTAGTCAGAAACACTTGCAAAAATTGAGGTGATAACTTAAACTTAAAATATCTTACAATCACCCACACAAATCTACTCCATCCTCGAAGTCCCCATGTTAACACCAACTAGGCCAACACAGCAAGTCCTAGAAGCAGTCCAACATCTTCCTCATCATAATAGAAATGCCCAAGCAGCCACAACACACGATAAGTTAATGGTGTCTGACAATGTGATGTAAGTTTAACTTGTTTTATGTTTTGAACAAGTTTAGAAATGTGAAGACACAAACAATAGGACATATCATCATCGTCATTATCACGAGATGCCTTAAACAGCTCGATGCAATGACATCATCCCTGCCACTATCAGACAAAACATTTGCATATCATCATCCAGAAACACAGCTCGCTTCCAACCAAACACTTTCACAATAAACAGTACCAAGCTGGCTTTGGGGCCTTGAAGGACTAGCATAGGACACATAACTAGTTGTCTATAGAGTAGTTGACTATTCTATGATCGCAAAGAACCTGTGCAGAGTAAATAAAAAAAGAGCACTAAAAACACACCACTGTTGTCAGTTATCACTCTAACCTCAAAATACACAATATGTATATTACTTAACGTGTCGCATTTAACGTACTCTGCAACTGCAGAAGATGTCAATCAACATGTCAGAACTGAAGACGGGCAGCTCCAAGGTTAAAGCGTGCATATTCACATAGCTAGAGAAAACAAACAGTCCAAGAGGCCATTCACTTGAATCGAACCGGTTAGTTGGCTAACTAGGTGGGCGATATGCACATACCAGCACTTCTCCACAGGGTGCGGGCAAAACAAACTGTGGCGATGCTACTAACTAGCTAGTTAGCCACCATAGCTAAGTGGCCTACTCTGGCTAGCTATCTGCGCACGTCAGTGAAACTTCTAAACTGGACAGCACATTGCTATGCATTTGAACACGCACATTAGCTTTTTAATAATAAAAGTTGTCATCTTTGAGTGCTGTTTACCTTTCTTACGCCTTTGTAGATGTAAAAGTACAGTTCCCGGCCCACATTGAAACAGATTCTGTCGCCGTTGCCTGACTGGTCGTTCACGTTCACGAATGAGACTTTTACCGGATTTGAGCCCTGTGAATTAAAAGGCACCCTGTTAGGGCGGCTATATTCGGAGTGAGTGAGGAGTTTATAGACACCTTCCCGAGTGGTGAATTGAGTTTTAATTTCGTTCATCTCCTTCCCTCCTCCCTCCGCAGCCATCTTGGAAATTGGCGTTCATCCTGTCCAAAACCCGGATCTTACCAACGATATGTATTCATCCTGGATGATAGACCGAGACTGGGTATTAAAGCCAACGCGCACCCATCTTGGTACTCCTCCTCCGTAAAAAAAAAAAAAAAAAAAAAAAAAGATTTGGAAGTTATATAAATGCTTGAATAATGTTTAAATTCATTTTTGGTACGTGTATTATATTACAGACACCTTAATACATAGTTTTAAATTGTATAATGTGAGCTAAACATTTAAAAAAAAATATATATATATACAGTACCTGTCAAAAGTTTGGACACACCAACTCATTCAAGGGTTTTTCTTTATTTTTTGAACTATTTTCTACATTGTAGAATAATAGTGAAGACATCAAAACTATTAAATAGCACATATGGAATCATGTAGTAACCAAAAAGGTGTTATATAAATCAAATATATTTTATATTTGAGATTCTTCAAAGTAGCCAACATTTGTCTTGATGACAGTGTTGCACACTCTTGACATTCTCTCAACCAGCTTCATGAGGTAGTCACCTGGAATGCATTTCAATTAACAGATGTGCCTTGTTAAAAGTTGATTTGTGCAATTTCTTTCCTTCTTAATGCGTTTGAGCTAATCAGTTGTGTTGTGACAAGGTAAGGGTGGTATACAGAAGATAGCCCTGTTTGGTAAAAGACCAAGCCCATATTACGGCAAGAAAAGCTCAAATAAGCAAAGAGCAATGAGAGACCATCATTACTTTAAGACATGAAGGTCAGTCAATCTGGAAAATTTGAAGACCTTAGAAAGTTTCTTCAAATGAAGTTGCAAAACCCATCAAGCGCTATGATTAAACTGGCTCTCTGAGGACCGCCACAAGAAAGGAAGACCCAGAGTTACTTCTGCTGCAGAAGATAAGTTCACTAGAGTTACCCAATCTCAGAAAATGCAGCCCAAATAAATGCTGTCACAGAGTTCAAGTAACAGATACATCTCAACATCAACTGTTCAAAGGAGACTGCGTGAATCAGGCCTTAATGGTCGAATTGCTGCAAAGAAACCACTGCTCAAGGACACCAATAAGAAGAAGAAGAGACTTGCTTGGGCCAAGAAACACGAGCAATGGACATTAGACCAGTGGAAATCTGTCCTTTGGTCTGATGAGTCCAAATTTGTGATTTGTGGTTCCAAACTCTGTCTCTTTGTGAAACACAGAGTAGGTAAACAGATGATCTCCGGCATGTGTAGTTCCCAACGTGAAGCATGGAGGAGGTGTGATGGTGTGGGGGTGTTTACTGGTGACACTGTCAGTGATGTATTTAGAATTCAAGGCACACTTAACCTGCTTGGCTGACCTGGCCTCCACAATCACCTGACCTCAACCCAATTCAGATGACCTAACACACCCCCAGGCTGTGTAAGGGCTATTTCACCAAGAAGGAGCGTGATGGAGTGCTGCATCAGATGACCTGGTCTCCACAATCCCCCGACCTCAACCAAATTGAGATGGTTTGGGATGAGTTGGACCGCAAAGTGAAGGAAAAGCAGCCAACAAGTACTCAGCATATGTGGGAAATCCTTCAAGATTGTTGGAAAATCATTCCAGTTGAAGCTGGTTGAGAGAATGCCAAGAGTGTGCAAAGCTGTCATCAAGGAAAGGGTGGCTACTTGAAAGAATATAAAATATACTTTTTTGGTTACGACATGATTCCATATGTGTTATTTCATAGATTTGATGTCTTCACTATTATTCTACAATGCAGAAAAAAATAAACCCTTGAAAGAGTAGGTGTGTCCAAACTTTTGACTGGTACTGATAGAGCATGCGCTCCTCAGTTGAGACCACAACCAACGCGCTAAAAGCTTCAATGTGTTAATACTTCAGTTTAGCGAGAGAAGTGAGGAATTTGGTGAGGCAAAATACATTAATAAACCCTCAACAAAATGCATGTGATAGTTTGTCTAGGTAGCAAAACGTTCCAGTGGAATTGCATGGACATATACTTTCTTATTGTGGAGAATTCGGTCCTTGAATCATGTTTTACCTTAGCCCATAGGCCGGCAGATGACGATATTGAGTCGTTTCATCATACCATCCAAAGGCAGTTTATGAAACGTGAATGAAACTGTGTATGATGTGAAACCATCCAAAGGTAAGATGAAATGGCTCAATATCGCCATCTGGTGGCCTTTAGGCTAGGTATCAAGCGAAAAACGCTTGTGAATGCTGCAAATGTCGAAGTAGTTCTAAAAAAGTAATCCTTCAATTTGGATATGACCATTTTACAATTGTGAAATGTATATTCATGTTGTGGATATTCATATTTAATTAATTTGATCGAGCCTACTACATTATTTTCTTCTGTAGCCCACTCTTCATCCATGCAACATCAGATCTCTATTTTATCTGATCACAATTCTTCTGAATTGAAAATAAATCACAGGGAACACGTCTAACCCAAATGTAAGGATACGCTTGAATGAATTAAATACGTTTATTACCATTCAAATTGCATACTCGAGTCATCCAGTCCCAATCATCAGAGTTGCAAGCGATTACATGTATTCCTTAACGTTCATTATTTGTCCGGTCCATAAGTTCCCCATATCATGATCTGAGTCAAAATTGAATTGTTCTGTCTCCTCTAGCAGTTGCCTCTCAATGTTTCCAGACATCAGGGGAGATGCAACTTCTCCAAACAACTAGATACATACTGCTTTACTCGCCTGTTGCTAATAGTGCCATCCTCTGGGCAGTCTCTGCTCAAACACACATGCCGGAGAATTCTGGTCTTTTCCATAATTTTCTGTTAGTTCATGATTTGACATTAGTCTTACCATGATGACTGCTAAAAATTAAGACACGAGTTGCATCGTACTGCATTCTCCATTATATACATTTTCTAATTTCAAATCAATCAAATCAAATTGTATTCGTCATGCTTTCGTAAACAACAGGTGTCAACTAACAGTGAACTGCTCACTTACGGCCCCTTTCCAACAATGCAGAGAAAATAGCCTACTCATGTTCCACTCAAACAAAATCAACATATTCCACATCTTGTTTATATCATCATTATAACTATATCAGCAGTAGTGTTACCATTAGGACACAAAAAAGGCCCTCTTGTTGAGGTAAAACCAAGCAAAATGATTTCTTTCTATAGACATACATGTGTATTAAGGATAGACAGGATCAAAGACTGTGGAAGTGAACTCTGTAGCCAATCTCCCAACACAGTTTCCGTGGCCTGGAACTGAACCATTACTCTAACACATCAGTTATTCTTTCTCAATCTCACTAGCCAAAAAAATAGTTGTTGCCTGTTATCTTTTCGGAGGCCTTCTGCCCTGCGTCTGTCTGTCCGAAGGTTTCTGGTGGGAGCAGATGGTTGGAAAGGCTATGGTTGGGCCTGCTGGTCCAGGCCTGACAGACGCTATCAGGACGCCTCTGGCCCCTGAGTGACAGGCACCCCTTGTGACTGTGCTGCCCTATAAGGACACATGTGGTTTATGGCGACAGACCCCTCACAGCTCTCACTATCACCCTCACCCTACTGGTCCTTTCTTTAGCCCCCCTTTACTCTATACTGTAGTGGGACTGGGCATTCCTTCTGGAAGCTTCTGAATGGGAGCTTCGAGAAAGCGCCTCTTGTATAAAAGGACAGGAGCAGGCCCAGGGGTCCTCAGATACAGCGAGTGAGAGGACATTCACCTGAATCCATAGAGGATTAGGACCAGTGAAATACAGAGATTTAAATACTAGATTCATCTGCAAAGGAACAGCAGAGACGCTCTGAGATTCAATCTACAGTGATCAGAAAACGCCAAGTGAAGCACAGGAGCACATTCTTATCTAGTCAAGGTAAGAGGGAGAGGGAGATAGATGAAAGGCAAACCAAATGAATAGTTACTTGCAACTCAGGAGTGTAAGGAAGGTCAATAGAAAATATTCTGGATATACTTTATGCATGAATTTTATAAAGGTGAAAGACCAGCAGGAAACAAGCAGCCTACAGTATGTTGGTACTCCATACGGAATAATGTATACTGGGGAAGAATTGAACCGTATTCATCTGAAATAGCATTAAATCAGTGGGGAGAATTTAACAGACCGTGTTCCTGGGTCTGGTAGAACCCTTTGTGTGAGCATGCTAGGAGATGAGCACATGGAATATGACCCTGGTTAGAGGGAGAGAGATACATGGCAGCTGAAGAGAAGGACGAGAAGAGAGGCTTGGCAGTCGGCACAGAGAACAATTACAATCAAGTTACCTATAACAAGTTATTAAAGAATGCATTTATCAGACCTCAAAGTATCTTAGACCAGAACCTATATGACTAATATAGTCAGTTTGAAGCGAAGGGCAATGATGGATTCATAGATGCATTGATCTGGGAAAAGTCGTTTTATGAAGCCTTGATCATTTTTATGGACAAGATGCTGCTTTAGGAAAAAGTGTCTTCAATGGGGAAGAATGTTAATGGCATTTGATGAATACTTCTCAGTATATCAGTGCTTTAAAACAATCAGCACTTTTAAGAGCAACTATAATAGTTTTGCTGAAATTAAATAACACACAAAACCCTATAGTAGATTCCATGCTGAAGACATAATAAAACTCAACATTTCTCTATTCAAGACAAAAGTCTTACATCATCTTAGTCACATTCACATGGCACCACTACAGCTGTTGGCAAGAGGGTGTGAAGATTCTGTAAACTCCACCCTCTTTTCAAATGGCAGAGGCCTTGATTGACAGATGGTGCCTGTGCAACAGGAGCCTCCAATGGAGGGCTGTATAACAGCTGCCTTTCTTCCTCAGCACTTCTATCTCTCATTGCCATGTGGCTGACTAGACTTGAGGCTTTCTAGAAAAAATCAGGTGTCTCCAGATGTTAAAAGCTTTAAAAAGGCAACATTTCCTGCAAAGACTATTTGTAAGCTACTATAAGTTTTATTTTCTTCAATTGCGCTGAAGCAAGACTTATTGCAAAATGCAGCAAAAAGCCTAAAGTGCTTTTAAAAAGCATGTCTTCTGAATAGCCTTAATACAAGGATATTCTACCCATTCTTAGGATAATAAAAGTACAATTAAAGATCTTTCAATGTCTGCCATTTTGTTTCTCTAGATGCCAGAGATAGCCAGCCACACCATGGAGGAGGAAGTGGAGACCTTTGCCTTCCAGGCTGAGATAGCCCAGCTGATGTCCCTGATCATCAACACCTTCTACTCCAACAAAGAGATCTTCCTTAGGGAGCTCATCTCCAACTCCTCAGATGTGAGTAGATTAATCATAATGCTGAATTGTCCCATGTAACATTTTACCTTAGTAACCAACCACTCATACACTGCACTCTGAGCCAATAGAGAAAACAAGTTATAGCTCAGAGTTAGCATGCTAACCACCTTGTTAAATTAGCTCAAGCTATCAACCAAGATACTTCTTTTTACCATTGTGACCTCTTTTTTTCATGTTCTGACAGGCTTTGGACAAGATCAGATATGAGAGCTTGACAGATCCCACCAAATTGGATTCCTGCAAGGACCTAAAGATCGAGGTCACCCCTGACCTGCGCACTCGCACCCTGACCCTGGTTGACACCGGCATCGGCATGACCAAGGCCGACCTAATAAACAACCTGGGAACCATCGCCAAGTCTGGCACCAAGGCCTTCATGGAGGCCCTGCAGGCTGGAGCTGACATCTCTATGATCGGGCAGTTCGGTGTGGGTTTCTACTCCGCCTACCTGGTGGCTGAGAGGGTGACTGTCATCACCAAGCACAATGATGATGAGCAGTACATCTGGGAGTCTGCAGCTGGTGGCTCCTTCACTGTCAAAGTTGACACTGGTAAGCCTTTTCAACAGTATTGATTAATATGCTACTACAAACACATTTCTCCAATACAACACTATAAACCCTCTGCCTGCATAACTTGAATCTGCTGTGCAACAATGTCATTCTAAAGGTAGTAAGCCTAGATCCAATGTGTGAGTCTGATTTGTCCGACCTGAAGGTGAGTCCATTGGCCGTGGCACCAAAGTGATCCTGCACATGAAGGAGGACCAGTTTGAATACTGTGAGGAGAAGCGCGTCAAGGAGGTTGTGAAGAAGCACTCCCAGTTCATTGGCTACCCCATCACACTCTATGTAAGTTCTAATAGAGCTCTATATTTCTTTAGTCGTAACAAAATATTGGGGAGATTAACTGAAATATACTGTATAAACTAGGAAAGTAACCTTTCGATAATAGTGGACCCAAACATTGCTCCCTATAGTAGGTAATTCCTTAAAATGTTTTAATCACATGAACATTTTCATCAAGGTGGAGAAGTCTAGAGAGAAGGAGGTGGACCTTGAGGAGGGAGAAAAGGATGAGGAGGCTGATAAAGATGCTGCAGCTGAGGACAAAGACAAGCCCAAGATCGAGGACGTCGGCTCTGATGAGGACGAGGACACCAAGGACAGCAAGAACAAGAGGAAGAAGAAGGTCAAGGAGAAGTACATCGACGCAGAGGAGCTGAACAAGACCAAGCCTATCTGGACCCGTAACCCTGATGACATCACCAATGAGGAGTACGGAGAGTTCTACAAGAGTCTGACCAACGACTGGGAGGACCACCTGGCTATCAAGGTGAGTCTATGATAGCAACCTGAAAACTCTTGATCCAACCTATGAATTAATATATTATTAGGACTGTATGAGTCAATGTTTATCTTTTTATTCCCACAGCACTTCTCAGTGGAGGGCCAGCTGGAGTTCCGCGCTCTGCTCTTTGTGCCCAGGAGGGCTTCCTTTGACCTCTTTGAGAACAAGAAGAAGAAGAACAACATCAAGCTGTATGTGCGCAGGGTCTTCATCATGGATAACTGTGACGAGCTGATGCCAGAGTATCTCAGTGAGTACTGTTCCTTAAAACCTTTCATGGATATCTCCTGAGCACCTACCTCAAGCAGGACTTCAAATGAAGCTGTAAGTAAGATGTCTGACCAATTGTCTCGGTCGTTCTCTCCAGACTTCATCAAGGGTGTGGTGGACTCTGAGGATCTCCCCCTGAACATCTCCAGAGAGATGCTGCAGCAGAGCAAGATCCTCAAGGTGATCCGCAAGAACCTGGTCAAGAAGTGTATAGAGCTTTTCATCGAGCTCTCAGAGGACAAGGACAATTACAAGAAGTTCTACGAGCAGTTCTCTAAGAACATCAAGGTACGCTCTTCCTCCCTTTGAAATGGCTTTTCCAAGGTACTACAGATTTTCTCCCAAACTTCTCCTTCTCTTTTTGAGGGAGCTTTAGCTTTAACATCTTCCATCGTTGTGTACCTTTTAGCTGGGAATCCATGAGGACTCTCAGAACCGCAAGAAATTGTCAGACATGCTGCGCTACTACACCTCCAACTCCGGTGATGAAATGGTTTCCTTGAAGGACTACGTTTCCCGCATGAAGGACACCCAGAAACACATCTACTACATTACTGGTGAGCTTCCCTACATTTTTTCTCTCCATTATTTTTCCTTTGTTAAATCAATGTTACATTGAAAACTTGAGAAAGAAACAGGGCAATCCAAATGTAAATAACTGTGTATCCTCTTCTAGGTGAGACGAAGGAACAGGTCGCCAACTCTTCCTTTGTGGAGCGCCTCCGCAAGGCCGGCCTGGAAGTGATCTACATGATTGAGCCCATTGATGAGTACTGTGTCCAGCAGCTGAAGGAGTATGATGGCAAGAACCTAGTCTCTGTGACCAAGGAGGGTCTGGAGCTGCCTGAGGATGAGGATGAGAAAAAGAAACAGGAGGAGCTGAATTCTAAATTTGAGAACCTTTGCAAGATCATGAAGGACATCCTGGACAAGAAAATTGAGAAGGTACAAGCACAATTTACCTGAACCTAATCCCTCTGCAAAGTGTCTTCACCTTTTAATATCAGACCACTTACAACAATCGTCACTATGACTACTAATCATCTGTTTTCAATATTGACAGGTTTCAGTGTCCAACCGCCTGGTCTCCTCCCCCTGCTGCATTGTGACCAGCACCTACGGGTGGACAGCCAACATGGAGAGGATCATGAAATCTCAAGCTCTCAGAGACAACTCCACCATGGGCTACATGACAGCCAAAAAGCACCTGGAGATCAACCCAACCCACCCTATTGTCGAGACTCTGAGAGAGAAAGCTGAGGCCGACAAGAACGACAAAGCCGTGAAGGACCTGGTCATCTTGCTATTCGAGACTGCTCTGATGTCTTCTGGATTCACACTGGACGACCCTCAGACCCACGCAAATCGCATCTACAGGATGATCAAGCTTGGCCTGGGTGAGTTGATCAAGCTTATTCGCCCTCAGCTTTTGTCTTGGTTGATGGGATTGAAAGTCTCCTCCTAGAGCAATATACAGACAGGGCTGCAAACACCAAGTAACTGACAGAAATATCATGGTAGTACAATGGTAAGGAATATGGATTTTGCTTTTTCCATACTTTGGCTGTCTGAATAGCAGTTAGTACACCAACTGAAGATGGTTTTCTAATGTAAGCTATTTCTTCCCATCTACAGGCATCGATGATGATGATTCAGCAGTGGAGGACATCCTCCAGCCCAGTGAGGATGACATGCCTGTCCTGGAGGGAGATGATGACACCTCTAGAATGGAGGAAGTTGACTAAAGATATTACAGAAGTACATCATTTTATTTCTGCCTTTTAACTCTTTATTTTGTAAGTAATTTTTTTGTTTGTCCCAAATAGACTTTCCAATTGACATTTTCCATGACTGTTGAGCTGTGGAGAAAGTATTGTATTTAATCAATCATAATTAATCACTACCATAATCATACAGTATACCGGCTGCCTATTCATATAGTATACCCTATTCAACTGTACTTTAATAATAGGCTATTTAATGTCAAATCAACAGGGATTTGACTTGTCTTTTTGTAACTGTGAGCTATTTTCTATGAAAAACGACAAGATTTATAATAAAGATGTATTTAGAAAAAAATCTTACATTGTCTCTTTCTGGTTGATGAATCCTCTTTTTCAAATAGTCTGGATTATTGTGATGTCAGGCATGTTTATAATTCAACACAATTTAATATCTCAGAGATGGATGAATGGACTATTTATTTTGCATCACCTTACCCTCTCCTAAGTGCTCCCTGTAATGACAGTATTTCACATCTTGTTTTCTTGTGAATTCTTTTGAGTTATTATGATGATGAACATGTCATGATATTGCCGTGGAAATTCAACACAGGGACACTATATTGGTATGTACTGTACCAATGACTGTTTGTTTATATGAAGGTATTAACCCTGATTTTAAAAAATAAAATACAAAATGAACCCTGAAATCGCCACGCCCATAAACCCGCCTTCACAGAATTGAATGCAAGAGGGGCGTGGACAGAGTTCTAGCGTTTGATTGACATTCCATCGCTCCTCTCAGTGCACACACTCATCCTACACACTGTAGAAGCACAGTTTTGGAAGAGTCCAGACGGTTCTAGAAGCTGAGGATTTCTCGAAGACACTCAACTGGGATAAAACCTTGCCAGTTGTCCTCCTCTCCCCATCTTTGGCGTTAGCTGGCTGGGTTGTGTTTGGTCAGGAACCAACTTCTGAAGAAGAGTACAGGGACATTTCCATCCACAGTAAGGTAAGAAATGAAATAACATTTTCCAACAGTAAGACGAGTGTCACTCTCCAAGTCATACAGTCAGTGGTAGTCCAGTCTATTAACGAAATATATAGATTATATTTAATTTCTTTGCCATCAGAAAAATCCACCCAAAACATTTTGTTGCAATGAATTCCATTGTACTTTTCCTAATTTCCTTACATTATTTCAGCATAGCCCACCATCCATACGTTTGCATTCATTATATTATGAAGCTGACCTATAAAACCTGCAGTATATCCCGTCATGGATCTTGACTGTCTGTCACACTTTGATCATTTTCCGAAAATGATTTTCATTCACTTTACTAAACAATAACTATTCATCACGATTTGGATAATATTTCTTCAAGTAGGACATTCATAAATATAAACATAACTCGTTATAATACACAGTCGCGAGGAGGAGATTGCGATATGATAGATAGAAACGGATTATGCGCTGGTAGGTTCTAGAATCATGTTATTTACCGTACCAACCGGCAGGTGGAGCATGTTTGTCCGATGTTACTTCAAGCCACGTGCTTTTCTGTCAGATTACACTGAGATTTGACGATGAATGAGTTTTCTTTTATATATATATCTATCCGTCCCTCTAAAAACGGTTGTTTATTAACGCATCGTCATTATGGCTGGTACTTCCATAGTTTACCAGCAGTGTGGAATGTAGAATATTCGATTGTATTATAGTGCGCCTGTTCAGAGTAGACAATTATCCATTGATGTAATTTCCTTACAATTAATTTATTTCAGTTTATTTTGTTGAATACTTTGCTCTTTGAAATAAGCTATGTAAGAATATACTTATTACATTTTGAGGGAGACATTTGGAAAAGTGTTCATACTTTTAGGGGGGGATTATATTTATGACTATGTGGTCGTCTCACCTTGCTATCTTTAGATGAATGCACTAACTGTAAATCACTCTGAATAAGAGCATCTGCTAAATGACTCAAATGTGGCAAGGACCTGTGGCTTCTCTGCTGATGGTTTGCATTTGGTGGATTACAGTCATGAAGTCAATGCAGCTGTGAGGAACAGAGAGGACAGTCTGTCACACACCATCTGTCTGTTTTAAACTATAAATCCCTTACGGAAGTCCATGCAGGTGCACGAGCTAGTGCGCACATTAAAGGCTCAGTGCTGTCAAAAACATGATTCCCTGTGTTTTATATATATTTCCATGCCGAGGTTGCAATAATACTGTGACATTTTGAAAATTACGATAATTCCCTTTTAGTGTAAGAGCGGTTTGAAAAGAACACCTGACATTTCAGCCTGTTTTGGTGGGATGGAGTTTTGGCCTGCCTGGTGACATCACCAGGTGGTAAATTATTTAAGATGCAAAATTTAACTTTTTGGGTGACCTGACCAAATGCATATAGAAATGTGAGTTAGTGATCTGAATTTTCATTGAAAGCAAGTCTAAGAAGCAGTAGATCTGTTCTATGTGCGCTATTGTTATGCTTCCCTAAAGTTTAGATTTTGCATCTTACTTTTGGTTTTGTACACCAGCTTCAAACAGCATAAAATTGTTATGGAAAATATATTTCACGGCAGTTTAGATCGTACAATGATTCTCGACACTACTTGTTTTGTCACATGAACTGAAATTAGCTAAACTATTTGAATTTTTGCAACCAGGAAATGGTTCTGTGATTTCTACATAGTACACCTTTAAAATAGGCCAATAAGAAAGATACTTCCAAACCTCTCTGCCAATACTGGCTAGTTTTCAGTTTCCCACTCAGACCACTCCCAGACAGTCCTAGCAAAATTCTTGCTTGAGAAAATAACTCTTTGCTAAAAAGCTGTTTTTGTTGCTGTTTTCAATTAAAATGGTTAAAAAAAATCACAGTAAGGTACTTACTTGATATTGAGATTAAAATGACTGCATTGGACCTTTTTAAGTCTGAAACGCAAATGTCAAGTCCAGCCATGTCTTATGGTTTGGAGAACTAGTATTGTGTCAGTAACATCCCTACTAGCCACTCAATGACTGCCGTTGACCTGATAGAGCTGTCTGGACTGCCATGACCATACTGACACACAGTGGTTCATTTGGGGTGGAGTTGAAAAATGTGTTTTTGACGGTGACGTCAGATTGCACAACTTCGGCTGTACTGACAGTCCAAGGAGTGTTGCAACCCGTCAGAAGACAATCTGGCGTGTTGTGTTGTCTCCTTCTCAGAGTGTGTGTCTGTTGTCTCCACAGATGCCGGAAGCCCATGACGCTCCGATGGAGGAGGAGGCAGAGACCTTTGCCTTCCAGGCTGAGATCGCCCAGTTGATGTCGCTGATCATCAACACATTCTACTCCAACAAAGAGATCTTCCTTAGGGAGCTCATCTCCAACTCCTCAGATGTGAGTACTTCAGACACCACAAGCACTTAGACTTCTTGGTAGTTTAGTATTATTTGACAATTCATAAAATACACAGGCATTTTTCTTACATTCCTAGTTCATTGCACCACTATTAATATTTGAAGTATCTTTAGATTGTTTAAATTCATATTTTATTAAACACAATAAAATATTGACGTAGCCTGCAGGATACATTTACATATAATTAAGAGTTTTTTGTTAATCTTGTGCTGAGGTCGGTGTGAAATCAAAATTCAGATGTATTTAGACCTATTTATTTTCAATCGACTACTAGGCTCTGGACAAAATCCGCTATGAGAGCCTGACAGACCCGACCAAGATGGACTCTGGCAAGGACCTGAAGATCGAGGTCATTCCCAACAAGGAGGAGCGCACCCTGACCCTGGTTGACACCGGCATCGGCATGACCAAGGCCGACCTGATAAACAACCTGGGAACCATCGCCAAGTCTGGCACCAAGGCCTTCATGGAGGCCCTGCAGGCTGGAGCTGACATCTCTATGATCGGGCAGTTCGGTGTGGGTTTCTACTCCGCCTACCTGGTGGCTGAGAGGGTGACTGTCATCACCAAGCACAATGATGATGAGCAGTACATCTGGGAATCCTCTGCTGGCGGATCCTTCACTGTCAAAGTCGACACGTCAGGTAAAGACAGATTATAGTTTTACAGTGAACTGTACCACTTAACTCTATGTTAAGACTATTTTCCTGGTATGGTCTGTCCTAAACGCTGACTTGACTCCCATGTCTCTCTCCTATAGCTGAGTCTATTGGTCGTGGCACCAAGGTGATTCTGTACCTGAAGGATGACCAGACAGAATATTGTGAGGAGAAACGGGTCAAAGAAATCGTGAAGAAGCACTCCCAGTTCATCGGATACCCCATCACACTCTTTGTAAGACCTAGTAGGCGTGAGTGGATTAAATTGTAACTAGTGTGAAATCAACCCCTAGATGTAGTGGGAACTCCACTGAGTGATTACTATGTTGTTGGAAGTATATCTCAAGGATCCTTTCAGATTTGCATAAGAGGTCAAGGGGGTAGGAAGAGATTTCAGATTGGACAAGTAACTGATTGGACGATCAAATGTCAAATGTGAAACAGACAGTGAATGAAATATTTCTGCCAACTACCCTCTAAAAATAACTTACTGTACACCAACTCTGTCCCCTAACATGCCCATGATCCTCTCTGTTCAGGTGGAGAAGGAGCGTGACAAGGAAGTGAGTGATGATGAGGCGGAGGAGGAGGAGAAGGAGAAGAAAGATGGGGAAGGAGAGGAGGACAAACCTGATATTGAGGATGTAGGCTCGGACGAGGAGGATGACCATGATCATGGCCACGACGGCGCATGTGGGGACAAGAAGAAGAAGAAGACGAAGAAGATCAAGGAGAAGTACATTGACCAGGAGGAGCTGAACAAGACCAAGCCCCTTTGGACTCGTAACCCTGATGACATCACCAACGAGGAGTACGGAGAGTTCTACAAGAGCCTGACCAACGACTGGGAGGAACACCTGGCTGTCAAGGTGAGGATATTCTATTTATATTGGCCAACATAATACATTTCCACACTATTTACAAAGTTACACTCTGATTTGTAAAGTCATAGGTAGTACCAATATTGGTCAGTTAATAATGCTTGAGCTAATTTCATAATGGCATACAGTGTACATGAAGATTTGTTTTAGTTAGTTGTTGACCTTCTGTTTTCTTCTACAGCACTTCTCAGTGGAGGGCCAGCTGGAGTTCCGTGCCCTGCTCTTTGTGCCTCGCCGTGCACCCTTTGACCTCTTTGAGAACAAGAAGAAGAAGAACAACATCAAGCTGTACGTCAGGAGGGTCTTCATCATGGACAACTGTGACGATCTGATCCCTGAGTACCTCAGTAAGTCAGATAGAACTGAAGTAGATGCTCACATAGAGCAGGTCTGTGAATGATTAACACAGCTATAGTCTCATCTGACCCATATTGTCTTGGTTGTTCTCTCCAGACTTCATCAAGGGTGTGGTGGACTCTGAGGATCTCCCCCTGAACATCTCCAGAGAGATGCTGCAGCAGAGCAAGATCCTCAAGGTGATCCGCAAGAACCTGGTCAAGAAGTGTATAGAGCTTTTCACAGAACTCTCAGAGGACAGAGATAACTACAAGAAGTACTACGAGCAGTTCTCCAAGAACATCAAGGTCAGTTTCATACTAATGTGACACTGTAAACATAGTAATAATGGATTATATTATTTATACAGAGCTTTTCACTAGTTTTCAGACAATTGATGTGTAACAGCAGCACCCACCACATGGGTGGTACACGGCAACCATTTTGTGCCAACATGCTCACCACACATTAGCTATCATCATTGTAACATTACCTTCAAGGTCAGCCTGAACTAAATCTAGGTTGCGACAGTCACCTTGTATCTAGTGGTATTATAGGATGTAGGAGACAATCTACGTGGATACTATGTCATATACCCACCTGTTCTTTGAAGAATCATTGGGGAACATTCTGAAAGGTGTAGCTGTAGAATGTTCCACTAACCTTTAACTGGTCTGATCCCCTCGCCATCTTGTCTCCTCTAAACCTGATATAAGCTGCTTAGGGCCCTGTCGCTCAGAGTGCTCCTTACCGCCATCTTCTGTCTTGCTGAAGTGGGTTTGCATGACTAGGGTCAGCCTCTATGGCATATTGTTAGTTCTTGCATAAATCTTACGGTAGGCCTTGGATTCCAAGTTAAAACAATCTGCAGGGGGCACACCTTTCATGTCCTCTGGAATTATGTGAAATCTGGCTCTATTCTTAAAGGACGTTTACCTTACTGACACAAGGCAACAAACACGCCCCTTCTAGATATCATATTTGTCAGAACTTTGGGTTACTTCCTAGAAAATGTAAAAGTCTCGTAATGCACCAAGATACTTTCTGGGTGACTTGTTGTTTACCTTAGATCTGTGTTTTCTTTCCCAGCTGGGTATCCATGAGGACTCTCAGAACCGTAAGAGGCTGTCAGACATGCTGCGCTACTACACCTCAGCCTCAGGGGACGAGATGGTCTCCCTAAAGGACTACGTCACACGCATGAAGGACACCCAGAAACACATCTACTACATCACTGGTGAGGAAACACTCCTCACTGTACAGCCCAGTTCATAGGTTGTCAGATGGTAGGAACCTGTTTGCTCAAGTTTCTTTACCTACTGCATGTTCCAGGCGAGACCAAAGACCAGGTGGCCAACTCCGCATTCGTGGAGCGCCTTCGCAAGGCTGGCCTGGAGGTGATCTACATGATTGAGCCCATTGATGAGTACTGTGTCCAGCAGCTGAAGGAGTACGATGGCAAGAACCTGGTCTCTGTGACCAAGGAGGGTCTGGAGCTGCCTGAGGATGAAGACATGAAGAAGAGACAAGAAGAGCAGAAGTCTCAGTTTGAGAACCTCTGCAAGATCATGAAGGACATCCTGGAGAAGAAAGTTGAGAAGGTGAGGATGCTTAATCACACTGCTTACAGATATCATGTTGCTGAAGAGGTCCTTTATGATAAGGCAAATGTCAGGAGGCTTCACTTTACCTCAAAATGTCACCAATAAACCCAACTTTATTTACAAGCTCACTGACAGTACAACGATTGCCTGATTCAAGGCTGTTCTGATCATCTTCCTAATAACCAACCTATCCTACCTCCCCCCAGGTGACAGTGTCCAACCGCCTGGTCTCCTCCCCCTGCTGCATCGTGACCAGCACCTACGGCTGGACGGCCAACATGGAGAGGATCATGAAGGCCCAGGCCCTGAGGGACAACTCCACCATGGGCTACATGGCTGCCAAGAAACACCTGGAGATCAACCCAGACCACCCCATTGTGGAGACCCTGAGGCAGAAGGCAGAGGCTGATAAGAATGATAAGTCTGTGAAGGACCTGGTCATTCTGCTGTTTGAGACGGCTCTACTGTCCTCTGGGTTCACCTTGGATGACCCTCAGACACACTCCAACCGAATCTACCGGATGATAAAGCTAGGCCTGGGTTAGTTGATTTGCTCAAACAAGGACGATGTTTGTGATCAATTGTAACCCCTTTGCCTGTAGTCCTTTTGTGTTTTCTGATCTGAAGGACCCATGTTGGTGTAATCAATAAGGTCATATTGTCTCCATCTAGCCCTCCAGTATACTATACTTAACATTAAGTGGCCTAGATATGAGAGAGAACCTTGTTAAATGATGACTCCTTGCTGTCCCCAGTCCACCTGACCGTGCTGCTGCTCCAGTTTCAACTGTTCTGCCTTATTATTATACGACCATGCTGGTCATTTATGAACATTTGAACATCTTGGCCATGTTCTGTTACAATCTCCACCTGGCACAGCCAGAAGAGGACTGGCCACCCCACATAGCCTGGTTCCTCTCTAGGTTTCTTCCTAGGTTTTGGCCTTTCTAGGGAGTTTTTCCTAGCCACCGTGCTTCTACACCTGCATTGCTTGCTGTTTGGGGTTTTAGGCTGGGTTTCTGTACAGCACTTTGAGATATAAGCTGATGTACGAAGGGCTATATAAATACATTTGATTTGATTTTAAAGCTTCAGTAACTGACCGTGACTCATTCCTCCCCCTCTTCTCCTGTCCAGGTATTGACGAGGATGAGCTGACCCCTGAGGAGCCAACTTCAGCCCCCATCGAGGACATGCCTCAACTGGAGGGAGATGAGGATACATCCAGGATGGAGGAGGTTGACTAGACCAGCTTGCTCAGCTGCTGTGTTACTGTAACTATGGCAGTTAGCTTTGGCACTAGTAGTGTTGACAGGACGAATTTGTTTGTTCATAACCCTGGAATGCCTCCCCCCTTGCCCTCTTACTTGATCCAAAATCCCTTGACCCGCATTGACCACATGCAGTTCAGATTAATTCCCCTAAATGTTAAAATCTTTTGAAGAAAAACAAGAGCCTGTTGACTTTTTTTTTTTTTTTTTTTTTTTTTTTTTTTTTTTTTTTGTATCTTGAATTGTATCAAGCATTTTTGTATTTATTGACATTCCAATGTTATTTTGTGTGTTGACTGTATGACTTGACTGTAAATATCTTCTCGAATTGATACGAACTTCAAATGTTGGGGACACAAAAAATAATAAAGTTTACCACGTTAACCAATTGCATTGCTTCATTTTGCTATTTGTGTTTTCGAATAAAATGAGCTTTTCTAGCGGTTTAGTTGGCTACTGTACAAATACTCCAAAGTTTTATAATGGTGTACAGCTTCTTCTGTCAGTGGGGTAAGTTGATTTAAAACCATTACATTCAGCATCCTGCCATCAAGGGAAATTAGTTATTTCTTACTTTTACCACTTTTTCTCCTCAATTTCATGGTATCCAATTGGTAGCTAGTCTTGTCTCAAAGCTTCAACTCGCGTGCGGACTCAGGCAAGATGAAGGTCGAGCTGTGTATCCTCTGAAACACAACCCAACCAAGCCGACACTGCTTGACACAATGCCCACTTAACCCAAAAGCCAGCCGCACCAATGTGTCAGAGGAAACACTGCACCTGGCAACCATGTCATTGTGCAAGTACACAATGGGATAAGGACAACCTTGCCGGCCAAACCCTCCCCTAACCCAGATGACACTGGGCCAATTGTGCACCACCCCATGGGTCTCCCCGTCGCAGCCAGCTGCGACAGAGCCTGGACTCAAACCCAGAATTTCTAGTGGCACAGATAGCACTGCATTGCAGTGCCTTAGACCACTGCACCACACGGGAGGCCATAAGTATTATTTCTAACAAAGATGTCTACATATCTCAGAATGTTGTGTATCCCTGGAAATGATCAGAATTCATTTTAACATTACAGTTTTGAAAACCATAGCTTGTCCAAAAAACAGGTCTCCTGGCACAACTTATCCCAGGACTGGGGTAAGTTGAGCCACGGTACAGCATAAGTTAGGCCACCTACACATTTCTGTATTGAATTAAATATTACCACTCTTTAAAATATTTTCCCTAACTCAATTCAACACAATCACAAGTGCTTTTTTGTCTTAACAATATTTTAACACAGGCTTAACACCTTACACTTTACTTTTTTAAAACACTTTAGGCGAGGATAGGCCAAAATGTTCTGATGATGCTTCATCCAGACAAGTTGTGAGACACAAAGTTCTATGGGCAGAGTAGCCCACATTTTGGGAGCATGGAGAGGCCAGAGACAGACAGACTAGTGAATTACAGAAGTTGGGTATTGGAGAAAGGCCATCAGTGAATGCTCTGCAAGCAGTACAGTGGATGAAGGCGCGGCATGAGCATGGTGAACAGAATGCCATGGAAATGGCAGCGAAGAATGAGAAGAGCTGGCTGCAGCGGGAAGATATGTGTTGATGAAGAATGGCCAAGTACAAACTGTATTCTGTTGTCTCTGATGGCTCAGATTTTTAACCTGATGAGAGTGAGGATGGATGACCTGTGGTGGCAGGTGTGGTGAAGCCCTCCGAGGTCCAAGCCTTGTCCCGATGATCATCCAAAGGATGATTCTGGCCCAGTGGGAGTGACATTTTTGGAGCCAGTGGATCCCTGCCTTTTGGCTGATCCATATGTAGTCTCAGGCTGGGTAGAAAATAAGTTGTGTACTGTTAAATCTGTGAAGATAGCTCAAAGATGACATGTGACTTCTGTCCAGAGGTAGCGGGCTCTTCTCATCACACGCCTAGGAACAAGACCTGTGAATTGCTTTGTTCTCCAGAACAGGGCGCCTTTGAAAGGAGTGATTACTGGGTTGGTGTGTTGAGATGCAGCAACTGAAATTGAAAATTCCCTGTCTGTGACACCCGTCGTTTGGTGCGACACAGACACGGTGGCGAGCATGGTGAAACGGAGAAGACATCATCTATCCTTTTGAGTTGTGTAGTATTGGTGGAAAAAAACTGCCTCAATTGTGGTGGTTCCGATGTTGCTGGGGATCAGAAGTGCCCAGTGCAAGAGAGACAGGTTGAGGTTGCCAGGGTCAGAGTAGAGGAGAATGTGTCATATGCTGAGGCAGTGAAGAGAGCGCAGGATGAATGGTCAAAGGTGAGCAGTAGGCCTAGGCCCATACAGTGATTTGAATTTGTGCTTCAGTAAGGTTGGCTTCTTTGCATTCTTTGCCTTGGTTATCAACTGTACCACAGAAATGGAATGTAAATCACAGAAAATAGATGCAGAGCCCACATGTTTTGAGACCCACCTGTTTTGCATGTTATTTTGCCATTAATACGCAGTTTAACAATGTATAACAATGTATAAATATGTATAAATATATATTTTGAGTTAATAAAGTGCTTTCTGTGGTGGAAGAGCAGCCATCGGGAAAATACAGAGCGTAGGGGTTGGTAATCTTCTCTAGTTGCGCCGTGATTGGTTTAGTGTTCCATCACTCATGGGACACTACGTCACCGCCAAATCTACAGGGAGAGCTAGAAAGTTCAAGCCCCCTTGGGTGCTGCCATAGATTTACATTAGAAGTGCCTATCCAAGAAGGGGCAGGATCATTGGCCACAGATAAAATTACTCAAATCACGTTATATCTACCGTAGCTTTGATTGGACTGATCATGTCAACATCATGAACAACACTCAGGCTCCTGAGTGGTGCAGTGGTCTAAGGCACAGCATCTCAGTGATAGAGGTGTCACTACAGACCCTGGTTCAGTTCCAGGCTGTATCACAAACAGACATGATTGGGAGTCCAATAGGGTGGCACATAATTGGTCTGGCCTCATCTGGGTTAGGGTTTGCCCAGGGTAGGCTGTCATTGTAAATAATAATTTGTTCTTAACTGACTTCCCTAGTTAAATAAATAAAATCATATTTTCAAAATCATAGCAAGCCAACTAGATAAGCAGTCATCATCATGAATCACTTCGACAATCTACTGGCAAATCCTTGTCATATGAAGAGAAATTAAAGATGAAATGTATCAGTGCTCGTTGGCCATTGGACATAAACATGATACAAAAATTTGGAAATCGCAAATTCAACAATGTGTAGTTAGGAAGGAATCGATGCCTAACTGCAAGCGTTGCAAAGCAATCACTATTTTGCTTCCGCTGCTATTTGATGGAGAGTGTGTGTGATCCAAGTCTGGATAAACATTCACACACAACACCATGGGTCAGAAAAGGTTGAATAAATTGGCCATGCTATCAATCCAGCATGAATTCTGCCGCGTTCAAAACAACTGGAAACTCAGAACTTGGAAATCTCAGACGTCAGTGAGTTCACGACAACTGGGAAAGCTGAAAAAAATTCTCAGACTGGGAAAATACCTTTTGAACGGTCATCCAACTTGGAATTCCAAGTCGGGAACTCTGGCCTCTTTCTAGAGCTTGGACCTGAAGATCACTGACATGATTCAACGCTCTTTTTTTTACCAGAGTTGACAAATCTAGAGAATGCCAGACTTTGAATGCGAAGTTTCATGACAAAATTTGCCCACAAGCAGGACCACGCCATCTTCCTGTTCAAGTGTTCACATTGGTCCAAAAATGTATTGTATGCTTCTGCATAAATTATGTAATATGCCTGGGAGATATGTATACTGTAGTTAAGAAAGTAATACTAAGTGTATGTTGTGTAGTAGGACGTTAGTAGCCCATGTGCATCACCCTAATATTTTGGTCCTTTTCCTTCTCACAAGTTAGCCTACTGTTCTGACTTGCTGGTGCACATGTAGCCTATAATCTGTTTAAAGAAATGTCATCATCGAATATAGTAAGAACTTTCATTATCTGCTTATATGGCCAATTTTATTTATCCTAAGGTTCTGACTTGGTGTACAGGGAGAATACTGTAAGAACGGCCCAAGTTCTGAATAATGTCGCAGTACATTTCAAAAGTGCTGAACAAATAGTTATATCAACCATGGAGGAAATTATATTGGAAGGTCGGAAGGCCCAGCTGCGTTGTTGTAGGCACGTTATTGGGGACATGAGCAGAACTCCGGAATGGGAAAATGAAGTCCCTAGAGAAAGCAGGTACAAGATGGAGCGGCAGTATAATCATAAGGAGACGTGTACTTGCAAAACTGAGAAGGAATGGAGGGGAAAAGAGAGGGAGAAGAGGGTGAGCTTGAGTCGGATAAAAATGGTGGGAAAAGGGAGATGGTTTTTCAAAGAAGAATGTTAGAAAGTGTAAGCAGAGGGAGCTTGCAACACCTGTCGTTGGAAGGAGTGGACCAAAGCGCAGCGTGAAAATAGTGTTCATGATTATTTTTATTATCAAAAAACACTCAAACAAAGTAATAAAACGACAGCGAACAGTTCTGTCAGGCAACAGAGACAAAACAGAAAATAACTACCCACAAAACACAGGTGGGGAAAAGGCTACCTAAGTATGATTCCCAATCAGAGACAACGATAGACAGCTGCCTCTGATTGGGAACCAAACTCGGCCAAAAACAAAGAAATAGGAAACATAGAATGCCCACCCTAACCACAACCTGGCCTAACCAAATAGAGAAACAAAACGGCTCTCTAAGGTCAGGGCGAGACAGAGCTGAAGACAGGAGGAGAAATGGAAGTGAATGAGGGGGAAGTATCGGAGGTGGTAGGTGCGGTAAAGTTATCGGAGACTGAGGTATGCACCAGGGATCATGATGAAGAAGAGTCTGTGACAGTAGGAGTGAAGCTTACAGAAAAAGTGGACTCCTGCCTTTTGGCTGATCCACTTGTGGTTTCACGGTGGGCGAAAAAGAGTTGGGTCATGTGGAATCGGTGAGGGTAACTAGAAGTGGTTTAGTGATAATTATTTGTGTTTCTGTTGGGCAAAGGAAGAATGCTTTCGAAGTAAAACTAATGGGGGCAAGAAAAGTGAATTGTTTCGTTCTCGAGAAAAGGGCACCAATGAATGGAGTGATAACTGTGGTAGCAGTAGATATAAACGTTGACCAGCTGAGGGCAAAGATTCCCGGTGTATGTGATGCCTGTTTGATGCGACACAGACAGGGTGGCGAGAGTGGGGAAACAGAAGAGTCATTGTCTGTTCTTTTGAGTTTTGAAGTTGAGTCTTTGCCTGACAAAGTGAAGTTAGGATATATAAATGATCATGTACGAGTGTATGTGCCGAATACATTAAGAAGTTACAGGTGTCAAGCTTATGGACATGTGGCAGCAGTGTGTAGGAGGGAGGGTCCAAGGTGTGAGAAATGTGCAGAAGGGCATGAGATAAAGGAATGTGTAGTATTGCGGAAAGTAGTGGAAATTGTAGGGGTGCCCATTGAGCTGGGAATCAGAAATGTCCCGTGCGAGAGAGGCAGGTTGAGGTTTCCAGGGTTAGAGTAGAGCAGAAGATGTCATATGCTGAGGCAGTGAAGAAAGTAGAGGAAGATGGATTAAGGGGGAGGAGTGGTGAGAGTAGTAAAGATATACCAGTACAGAGGGATAGGCCAACAAGTGATATACGTTTCAGTAAGATTGGATTTTTAGCATTTATAAAAATGGTTATTAATTGTACTGCAGGGATGGATCGGGAGTCTCAGAAAATTGAGGTTTGTTGTGGCAGCTGCAGAGAGGTAATTGGGTGTGCGAGACTTGACAGCAGAAGAGTTACAGGATGTGTTAAGTGGTGATGTCTCATCCTTTCAGGGTGATGGCATGAGGTAGGAATAAATACATTTAATTCGTGGAGTAGAGGGGTGTTCATTTTATTTTAGATAATTTTGAGATTATAGAGTATAGTGTGAGATGATAGGGTATTTATTTAGTACATTTTTCTTTTTCAAGTAAAGTATAAGGGAGTTGTACTCCAGTCTAGCCATTAAACCTCATAGATGAAGAAGAAGTTATATCGACTATGTCTGTTTTAGCTCGCTCATTATTGTCTTAATTGAAATTACGGATTGCCTCTTATCCGCTCATAGTTCCCTTATGCCATAGTTTGTACATCTCAATTGTCAGTAGAAACCACATTTGTTTAAGCAAGTCAGCCATATCAGCTATGTTATTTTAAAAGGCAGTAAATGAGGCTGAATGAACAGTTTGGCTGCCATGCAAGGCTCCTCTGATAGCAAGGATTTACTCCATGGGGTTTAAAAGAAAGCTCTGCTGTTGGGACAGCTATATGTAGTCCCTAACAGTGCAATCCATGTCTTGTTTAGTATTGTAGAGTGGCTTTGCTGGCATGCATAAAACATTATTACATTTTTTCGTCCCACCCCATGCTAATATCGCCACTGGGTGTAGAGGTTTTACTGCAGAAGACATAAGGTTTTGAACACCCTCCCAGGCCGTCAGCCTGGTATAGGATCAGTAAGGGGCGAAGTAGTGAAATGTGGGGGTGATTTTTATTAAACAGTGGTAGGTTACATAGGTGTAGGTTAATTGGTGGTGAAATTCTTTCATTTTTATTTTTGTATCACAAAATATAACGTGATCGACCACACACTACCGCACAGTAGGTGGCGGCATGCACAAACAAAATATGCGAACGCCATGATACCAAAGAAGAAGAACTGCTAAAGGTTAGGCTTTAGCTTCTGGAGAGCGTCAGAGAGGGAACGAGGGCGGCTACATTTTTGCAATGCCGAATAAAGCGAAAAAAGAGAAGGTAAGTTGGGAGTTGGCTTGCAAAACCGCAGATGCGACTAGTGGAATGTACAACAACTCGTTTGATGTTTTTAAACTACGAACAGGCGGCCATCGACTCGACATTTGCAATGTCCCATTATGACTAGCTAATGTTAGCTAGCTATGCTAACTTGGATAGCTACCGTTAGCTGGCTAGTTGCATGTAGCTAGTCAGATTATTTGTAACAAAAAGTACAGTACGATTTGAGGGACATAAACGCATAGCTAACGTTTGCCACAATTTAAAGTTAACGTCTTAAAGTTACTAAATAACTTGTTCAACTTCAACAAAACTGTCAAATATTAGCTTTGCTTGGGAATGTAAACATGAAGAAATGCTAGCGTTTGACATTAGTCAACTTGCCCCCTGTCCCTACACATGACTTAAATGACTTGTGAATAAGGCATGTCTAAAATATGTTTTCTTTACAGGAGTCGGGAAAAGTTGTAAAAACTGGAGGTCAAGAAAACGACCATGAGGTAACTAAACACCTCGCTAGCTCTTGAGAACCTATGCATGTGCAAGATAAACACTTAACGTTAGCTACTACAGCACCAAAAACTAATATATATATATATATAGCAAATATTTCGATGCCATTTTGGTATACCCAAGCAGTGGATATGAACCTGATTCGCATGTAGAGAGGCTGGTTGTCCGTTTCTAAAACATGGTAGCCACTATCCCTTTACTGTGTCAGAATGTAAAGAATGCTTGCATAACATTAGCTACTGCCGTTGTGATCTGAGACCACTTAAGAAGGCTAACTATGTCAGTTAAAATCAGATGTACTGAAGATGTAGATATGGCCATGAATCCACAGGAACATACACCAGTAAGTGATTAAGCCCTCATAGAAACGGTTTGCCCTCCTCTCTCTCTCTCTCTGGGGGAGTAATCCGGGGTTATCTATCTGTACTGTGTGTCATCAGCCATCCAACCCCTCTGCATACAGCCAGGTTCCGCTCTCCTCTGGGATGCTTGTGGCCACTGGGGTTCTAAGCTTTTGACGTCAGTGGGATGATGACAATGAAACCATGGGAGTCATATTATACAGGCTGGTTCAGGCTTAGTAATACCCTTTGTTTAAGCGCCAATGGCCTGAGCTGGCACGACCTTCTCATTGTTTGAGCTGGGTTAAACAGGTCGATGGATGCAAGCAGAGAAGTTTGTTGATATTTATTCTGCTTGTTTCTGAACAGCCATGTCTGCCTCTTTGGTTACATGTAGCTAGACTTATTTCCTATCTTGTCTCCTGTGTTTTTTGGATGTGTGAACCACACCACTTTCTTACCCAAGGGCCTGACCAGCTGCAGTATGAAGCTAATACAGTATATGAAGCTGACACCGCTATGAAGGTATACAGTTAGGAAGCTAACACATTGGGTAAATTAATCAGCGGGAGAGAAAACCTTCTGTTGTGTCATGGGTCAGTAATCCAGGCCCATCATGTGTTCCAGCAGCTTTATTCCTCCCATTACTAGACAGTCGGCAGGCCGGCTGCTCACTAAGAAGGCCTAAAACCCTAAACCCCTGTCTTGTAGTGTGAAAGGCAACATTTAGTTGAGTTCAGTGAATTTGACATATCCCCCTTCTGATGTAACTCCATAGCAGAAAGACAGCATTGTCAGGTGTATATGTGGTGATTTAAAGGATCCCAGCAGGCAGGTGGGACAAGACTATAAGAAACTGCCCACATTTACCAGTTTTCATATCTAACCTAGGGGGGACCGGGACGACTCTTCACGGGGTTGTGTTCAGTAGGGAAAAACCTTTGGAAATGAGAGAAAAATGAATAGTCCCTCCGATTCATTGTTTTGTTTGGTGTCGAATGAACAAACCTTGGTGCATGCTCTGATCCATGCCCCCTCCCCCTCCACACAGCAGGGTTCCAATAGGAAAGGCAGTAACAGCGTCCCTCCCGCCACTCAGCTGCTGAAGGGCAAGCAGCCGGGTTCCCAGACGCCGGTCAAGAAGGACAAGAGGCAGAGCTCGTCCCGCTTCAGCCTCAGCAACAACAGAGAGCTGCAGAAGCTGCCTGCCTTCAAAGGTACGATTGGACCTAATCTAGGCTAGCCTTAACTCTGCCTATTCAAAGACACATTTTGTCTCTGTTCACTCCATAATTGAAAATAAATCAAGCTACCTAGGCAATGGTCTGAATCCTGCATTGGTTTGGTTTCTCAGCCCTCCCAACTGATGTATGTGCTGGCCCCTGTGCCTTTACCCATGTCCCATTACCCCCAGCTCTGGCTTATCCTCTAGGTTTAACCCTGGTAAGCTTTAGCATAGCTGCTTGCCATCTCCAAAAGCTCTCTTGCATTATTTTCTGATGTAAATCACAGCAACGTCACCATCACTCTCTCTCGCTCTCTGTGCAAGTCTCTGTACCTCTCCACTGCTCTGCCATGCTATAAAATGTACCTCCGACAGCGTTGCTCAAGACGTGGAAACAAACAGTGGACGTAAAGGGCTCTGACTTTGCGCTGGATTTAAACCAAGTGTCTATATTTGGGGGGTAATCCAGAGATAAGGCTTTGATGCTGCCAGGTCCTTGTTTCAGGATGCTGCCGGTTGCCAGATAAGCGGGTGGCTGGCAGAGAGCTACATTACAACCCACCTACCCTCCCCTGCATTTCTCATGGACAATATCAGCACTGGCGTATGCAAATCCTATGCAGTGTTATAATGTTACTACTGTGAGTGACTGGCATGCAGTTGGCTGTCCATGGCAAACTAGCATATATGTGTGCAGTATGCACATCCTGCAGATTTCATAAGTACATAAGCTATGCTACACCATGTGAAAAGGACAGGACCTGTGCAGTACTTAAGCCTAGAGCAGGGTTTGAAATAACATGGGACATTTGGTGTTTAAGAGCTGGAGCAAGTGGAGAGCTGCTTTAGTTTCTGTCTATACATTCAACTCTGTCTAGAGTAACCACGCAAGCCAACTGCTTCAGCAGTGATAGTGTGTCCTGTACACCTCTCACTCTTCCCTGTGTCTTCTGTCAGACCGGTTACATTCAGGCAGACACTTATCTCTGATCATGTAATACCTTTGTTTCCTTTCTCTTGTGTTACTGTGTTCTTTACGAGTTCGATAAGCTCAGAGTCGTGTTAACAGCTGGTCACATCCATGGGCCCAATGAGGGCTTTTGATAAGGTTGTTCTGCAAATATTGTCCGATGGACCATGACCTTGTGGGTGTTGCCAATGGTCCTGTCCTAATAGGCAGTCAGGCACCTAGCAAGGCCTGCTTTCATTCCACACATTCTCCTCTGGATGGAGATGGACTCTTTTGGATGGCAGCAGTCAGGCTACACCGAGCTTTAGTGCTGCTGCTTTTTGAATGGCTGAACTACTGCAGACTAGACTGCTTCATAGAGCTTTACCAACGGGTTGTCTCTGGACACCTGGGCCACATGAAGAGGTAGAGTGCTGCTTTTGGAGAGTTCTGTGTAGCTGAAGAGCTGATTTCTGAGAGCTACAATGAACTTTAGGGGTTGTTTATTTTGTGTTCCACAGCGTTTTAGTATGTGCCTCTTTTTGACAGCAGACTGACCAGGCAGGGGAAGATGCAGCCTGATACCACCTCACATTATTGCTGAGTGGAATATGCAGTCTGCATCCTGTTCATGTGGTGGTAATGCCAAAAAAAAAAAGCTGTTCCAGGATAATGTTGACCTTTTCCTCAGTTTGATAAGCATGAGCAACTTGCTACATTGGGGGAAAAACAACACCACAGTGTTTCAGACGAGTGTCTGTTTTTAGTTAACCCCCCACTTGGCTCTCAACTCTCCCACCACTGCAATGGTTTGCCAAAAGGTGGTGAAGAAAGGAACGAACAGCAGCTTGTGTTTTTGTTTGAGATCCCGTGACAGAGGAGCTGTCTTGGGAGGGATACAGTTTCTCTCGCTCTCTGTTGGGAACTGTTGTCTGGAGGAACTGTTGTTTCAGAGCGGAGGAACTTCACTCTGTGTGACTGTGAACTCAAGTCATTGGCTGGATGACATATGGCTTCAGTAGTAGCTTGAGGTCAATAGAATGTGGTGTTGAAGTGTCAGCAGACTCATAAAATAATTCTTCAATTACTTCCATTGACACATCTTTGAAATCGCTACAATACAGACCTTGTTGTTATAGCCAGAGTAGCCCGAGGTGTCACAAGTTTAGTCCAGTTCTGCAGAAGCTAGCGGGAGAGTTTATATAAATGGCTGGAGCCCGGTGGCCTGTGCCAAATGAGAATTTGGAGGATAGACTGCATGCACTCACTCATTGGTTATCAGAAGAACAACAGTTCTTCAGACAGGAGAATGCCCCATGACTAAGTAGGCCAGAAACCGCTCTTTATCTCACACACACACTTGTTTTTTTTTAAATTCTTGTGGGGACCTAAAATGTATTTCCATTCAAAATCCAATTTTACCTAACGTTAACTTCTAACGCCAAACCCTAACCGAACCCCTAAGCTTAAAATAGCCTTTGTCCTTGTGTGGACATGGGAAATGTCCTAACAAGGGAGAATTTCTTGTTTTACTATCCTCGTGGGGACTTTTGGGTATTTCAGGTCGACACGAGGATAGAAGAACAAGACAACACACAGATGGCCGGTGTTTCTGTTGTTGCATGTATTTTAATGACTTCTGAGGATTTTGTATGATGTATTGAACTACACTCCAGTGTATTTTGTAACAGATACTTTTGAAAGCTGTAATTTGTATTTTCAAAATGCTTCACTATACCATTTCTTTATAGCAGTTCAACATTTTGTGTCCCTCTTTCACCCTACATTGGTATACCCGACATGAAGTCTGATGGCACTATGGTGTGATATGAGCATCTGATAAATTACCTATATGTCATTTAAAAATGAATCATTGCATAACATGTTGACTTACTCTGATCTCCGCCCTGAAACGAGGTCAATGGAAATACCCAGTGTGCTTTGCAGTTGTTCAGTTTTGCATATTTACATTTTGGTCATTTAAAAGATTCTCTTATCCAGAGTGAGAGTGCATTCAACTAAGATGGATAAACATATCACAGGCATAGAAGTTTCTTTTACGGTTACTGACAATGTTGTTGCTTTTAGCTCGGCTACTTCCAAATATATTTTAAAGTACATGTATTTTAATTGAAACATTGGTCTTTAGGGTATTTTGTAGTTGTATTTTGTACTGTATGTCCATCCCTACACACCACACACACACTTTAAATACTTGAATCCAGAAATTACATTAATGATTCAAACATTTCAAAGCTCTTGTTTACAAAAAGCTTCCCTTCTCCACACAGCTAGGCTGCCCATAACTGCTAAAACAGAGCATTACTTCACCATTTGCTTTGCTCTAGTCTTATGCAGGCCTGCAATCTTTAGTTCACGTACCGTAAACCTATGTATGAGGCTGAGACTGCCAAATATCAGCGCCACCACACACACAAACCAGGAATTCCTATATAACTAAACTGAATTACCTGTCATCAGTATTTTATAATTGTAATTAGTTCTACTGGTAACGATACATTTACCAACTATTCTCCTCTTGAATACTGCCAATGGTACTAGTTAACTTACAAGAGAGAGGCTTCTTCCTTTAACATTCTTGCAGAGTATTCAGTGTGGCGCACAGTGACATTAGCTCTCTCCCCATGTGCTACTTTGCCAATAGACACGCAGCCTCCTTCACGTCTAATGTAAAGACTGTTGGTTCAGTCTGTATCTATAGCAACATCAATACTTACTCATACCTTCCTATAGTGACCCTGGACACAGAACATCCAGATCGAAAACACGCAGCAGCTAACCTGACTGGTCATGTTCAGTTCGACCCTGCTACAAACAAAGCTAAGGAATCCCGCTTTCAGTTGGAACATTTTCTGAAAACGCAGTTGAGTTCACAAGTTGCACTATGACTCACTTCACCTATTTGATTTAGGTCAGAAACCACAGTAGGGGGGAAAGCATGAAACATGCCAAGAATCTCACTGCCGATGGGTACTTATCACAGTGTGAGGGTGTTCCTTTTCTTGCTAGACAGAAAGCAGTACTTGCTGAGCCGGTAGCGACAAACCTGCCGATTCTACTTGTAGACTCGGCCAACAACTTGACTTTGAACCAATGGGCGGCAGGTAGCCTAGTGGTTAGAGCGTTGGGCCAGTAACCAAAATGTTGCTGGATCAAATTCCCGAGCTGACAAGGTAAAAATCTGTCGTTTTGCCCCTGAGCATGGCAGTTAACCCACTGTTCCCCGAGCTCCGAAGACTTGGCTGTCAATTATGGCAGCCCTCTGCACCTCTCTGATTCAGAGGTGTTGGGTTAAATGAAGACCCATTTCAGTTGAATGCATTGTTGTACAACTGACTAGGTATCCCCCTTTCCTCAATCCGAGAGCACAAACCCCCACGTGGGGACCGGAATTTGGAATTTTCTCCATATATCGGTTAAATGTCATGAGCCAGTCACACTTCATGTGCAATGTAAGTTATGGGATGGTAGCTGGTTAAGTGCACAGATGCAATAGACACAACAGTAAATACGAAGGAGATGATAGTGGACTACAGGAAAGAGAACCGTGCACGCCCCCATGCTCATCGACGGAGCTGTAGTGGAGCAGGTTGAGAGTCAAGTTCCTTGGCGTCTACATCACCAATAAACTAACATGATCCAAGCACACCAAGACAGTCATGAAGAGGGCACGACAAAACCTGTTCCCCCTCAGGAGACTGAAAAGATTTGGCATGGGTTCTCAGATCCTCAAAAGGTTCTACAGCTGCGCCATCGAGAGCATCCTGACTAGTTGCATAACTGCCTGGTATGGCAACTGCTTGGCCTCCGACCCCAAGGCACTACAGAGGGTAGTGAGTACAGCCCAGTACATCACTGGGGCTAAGCTGCCTGCCATCCAGGACCTCTACACCAGGCTGAGAAATTGTCAAAGACTCCAGCCACCCTAGTCATAGACTGTTCTCTCTACTACCGCACAGCAAGCAGTACTGGAGCGCCAAGTCTAGGTACAAGAGGCTTCTAAACAGCTTCTACCCCCCCTTGTTTGTAAAAAATGATATTTTGGAGATCTAGTTTTCAAGTAACGGAAAGTGTAATCAGAATAAAGGGGGAAAAAGGCCTGCCTTTGCACATGGGGTGAGACATTCTTAGTAATTTACTAGAGAACCATTTTGGATTTGAGAAACTTTTGTACGACTGATTTCTGCCCTCTGAATTCATATTCGTTATGTTAATAGGCCCTTTTAATTTTTTCTGGCTTGTCATTCCAAATATAATATTTTTTTGTTCATATAATTGAAAAAGTGGGTCACTAGGTGTAGGCAAAACCATAAGCAAATAGGTAAATTGTGAGGTGACTAGAGTTAATCAGGGCTTTTTTCTTTTCTCCCCCCTTTGATGGCAATAACTTTCAATAAAAAATGTATTGGAGTGAGATTTCTGTCATAAGTATACTGAGTATGTCAACATCCCCGTCAGACCATTTTATTGGTCAACTACACAGTAATGTAAACTTTTTTTTGTGATCCAATATATAATGTAGTACATTTACCATAATTTGGTTAAATCTAGAGAGGTTAGCAAAAGTATCTAGATCCTCTGAGGCTGTGGAGGGATTCTAATTGTGGTTTTAATAGAAACATGAAACCTTTGTTTTTAAGCCATGGATTTCTAATCCCTTAATGTTATTGTTGGATCTAATTTTAACAGCTAACATTTCGATGGCAATAAATAGATATGCTGATAGTGGACAACCTTGTTTTTCTCCTCTTAACAGTTTAAAACTTACTGAGATGTAGCCATTATTTACTTTTTAAAAATTTTTTTTTTTTTACATAGGGTTACTATACTTAAACCCATTTTAAGAGATTCCACAAAATTGATATATTCTAGGCATTTTATATATATATATATATAAACTCAAGTCTTTATCAAAAGCAGCTATGAAAACCATGCCTTTTTTCCCAGATATGTCATTGTATTCTATTGTTTCCAGTACATGTCTTGTATTATCTCCAATGTATCGTCAATGTAAACTGTTGTTCAGGTTAGTTATCATTGTTTTAGTTTACAATGGAGCCCCTAGTTCCACTCCTCATACCTCTGATACCTCCTTTGTCCCACCTCCCACACATGCGGTGACCTCACCCATTATAACCAGCATGTCCAGAGATGCCTCTCTTACCATCACCCAGTGCCTTGGCTTACCTCCGCTGCACCCCACCATACTGTCTGCACATTATGCCCTGAATATATTCTACCACGTCCATAAATCTGCTCCTTTTATTCCCTGTCCCCAACGCTCTAGGCGACCAGTTTTGATAGCCTTTAGCCGCACCCTCATCCTACTCCTTCTCTGTTCCACAGGTGTTGTGGAGGTAAACCCAGGCCCTGCATGTCCCCAGGCACCCTCATTTGTTGACTTCTGTGATCGAAAAAGCCTTGGTTTCATGCATGTCAACATCAGAAGCCGCCTCCCTAAGTTTGTTTTACTCACTGCTTTAGCACACTCTGATCCTTGCCGTGTCTGAATCCTGGCTTAGGAAGGCCACCAAAAATTTGGAGATTTCCATACCCAACTATACAATTTTCCGTCAAGATTGCAACTCCTCCCCCTTCTGCAGTTCTATCTACTGCATAGAGAGCCTGCAAAGTTCTGTCATACTTTCCAGGTCTATGCCCAAACAGAAGTTCGAACTTCTAATTTTAAAAATGAATCTCTCCAGAAATAAGTCTCTCACTGTTGCCACCTCCTACCGACCCCCCTCAGCTCCCAGCTGTGCCCTGGACACCATCTGTGAATTGATCGCCCCCCCCCATCTAGCTTCAGAGTTTGTTGGGATATGGTATGTTGGGATATGCTTAACACCCCGGCAGTCCTACAATCTAAGCTAGATGCCCTCAATCTCATACAAATCATCAAGGAACCCACCAGATACAACCCTAAATCTGTAAACATGGGCACCCTAATAGACATTATCTTGACCAAATTGCCCTCCAAATACACTTCTGCTGTCTTCAATCAGGATCTCGGCGATCACTGCCTCATTGCCTGTATCCGCGGTCAAACGACCACCCCTCATCACTGTCAAACGCTCCCTAAAACACTTCTGTGAGCAGGCCTTTCTAATCGACCTGGCCCGGGGATCCTGGAAGGATATTGACCTCACCCCGTCAGTTGAGGATGTCTGGTCATTCTTTAAAAGTAACTTCCTCACCATCTTAGACAAGCATGCTCCGTTCAAAAAATGCAGAACTAAGAACAGATATAGCCCTTGGTTCACTCCAGACCTGACTGCCCTCGACCAGCACGAAAACATCCTGTGGCAGACTGCAATAGCATCGAATAGTCTCCGCGATATGCAACTGTTCAGGGAAGTCATGAACCAAGACACAGCAAAGGCCAGCTTTTTCAAGCAGACATTTGCATCCTGTAGCTCTAACTCCAAAAGGTTCTGGGACACTAAAGTCCATGGAGAATAAGAGCACCTCCTCCCAGCTGAGGCTAGGTAACACGGTCATCACTGATTATCACGGATTTATCGAACTTAAAGCATTTCTAAATGGCTGGCCATGCCTTTCTCCTGGCTACACCAACCTCAGCCAACAGCTCACCCCCCCTCCCCGCAGCTACTCGAACAAGCCTCCCTAGCTTCTCCTTTACCCAAATCCAGATAGCAGATGTTCTGAAAGAGCGGCAGAACCTGGACCCATACAAATCAGCTGGGCTTGACAATCTGGATCCTCTATTTCTGAAACTGTCCGCCATTGTCGCAACCCCTATTACCAGCCTGTTCAACCTCTCCTTTGTATCATCTGAGATCCCCCAAGGATTGGAAAGCTGCCGCGGTCATCCCCCTCTTCAAAGGGGGAGACACCCTAGACCCAAACTGTTACAGACCTATATCCATCCTGCCCTGCCTATCTAAGGCCTTCGAATGCCAAGTCAACAAACAGATCACTGACCATCTCGAATCTCACCGTACCTTCTCCGCTGTGCAATCCGGTTTCCGATCCGGTCACGGGTGCACCTCAGCCACGCTCAAGGTACTAAACGATATCATAACCGCCATCGATAAAAGACAGTACTGTGCATCCGTCTTCATCGACCTGGCCAAGGCTTTTGACTCTGTCAATCACCATATTCTTATCGGCAGACTCAGTGGCCTTGGTCTTTCTAATGACTGCCTTGCCTGGTTCACCAACTACTTTGCAGACAGTTCAGTGTGTCAAATTGGAGGGCATGTTGTCCGGTCCTCTGGCAGTCTCTATGGGGGTACCATAGGGTTCAATTCTCGGGCCGACTCTTTTCTCTATATCAATGATGTTGCTCTTGCTGCGGGCGATTCCCTGATCCACCTCTACGCAGACGACACCATTCTATATACTTCCGGCCCTTCCTTGGACACTGTGCGATCTAACCTCCAAACGAGCTTCAATGCCATACAACACTCCTTCCGTGGCCTCCACCTGCTCTTAAACGCTAGTAAAACCAAATGCATGCTTTTCAACCGTTCGCTGCCTGCACCCGCATGCCCAACTAGCATCACCACCCTGGATGGTTCCGACCTAGAATATGTGGACATCTATAAGTACCTAGGTGTCCAGACTCATATCAAACATCTCCAATCCAAACAAAGCATCCTTCACTCACGCCGCCAAACTTACCCTAGTAAAACTGACTATCCTACCGATCCTCGACTTCGGCGACGTCATCTACAAAATAGCTTCCAACACTCTACTCAGCAAACTGGATGCAGTTTATCACAGTACCGTCCGCTTTGTAACTAAAGCACCTTATACCACCCACCACTGCGACCTGTATGCTCTAGCGGCTGCCCCTCGCTACATGTTCGTCGCCAGACCCACTGGCTCCAGGTCATCTACAAGTCCATGCTAGGTAAAGCTCCGCCTTATCTCAGTTCACTGGTCATGATGGCAACACCCACCCGTAGCACGCGCTCCAGCAGGTGTATCTCACTGATCATCCCTGTTACGTTCCCCAGATTATGTGTTGTAGTTTGTGTATTTGCATGTGTTTATTTCAGGAAATGGCTTCCTGAAATCCCTCAAGCAGCTGATTGGTCGACTCCAGGGCTAATTGGAGAGCTGACCCCGCCCCCTCGTCAAGACACAGCTGTCTCCAATTCCCCATTCCTTCAGAAGCTATATAAAAGCCAGTGTTCTGTTCAGGAGATTTTTTTTTTCTTTTTGTAGAGGATTTTGCTGGAGGTAGATTTGTTAGAGATTTGTTAGATCTTTTTGGAGGTAGAGATTTTGCTGGAGGTAGGGATTGCTGAGATTTGATTGTGATAGCGGTTGATTTTGCTGGAAAGTGGTATGTTCTGTGAGTTTGTTGCTCAGATAGAGCTTATTTGACATCCTTTTGTTTCTTAGTTTGTTTGAAATTGTTTAATATTCTGTTTCATTTGTTCCCAGGGGGAAAGGGGAAGGCACCTAGGGAGTGCTTAGGCAAGAGGCCCGCGGGCATACATATACCCGTAGCATATTCGCTGTCTAGGCACACTAGGTAAGACCTGGGCGGACCACCCCTTGTATTTTGGTTAGGGCACCAGGTGGTGCTAAATTAGGTAAGTAGTGGGTAGGCAGGTAAGATAGGAGAGGGGGGGGGCTTTGAGATTTACTTTCTTTGCTTTGGTTCCGTCCAGCCCCTTTTCCCCATATTACCGTGTAAAGGAATAAAGTCCTTGTAAACGGTACCTCATTCTTACTTGCACCTACAGTCCATACCTTTTTCGCTTCACGGAGAGTCTAGTTGTAGCAGGGTGTTGCGTTCCCTCTTCATAGAGGCGTGCGTAACAATCCCTAAAGCCAACACCTCATTTGGCCGCCTTTCCTTCCTGTTCTCTGCTGCCTGCGAGTGGAACGAATTGCAAACATCGCTGAAGTTGGAGACTTTTATCTCCCTCACCAACTTTAAACATCTGCTATCTGAGCAGCTAACCGATCGCTGCAGCTGTACATAGTCCATCGGTATATAGCCCACCCAATTTACCAACCTCAGCCCCATACTGTTTTATTTACTTTTCTGCTCTTTAGCACACCAGTATCTCTACCCTGCACATGTTCATCTGATCATTTATCACTCCAGTGTTAATCTGCTAAATTGTAATTATTCACTCCTATGGCCTATTTATTGCCTACCTCATGCCTTTTGCACACAATGTACACTGCTCAAAAAAATAAAGGGAAAACTTAAACCACACAATATAACTCCAAGTCAATCACTCTTCTGTGAAATCAAACTGTCCACTTAGGAAGCAACACTGATTGACAATACATGTCACATGCTGTTGTGCAAATGGAATAGACAACAGGTGGAAATTATAGGCAATTAGCAAGACACCCCCAAAAAAGGAGTGGTTCTGCAGGTGGTGACCAAACCACTTCTCAGTTCCTATGCTTCCTGGCTGATGTTTTGGTCACTTGAATGCTGGCGGTGCTTTCACTCTAGTAGTAGCATGAGACAGAGTCTACAACCCACACAAGTGGCTCAGGTAGTGCAGTTCATCCAGGATGGCACATCAATGCGTGATGTGGCAAGAAGGTTTGCTGTGTGTCAGCGTAGTGTCCAGAGCATGGAGGCGCTACCAGGAGACAGGCCAGTACATCAGGAGACGTGGAGGAGGCCGTAGGACGGCAACAACCCAGCAGCAGGATCGCTACCTCCGCCTTTGTGCAAGGAGGAGCAGGAGGAGCACTGCCAGAGCCCTGCAAAATGACCTCCAGCAGGCCACAAATGTGCATGTCTGCTCAAACGGTCAGAAACAGACTCCATGAGGGTGGTATGAGGGCCCGACGTCCACAGGTGGGGGTTGTGCTTACAGCCCAACACCGTGCAGGACGTTTGGCATTTGCCAGAGAACACCAAGATTGGCGAATTCGCCACTGGTGCCCTGTGCTCTTCACAGATGAAAGCAGGTTCACACTGAGCACGTGACAGAGTCTGGAGACGCCGTGGAGAACGTTCTGCTGCCTGCAACATCCTCCAGCATGACCGGTTTGGCGGTGGGTCAGTCATGGTGTGGGGTGGCATTTCTTTGGGGGGCCGCACATGTGCTCGCCAGAGGTAGCCTGACTGCCATTAGGTACCGAGATGAGATCCTCAAACATCTTGTGAGACCATATGCTGGTGCGGGTGGCCCTGGGTTCCTCCTAGTGCAAGACAATGCTAGACCTCATGTGGCTGGGGTGTGTCAGCAGTTCCTGCAAGAGGAAGGCATTGATGCTATGGACTGGCCCGCCCCTTCCCCAGACCTGAATCCAATTGAGCACATCTGGGACATCATGTCTCGCTCCATCCACCAACGCCACGTTGCACCACAGACTGTCCAGGAGTTGGCGGATGCTTTAGTCCAGGTCTGGGAGGAGATCCCTCAGGAGACCATCCGCACCTCATCAGGAGCATGCCCAGGCGTTGTAGGGAGGTTATACAGGCACGTGGAGGCCACACACACACTACTGAGCCTCATTGACTTGTTTTAAGGACATTACATCAAAGTTGGATCAGCCTGTAGTGCGGTTTTCCACTTTAATTTTGAGTGTTACTCCAAATCCAGACCTCCATGGGTTGATAAATTGGATTTCCATTGATCATTTTTGTGTGATTTTTGTTGTCAGCACATTCAACTATGTAAAGAAAAGTATTTAATAAGAATATTTCATTCATTCAGATCTAGGATGTGTTATTCTAGTCTTCCCGTTATTTTTTTTGGAGTGTATATAGATTTTTTTTCTCCCCCTCTACTATGTTATTGACTTGTTTACTCCATGTGTAAATGTTGTCTGTTCACACTGCTATGCTTTATCTTGGCCAGGTCGAAGTTGTAAATGAGAACTTGTTCTCAACTAGCCTACCTGGTGAAATAAAAAGACTTGTTTGATTAGGATGAATAATATCTTGACAAAACCTTTTTAATTTTATGAGCCAAGTATTTGGCTAGAATGTTTGTATCGCAACACTGAAGTGTAAGAGGCCTCCAATTGTTTTTTTTGTTTTTTAAATGGACTGGATCTTATATAAACTCAGCAAAAAAAGAAATGACTTCACACTGTCAACTGCATTTATTTTCAGCAAACTCAACATGTGTAAATATTTGTATGAACATAAGATTCAACAACAGACATAAACCGAACATGTTCCACAGACGTGACTAACAGAAATGGAATAACAAAGAGGGGGTCAAAATCATAAGTAACAGTCAATATCTGGTGTTGCCACCAACTGCATTAAGTACTGCAGTGCATCTCCTCCTCATGGACTGCACCAGATATGCCAGTTCTTACTGTGATATGTTACCCCAATCTTCCACCAAGTCTGAGCACTGATGGCGGGATTGTGCGTTCCTGGTGTAACTCGGGCAGCTGTTGTGCAGGTGTTACATGTGGTCTGCCACTGCGAGGACGATCAGCTGTCCGTCCTGTCTCCCTGTAGCGCTGTCTTAGGCGTCTCACATTACGGACATTGCAAGTTATTGCCCTGGCAACATTGCAGTCCTCATGCCTCCTTGCAGCATGCCTAAGGCACGTTCACACAGATGAGCAGGGACCCTGGGCATCTTTCTTTTGGTGTTTTTCAGAGTCAGTAGAAAGGCCTCTTTAGTGTCCTAAGTTTTCATAACTGTGACCTTAATTGCCTACCGTCTGTAAGCTGTTAGTGTCTTAACAACCGTTCCACAGGTGCATGTTCATTAATGGTTTATGGTTCATTGAACAAGCTTGGGAAACTGTCTAATCCCTTTACAATGAACTGTGAAGTTATTTGGATTTTTATGAATTATCTTTGAAAGACAGGGTCAACAGGGTCTTGTAAAAGGGTTATTTTTGTGCTGAGTTTATATACCACTTGGATCCTGTTTCAGTAATATCAGACCTTTTTGCATGTCTGAATCCACCGTTTATGTAGGAGTGGTTAAAACATGCTAATAACGGTCTTCTGAATATATCAAACTTTGTTTTTGATATACTTTCACTGGTATGCCATCCATCCCTGGAGTTTTCCCAGACTTAAAGGCTTTAATTGCATCAAGAAATTCCTCCTCTAATGTGGCCTTCATCTGTCTTTCTGTACAGATGTTAATTTTACATTGTTAATAGGAAAAAAATCCATACAATTTGCTTCGGTTAGTGGAGATGGAGGAGACTGAAATTAGAATTTTAAGTATTTTAAAAATATTGTTCGGTGAATCATAGTCCCGCTATTGTTATTTTCCTGCTGCTCTTTTACTTTGTACTTTTATTTCTTCTCCTTATCCATATTCTTTTTCACTGCATTGTTGGTTAGGGGCTCGTAAAGTAAGCATTTCATTGTACGGTTTACACCGTTTACAACCTTACAGCATGTGACTAATAAAATGTGATTTGAAATTCTTCCTCCTAGCTAGCTAACCACTGTAGTTAGTATTTCCATTATAATTCAATCACAATGTCTGTTATTGCAGTGTCCTTAGCTCAATACCTATGTTGTGCTAGCTAGCAAATATGCTAGCGCTAGCTAAAAATGTCGCTATGGGCTGGCAGTGGCAGTATGGGATTATGGAGAGAATTACATTGTTCGTCATTTGATATTTTTCTAGCTGTGGCCATCTCTTTCAAAAAGGACTTTCTACAAAATAGCAACATTGGCACATCTAGCTAGCTAACTAACATTGGAATCTAGACCTTATCCTCTCTGGGATATGTGGGACGGTAGTGTCACACTTGGCCAAAAGCCAGAGAGAATGCAGAGTGCCAAATTCCTATAAAAATCAAACTTTCATGAAATCACATGTAAGATACCAACTTAAAGCTACACGTGTTGTGGATCCAGCCAACATGTCAGATTCCAAAAAGGCTTTTTGACGAAAGCAAACTATGCTATTATCTGAGGATAGCACCAAAGTAAACAAAAGAGAACATTTCAACCCTACAGGGGTTGAACCGCATAAATTAAAATATGAATCATGCCTTTGACGAGCTTCTTCTGTTGGCACTCCAATATGTCCCATAAACATCACAAATGGTCCTTTTGTTCGATTTAATTCCGTCCATTTATATCCAAAATGTCCATTGATTTGGCGTGTTTGATCCAGAAAAACACCGGTTCCAACTTGTGCAAAGTGATGACAAAATATCTCAGAAGTTAGCTGTAAACATCTCAAACTACTTTTGTAATACAGCTTTGGGTATTTTTTAAAGTAAATAATTGATCAGATTGAAGACTGGATGAGCTGTGTTCAATACAGGAAGAAAACAAACTGAAGCATGCTTTCTGGTCATGCGCCTCTATCAAACAGTACACATGAAGTGACCCTCGTTCAAGGTGGCCGTACTTCATTCCACAAAGGAATAACCTCAACCAATTTAAGACCTGGTGACCTCTAGTGGAAGCGGTAGGAACTGCAAGCAAGTCTTTTGGAAATCTGGATTCCCAATGAACTCATTGAAAAGAGGGTGACAAAAAAAAAAAAAAAATCTCAGAATTGTTTGTCCTCGTGGGTTTCGCCTGCTACATAAGTTCTGTTATACTCAGACTTGATTCAAACGGTTTTTAGAAACTTTTGTTTTCTATCCATCTCTACTAATAATATGCATAGCTTATCTTCTGGGGATGAGTAGCAGGCAGTTTAAATTGGGCATGCTTTTCATCCAAAATTCTAAATGCTGCCCCCTATCCTAGAGAAGTTAACACTCATGGTCTTTGCGGTGTGAACTAAAGAGCTTGACTACTGACACTGTTCAGAGGTGCTAATTACTCTTGGCTGGTGACAGGTAGGCAATCCTATGTGTCCCTGCTCTTTACAACGAACATGGTTAGTCAGTCTACGCTCCTGTCATTGTCTTATCAAGCATAAAGGTCTGACATGCATACACGACTAAGAGCAAGAGAAGAATGTGAGCCATAGTGGTTTTGTGCGCGCCGTGTGTCTGCCTGTTGTGCTGGTGTTAGTGATGTAACTGCTCACTCTGAGAGCAGCTGAGGCAGAACATTTGCTCACTAGCTTCCTGTGTTATAACTGTGGCTTCCTGTTTCTTACACCTGGGCCATCTGTATGTGCACGCACCCACACGGGACCTCCGATTTTACTGAATGATAGTCAATGCCTTCAAGTGTTTTGCTATTTTTCACGTCTTTCATCAATCACTGTCATTATGTATCCTCTTATTGTTGTTGTGAGCCAGAGATAAGATGCAGCCTAACAATAGGTGTGTATATATCTGACCTACTGTACGTTGTATAAAGTATCAATGGACTGTCTGTGCTTTTCCTAGAGCCAAGATAAGGCGGGTGATAATGTGTAGCCTTTTAGACCGATCCTACACTGTTCGTTTGTAGGGGGTTACTTTGTCTGAAAGTCTTGATTTATTTACATTGCTCTTTCTGATGGGAATGCCATTTATTGTAATAGGTGCGGGGACAGGGTAGATGTTTGTGTGAGACAGAGAAGGAAAAGAGATGAGGGGTAAGGTTTTCAGAGCTTCAGTCATCTTTCCCACTGAGGTTGTTAGCCAGACCTCCTGGGTCTGCTCCAATCACTGCAAAGGTCCCGCCTCTTCCCCAGCCCACCAGCAAATCCCCTCGACCTGCCTCATGCTTATGCATTCTGACAGCCTGCCCCATGTGACCCAGGTTGGCCAATCAGACTCCGTAGAGTGATGACATCACAAACTAGCCTGTTCCCTCCAACTGCAGCAGAGTTTCATTTTCTGCTCGGAGTGTTTGGTGTTAAAATGGAGGCTGGCTCCTCACCTTAGCCTGTGCTACCCTCTCCTCTACCCCAGCCCTTAGATGTTGACAGGCACTAGTGCTGCCAGCGTCATGGTTCTGGATGCACCGAGCTCAAATGGGCCTTTTCAGCCCGTGGCCCTCATGCATTTCAGAGGTGAGCAATGCTAGCTGGCTATTTCTTTTCTCTTTCTTATATCTGGTTGTGTGTGTGTGTGTGTGTGTGTGTGTGTGTGTGTGTGCGCGCGCGCGCACGCTAGGGGAGGTGGGCAAAAATGTTGACATTTACCATCTGTAGCTGTTTTAATGTGCTTTGCGGATATAAAGGGTTTGAGACTACTCTAGGAGGCGGCAGGGAAAGGTGTCTTATCTACTGTCTGGGGAGTTTTTGGAGCAAGTGAAGATTGTTTTTGTCGTAGGCAATAAAGGAAGGTTTTTGCTAGTGCATTGCATAGCTCAGTGTGGGAGAAAGGGAGGGGAAGGGGGCTAGTTTTACTGCCTTCTGCCTCTACCATCCCCCACCAAGACTGCTGATGTCAAAGGATGTGAGGTCACAGTCGTTTGTGTGTTTGGTGTCACCCAGAGCCCTTTTGCTTTACTCTGTCCCTCGCAGTGGAGATGGATGTGTTTTCCCTATATTAATTTAGTTGTTGCCGCTCCCGAAAATATGACTACATTTAAAAAAAATATTTTTTGGGATGGTAAAATTATTTCAGTGTAAACTATAACCAGATATATAAAGTATGTAGAACAGATAATGGAGCTACATATTTTTAAATGGGATCATCTTGAGAACTAACAACCATTGTTTATAAAAACAAATTTAAAACTAATCAGCTATGTTTGAGTCACTCCGATAGAATAAGAACACAGCATAAGCCATGGCAAAATATGTAGAATTGCAGGAAAATGGCTTTAAAAAGGTCAAATGTTCTCTCTGCCCCATGGCAAAATGTGTAGCTTTAAAACAGACAAATGTGCAACCACTACTGAAGGAAATCTGTTTCATACATCTTCTGTTTTAAGCTGTAGCTTTAAGGACCAAATTAGTACAACAGTAGCAGACACTAGTCATTGAATATACATTGTTTGGTGTTCTGTTTTTACTAATAGTGAAGAAACTACGGTTTCCTGATTGCAAAACGAGTGCATTTTTATGGAAACCGTACTGTATTGTCCCAATGGCCACAGTCTCGTATTATTATGCACATAGATTTTGCCAAGACACCTGTGACCTGCTGCTGCATATTGTTGTCATGACATTATTTCTGGCAATGTATTATGCATCAGCTGTCATTCAAATCTCCATAAAAGCTAATGGCCTCTGGCACTGTTGTGAGAAGTCTGCTGAGACACTGTAGGAGTGACACTACCATTTTGGCTTAGAGGTGTAGACTTGTGTTCAGTGTTTCCACTCTTCATTTAGCAGCGTTGGACCTCGGCATCGCTTCAAAATATACTGTATTCAAAACATTAAGGACATCTTTCCATGATAGACTGACCAGGTGAATCCAGGGGAAAGCTATGATCCCTTATTGATGGCACTTGTTAAATCCACTTCAATCAGTGTAGGTAAGTGGTCACCAACCAGTCAATAGCCAAACAATAAAGCCTTGATTTCCTTTTTTTTAACGGGGGGGGGGTGGTGCACCGGATTCAGCTGCCCTGAGCGCCGGGTAGGCGAAGTGTTCCCATTTTTTTTTTTTTTTTATCGTTTTGTGTATCTAAAGGAGCAAACTCTGCCTTCCTGGCGGGCATGGGGAGCAAGTAAGTGCACCTATTGGCCAGCGCTAGGCCTATCGGATGTCTCAGATTATCATACAGTAACCTGTAAAATAAAGATTCGTCGAGCGCACTAAATACTATGAAATTTCAAAACTTTTCTAACCTTAACTAGAGACCGTCAGTGAATACAATAAAGAGCTGCTGTTTTTGGGTGATTTACTTTCACACTTTATATAATCCATAAAAAGCTTGTTCTCCCTACTTCAACCAGCTCTGCCGTTGCAATGCATAAGTAGGAATGTGTATCGATAGGTTTATGCTATTATTATTATTATTATTATTATTGGCTTAGGTCTTCACTATCGTTAAATTTAACTTCCTTTGTTCATAGGAGTAACAACATGAATTTGTGCATGAGACATAAATAATGCGGTGCAACTCGAGTTGTGCCATCAGCTGGAAGATAATGTTATTTTTTCGGTCAGTGCCTTTGAATGGGCTATGTTAGTAGGTGCCAGGTGCACCGGTTTTTGTCAAGAACTGTAATACTGCTGGGTTTTTCACGCTCAACAGTTTCCCTTGTGTATCAAGAATGGTCCACCACCCAAAGGACACCCAGCCAACTTAACACAAGTGTTGGAAGCATTGGAGTCAACATGGGCCAGCATCCCTGTGGAACGCTTTCGACACCTTGTTGAGTACATGCCCCGACGAATTGAGGCTGTTGAGGGCAAAAGGGGGTGTGCGCAACTCCAATATTAGAAAGATGTTCTTAATGTTTGGAATACTGTCTATTTCTGGCGAGATACACTTTTAAATGGATAGTCATTGACTGGAAGTCTATGGCAACAGCTAGCATGTCATTACGTTAGCGCTAGTAGCACCCCCCCCCCCTCCTCCCTTTACCACCACTGCTGAAAACAATCCTATGGGAAACACTGGTGTTACTAGGCCTAGTTATGAGAAATGCATTCATGCTATTATTTAGCATAAAAATCGTGCAAACATTCAAAGCAGTTGGTTTAGGCAAAGCAGTTCACACTTTCAGCTTGTCCTAAAGCATTAAGTAGGCCCTTCTTGACACACAATTGCAAGAACCGTTTTGCCTTGGCTGAGTCCGGGTCTGTGCATCAACCCTTCAGATGTGCTTGTGTTCACTGGGAGGTATGATGAAGCTGATCCTGAATCTGTGCCCTGTTTTACACCCATAGCGAATGTTCAGATGCTTTCTCTTAACTTGTAAATGTCTGTGGAGGCAATAAGGGCATGAGCCCATGCACACATACACTGTGTCAGGTGTGTGTGGGGTACACCTCCCTTTAATATTTTAGGCATGATGGGAAACCCTAGGGCTGTTGTGTAATGGCACTAGGACTGGGGTAGGGTAGGCATGGAGGAGTGGATAATGGGACATGCATGTTAGAGCAACAACGTGTCTGAACACTCCTGACACAGGCATGTTCCACAGCAGGAGCAGTGTTATGCAACAGGGGATAATGAAGAAGAGGGGTCGTGTTAGCACTGGGCTTCCAAATCAGGTAGTTACTTTTTAAAAAACCATACAGGTTTAGGCCTATATAGAATTGTCCAGTTTGGACAATCAGCAAGTTTGGTGAATTTTGCTGTGCTATGATTTGCTGTGCTATATGAACAACAGCCCTCGTCCCTGTTTCCTCAACCTTTTCTGTAGGATTCTCTCTGGTGCTTCGTCCCGAATGACCTATGGTCAAAGTAGCACACTACATAGGGAATAGGGTTCTGTTTGGGACACACTCTTGGTCATGCTGTGGCAACTAAAAGTCTGAGAGCCAGGCAGTGTTTCACTCATAAGGTTGTGTGTTTGGTGGGATGATACTGGTGGAGGTTGTCCTTCTCAGTGGTTTTGTAGGTTTAACATATCATTTATTTGCACCAAAAAACAAGTGATAAACAAAGATTAAAAAAATACAAATCACATGTTCTCACATGCGCTGACTACAACAGGTGAAATGCTTACTTGCAAGCCCTTAACCAACAATGCAGTTTGAAGAAAATATCCACCCCCCCAAAAAAATTGATAATGAAGTGGATGTGGTTGGAAGCCCAAGGGCTTATATAAAAAGCAATATACAATACAAAAGTAAAAAAAAAAATAAAGGTTTGTTAAAATAGATAAAACCCTCAATGTACAAATTAACCTATCAGAAATGATTTATAAGGGCTTAAATCCAGCATGTCTGTATAGATGCCATCCTTAGCACCAATGTACCTGACCAGGTAAGGTATTGAACTCAAGACAGCAATATCTCGCTGAGCTAAAGCCAAGGTTTTAGTTCTGGGAACCAAAATGAATGTTTAAGTCTCAGCTAACCAGCCATGGTTAGGGTACCCATCATGCGAGCATAGTTTTTCCTCCATCTTTGAGAAACAATTTTATATCTGAGTTTCTGCCTTCTCATTGGCCAGAATGTTCCCGCCTGCCTTTGGTCTTTAGGAACATTTAACCCATTGTAAGAGCGGTGACTCCAGTATCTTGTCAGTATATACCACCATCTTTGTCAAATATGCTTTGTGTATATGGCCCCTGATCCAAAGTCCTTTCTCTCTCCTGCTTCAGTGGTGACCTAGTGTGCAGGTAGTGGTAGTAGTTTTGATCTTGGTTGAACTGACCGACAAACTTGCAACAAAAAAATGAAAGGCACTCATTTATAAATCATTTTTAAACTAATAGCGTTTGTGTACCTAACACAGGTTAAAAGAAACATTCTGAGTGGTTTACCAGAATGCACCGTCGGAGAGCTTTGTTAGACTGCATTTGTTTTCTCTTCAGATTGGAATTGTCATGTAGGCCTAGTGTATGAAGCTGGCTGCTTCTAAATATTGATTTCTGTCAGGTTGTGGTCAATCATCGCATGCACAGTGCACACGGCAATGATGCGTGATGAGCTCGCTAGCTACACTATATACAAAAGTATGTGGACACCCCTTTAAATGAGTGGATTTGGCTATTTCAGCCATACCTTTTGCTGACAGGTGTATAAAATCAAGCACACCGCCATGCATTTTCCATAGACATTGGCAGTAGAATGGCCTTACTGAATAGCTGTGACTTTCAATGTGGCACAGTCATAGGATGTCACCTTTTCCAAGAAGTCAGTTTGTCAAATGTCTGCCCTGCTAGTGAGTAAGTGCTGTTATTGTGAAGTGGAAAGGTCTGGGAGCAACAACGACTCAGTCAAAGTGGTAGACCACACGAGCTCACAGAACGGGACCACCAAGTGCTGTAGCGCAAAAAAAATCTGTCCTTGGTTGTAACACTTACTGAGTTTAAACTGCCCCTGGAAACAATGTCATCAGAACTGGTCGTGGGGAGCTTCATGAAATGGGTTTCCATGTCCGAGCTGCCGCACACAAGCCTAAGATCACCATGCCAACTGTTGGCTGGAGTGGTGTAAAGCTCGCTGCCATTGGACTGTGGCGCAGTGGATATGCGTGTTCTCTGGAGTGATGAGTCACATTTCACCATCTGGCAGTCCGACGGACAAATCTGGGAGAACGCTACCTGCCTGAATGCATAGTGCAAACTAAAGTTTGGTGGAGGAATAAGGGTCTGGAGCTGTTCATGTTTCGAGCTAGGTTCCAGTGAAGGGAAACCTTAACACTACAGCATAAAATGACATTCTAGACAATTCTGTGCCATCAACTTAGTGGCAACAGTTTGGGGAAGCCCATTTACGGTTTCATCATGACAATGCCCCCTTCCACAAAGTGAGGTCCATACAGAAATGGGTTTGTTGAGTTGTGGAAGAACTTGACTGGCCTGCACATAGCCCTGACCTTAACCCCATCGAACACCTTTGGGATGAATTGGAACGCCGACTGCGAGCCAGGCCTATTCGCCCAACGTCAGTGGCGAATGCTGCAATAACTCCACATTAATGCCCTAGATTTTGTAATGAGATGTTCCACATACTTTTGATCATGTAGTGTATCTGAGTGAGCCTTCATGAGCAGATATTTCGATGTTAATGTTTATTTTATGGCTGCCACGCTCTGTGCCCCTGAGCCTGAATTGAATTGACATTTGTATTTGTTCAGTAGGCTCTGTAATCAGGAGCATCAGTGTCTGATACTCTTTTTTTTTTTTTTCTCTTTTGTGTGTATTTTTTTTCACTCACTCATTCTCTAGTTAAGTGGCTGGATTTTTGGTTATTTTGCCTTTGTCTTTATTCTGTGTATTTTGTCAAGCAGTGAAAATGAATTTCCTTGTGTGGATAATGAATCTGACTCATCTCTCCCCTCCCAGATGTCCCTCCGGCAGAGCAGGAAAAGTTGTTTGTCCAGAAGCTGCGTCAGTGCTGCGTCCTGTTTGACTTTCTGTCGGACCCTCTGAGCGACCTGAAATGGAAGGAGGTGAAGCGGGCAGCACTCAGCGAGATGGTGGAGTACATCACCCACAACAGGAACGTCATCACAGAGCCCATCTACCCAGAGGTGGTGCACGTGGTCAGTAGACACAGTGAATAATGCCTTGGTCGTAATTATTTGTGCACTGTCCCAAAACATTTTTAAACATAAAAGGGAAAGAAAAGTGTTTGTTAGTACTCCCTCCCTCTTTTGGACCTGTTTTGCTTATTTTTGGTTCCTGGTTTTTCAACCCTTCTACACCTTCATGATGTTTTTCTTCTTCCGTTTATTGTGTGGTGCACATAGGTCAGTGGAGAAGGCCCTCTGGTCACATTGATGTATTGTCCTTAGGGGTGTGAACGTTTAAAAGTTAAAATGTTAAAACGAAGTTGGGACCCGTAATGGTAAACAAATATGCCCTTAACTGAAAAACATTTTTTTTAATTAACAGAAAATCACAGTTCAGATATAAAAACATATTGTTTTCTGTGTTTATAGATTATCTTAACATATGGCCGCATGCCTGCCTCTCTCTCTCGTGCTGGCCTGCCTTCTCCTGCCTCTCTCACATGCTAGCCTGCCTGCTCTGTCTCTTGGCTAGCGGTGTGCAGACTTCGGTCTGTTGCGAACAGAATATCCTAGCCTATTCTGGCACCTACGGTTTTGGGCCAGTCTCGCGAGCATGGGGTAGTCTACTCTAGGGTTGGGCGGTATCCGGATCTTCATATCCTGACCTTGATACACAAGAAGCGCCATTTGTTTCCAGACCATAATATAGACCGTAAAAATACATATTATCTTCGCACAAAACAATTGTAAGCAGCAGGGATCTTGATCCAGGAGGCGATTTGATTCTCTGCTGTAAAAGGAAAACAGCTTGATCTTGCAAGCTAGCTACTTAGCTAACAATTTCGCAAACCAAATGCATAGTTGGAGCCCCGAGCTGGAGATATTTTATTTGGCATATCTTAGTTGGTTATTGTAATATATGTTTTATACATTTTACATTATTGAAAACCATAGTCAGTATTTCAAAATGCCCATGTTAACATTATAACTGGTATAGCCTCCAAGCGTAGCCTACTGTGTTTTTTTTGCCTCATATGAAATCACAATACCAGTAGCCTGTTTTGATTACGCTTTTCAGACAATGGAATGTGGCCCCTTGAAAGCGCTGCAGCATGTTTGTCTGTTAGGGTAGTCTACACTATATATATATATATATATATATTTTTTTTTAAATGCCCACACAAAACCTTCTCTGGTGAGATGAACTGACATTTACTTGTCTTTTAAAGGAATTACTGCTTCCATCACTAGGCAACCAGAACTGTCAATCATAATCTCGAGCTACTGCGCGAAGCCGGCTACTCACTCCTAAAAAAGTACTTTAAAGTTTGTTAAATACCGTGACTTACCAATACATTTTAGTATAAGACACATCTAGCTACCATACCATTAAACTGCATAAATAACACAGCAGCGTCTATTGTTGTCAGGGAAAAAATACAGAACATTTTTACGCCGAAGCAGAATTCTACAGTCGTGGCCAAAGGTTTTGAATGACACATTAATTTTCCCAAAGTCTGCTGCTTCAGTTTGTATGATGGCAATTTGCATATACTCCAGAATGTTATGAAGAGTGATCAGATGAATTGCAATTCATTGCAAAATCACTCTTTGCCATGCAAATGAACTGAATCCCCCAAAAACATTTCCACTGCATTTCAGCCCTACCGCAAAAGGACCAGCTGACATCGTCAGTGATTCTCTCATTAACACAGGTTTGAGTGTTGATGAGGACAAGGCTGGAGATCACTCTGTCATGCTGATTGAGTTCGAATAACAGACTGGAAGCTTCAAAAGGAGGGTGGTGCTTGGAATCATTGTTCTTCCTCTGTCAACCATGGTTACCCGCAAGGAAACGCGTGCCGTTATCATTGCTTTGTACAAAAAGAGCTTCACAGGCAAGGATATTGCTGCCAGTAAGATTGCACATAAATCAACCTTTTATCGGATCAACAATAACTTCAAGGAGAGCGGTTCAATTGTTGTGAAGAAGGCTTCAGGGCGCCCAAGAAAGTCCAGCAAGCGCCATGGCCGTCTCCTAAAGTTGATTCAGCTGCGGGATCGGGTAACCACTAGTACAGAGCTTGCTCAGGAATGGCAGCAGGCAGGTGTGAGTGCATCTGCACGCACAGTGAAGACTTTTGGGGAGGTTGGCCTGGTGTCAAGAAGGGCAGCAAAGAAGCCACTTCTCTCCAGGAAAACCTCAGGGACAGACTGATATTCTGCAAAAGGTACAGGGATTGGACTGCTGAGGACTGGCATAAAGTCATTGTCTCTGAATCCCCTTTCCGATTGTTTGGGGCATCCGTAAAAAAAAGCTACCATCAGTCCTGTCATGCCAACAGTAAAGCATCCTGAGACTGCTTCTCAATCAAGGGAGTGGGCTCACTCACAATTTTGCCGAAGAACACAGCCATGAAATAAATAATGGCACCAACACATCCTCTGAGAGCAATTTCTCCCAACCATCCAGGAACAGTTTGGTGACGAACAATGCCTTTTCCAGCATGATGGAGCACCTTGCCATAAGGCAAAAGTGATAACTAAGTGGCTCGGGGAACAGAACATCTATTTTTTTAACCCACAAATTCTGACAAACTCCAAGCATTGATTATGCAAGAATGGGCTGCCATCCCAAAGCATATCCCAAATTACCCACTGTTTTTTTGGTCATTTCTCTTGTCTAAAATTGTTAAGTTGGCAGGGGATGGAGTGTTAACTTGATTTAGCACCTCTAGTGTCTGCATCTTCTTAGGGAATGCAAAAGGTGACTGATGTTTTTCGATTTTCTAAGTTAAGTATTCAATTAAAATGAAACAAAAATTAGCTTATTAGCAAAGAGACATGTATTTTTAAAAATTTCTAACACTAAAATGGTATTAAAATGTTCACAATTTCACAGCATTATTACATCATGCAGGACTGGCGATAGACTTGCAATTGTGTGCAGATTCTATGTGGCCCAGAAGTTAATTGACAGCATGCTAGGGTAGATTGCAGAGGTCTTGAAAAAGGGTCAACACTGCAAATATTGACTCTTTGCATCAATGTAATTGTCAATAAAAGCCTTTGACACTTATGAAATGCTTGTAATTATACTTCAGTATTCCATAGTAACATCTGACAAAAATATCTAAAGACACTGAAGCAGCAAACTTTGTGGAAATTAATATTTGTCTCATTCTCAACTTTTGGCCACGACTGCACTGTCTGAAAAGGTACAGACCTGATGCGGCACTTTTTAAATTTTTTTAAGTTATCAATTGTCGCTATCGACACCGCATCTACAGTAATCTGTCTGTAAAGGGATGTGGTAGATATAACTTCATCGCCCGGACCTAGTTGTTCATACATACGTAATCGAACCATTCTGTATTGTAAATTGATGTGGAATTTTGTAATTGATTTAACAATGTTTCTTATCGTTTTAACAAATGTTTTTAAACATTAAGGAACATTTTACATTTGTTACATCCCAAATTGTCCTCAAACTTGCTTTTAATGGTCACCAAAGACGACCCTCTGACGTTTGTTGCAAACACATTTAGTGTCCATAGACACAACCATTTTGTGTAGGCCTGTCTTTCTGGCTTGAGTGAATTCATAACCCTGCTATCAAGTGGTCATGAAAGCTATAAGCCAGTTCAATCAATTAAGTTGTCACAGAAGCTTTCAAATGGCATATTCCACATACCACAAAGTTTCCGCATTTCTCAGTCTCATTTTTTGTCGAGGGTGCCTTTGGCAGAAATTCTTCAAGTTATTTCAGTTCTAGTTAGGCTAGATGTTTTCTTTTCTAGTTCCTGAGGCATAGGTGCGTCCCATTCCCTTCCAGGTGAACTCTGTGAAACCAGGACATTGCAGAGAGTGGAAACTGCTTTACACTCACCGAACTTGAATCTGTTACCCAGAGTCAGAGGCGGGGCTGACTTTGTTATTCTATAGTACAGCTAGCAGTAGGCCTATTGTCTACCTAGCTAGACATCGGCCAAGGGCTAGCACTATGGGCTCTATCTGTGTTACGCCACATACGACTGAAATCAGATTGGTGTGAAAATCTGAACTCATCCTTTGTGGTTTCGTCATCATGGGCTCACCTACCTCTGTAACAGATATACATGGCTGGGGATGTGATGTGTCGTGGTGCTGCCTGCCTGCCGGCCGGCCGGCCGGCCAGCCAGCCAGGTCTGAATTAAAACAGGCTTTGATGTTTATCAAAGCAGTAAACCAAGGATGATCAAGGTGCAAATGTCCCTTCATTCTCCTGATCCTGCCTCTATTTGATCAGTGCAGCAGAAAATGCAAGGCCCCTGCCAAATCAGCATAAGAATATACTCTTGGTTTACTTTAGTTCTCCCCTTCCTGAGTCTTTCACTTTGATGTGTTCACTGCTTTTAACATCAAAGTGTGGACGAGGCGGACTCTAAAGGGTGTGTTCTTTATGGTTAGATAGACCACGATGGGTGGCTCTTTGAGGGGGCGCCCAATTGATAAGTGCATTATTGTTACAGCATCAGAAACAAATGTTACATTGATAATTCAGTCAAGTGAGTGCATTTTAACTCAACCTGCTGGGGGGGGTCGTCATCTGAAAGGTGAGAATGAATGGGAATTGTATAGCGCTTTTCTACAAACTGAGGTACTCAAAGCGCTTTAAGGAGAGAAACTCTCCTCATCCACCACCGTGTGGCACTCACGGCAACCATTTTGTGCCAGAACGCTCACCACACATGAACTATCAGGTGGATGATGAAATGGGGCCAGGTTGGGAATTCTGCCCTATCACTGGGGTTAACACACCTACTCTTATGATGAGTGCCATGGGATTTTCTTATGACCACAGAGAGTCAGTACATCCATTTAACGTCCCATCTGAAAGACTGCATCCTATGCAGTGCAATGTACCCTTCAATGCCTTGGGGCATTGGGATCTCCTTAGACCAGAGAAGAGTGCCCCCTACTGGTCTGCCAACACCACTTCCAACAGCACCTGGTCTCCCATCCAGGGACCAACCAGGACTGACCCTGCTTAGCTTCAGAGGCAAGCCAACATTGGAATGTAGGGTGGTATGCTGCTGGCTTGGAGAGGTGAACAAAAAGAGTAGCTTCGGCTGGTTAAAACAAAAATATGTGCTTCTCATTGGGGGGGTCTGATAAATGTAATCTTAAAGGTCCTGACATCCTCCTCTCTCTGGTTCTACTGGTCTGTGGCTGTGTTGATTTGAAAAGGTTTTTAATTTATGAATATGTAAATGATCAAGGAGATGCAGCCTGATGGGTGAAGAGGTCGGCTGGACATCTGTACTGTTCTCTTATACTTAGTTGTATTCACAATACACATGAAACAAAGGGTGTTTTTTAATATGCCTTCTACCCTGCTCCACACCCCCATCCTCAGTGCATACATTTTGAGGCACTAGGCACTCCCGTGCTATTTCATTACTTTGGACCTTTTTAGAGTAAATTGAGTCATGCTCATCTATGCTTGACTTTCCTGGATCACGACTACTCTCAGCCGTTATACGTCAAACATTTGTAGATTTAAACGTCTGAATCGGTTTAACATTGCAATATTGTCAGTAAAGCAAATGATCTATATAGACTAGTGTTGCATGGTATACCGGTACCAGGGTAATATCATGGTATCAAAACCTCATGGTACTTATGATACTGATACCAACATTTTAGGATACCGTAGTACTGATTCATAAGATACTACCACGTTTTTTGTTGTCACTACCAATCTAAAGAACCCGCTGACACCTGTTTATGGAATCTTAATTGTCTGTTTTGTTTAGAAATTCAGTTGAATTTAAGCAACATTAACTAGACTCTTGTATGCGCCAGTCCAATGTCCGCTTCACTTTCATGCGCCTATCACATGTGGCAGCTGTACACAGCCAGCCGGCAGCTGGATCCCCCTCCAGCCATCACTCACCTGCATCTCTGTCTGGTCTTCCTGCGGCATTTAGTCCTCCATCAATTAAAAAAAATATATAGCCGTGATGGTGAGTGGGGACGCAGTCTTCTGATACATTGGAGCAGCTTGCAGAGCAAGCGAAGTTGATACATTTGTATAATTTCACCCCTTGTATAACCAAGAGCACAAGCCAGTCTGAGTAGACTTTGCAAGTTTGAGAGGACAAATAGGGCACAGCTCCGCAAAAGGCATGCTTGCAGCTTACAGCAAAGAAAATGGCTTGTCTCTAGCTCAAATGGTTAAAAAAAGGAACAATTTTACCGGAGCTCCCCTTTCTAAAAACATAATTTCACAAACCATGTCGCTGGCCGTTTGAAACAAATCCCGGGTCTCTCTCGGTTTGATAACAATGTTCAGTCATGTTTCCTAGCTAACAACCTAACTTGACAGTAGGTCTAGGCAAATTTGATTGGCACAGGAAGAAAGGGTCTGCTTTGCTACTCATGAGAAATGAATCCTACCCTTTTTGAATCATGTTGGCCTATTGGAAGCCTAAAATGTCTCTTTCTGGTGCTCCTTAAATTCTGTTTGGTGCATAAGGTTTTTAAAGTTGGCAGCAGTATGTTTGGGAGTGTTTTTGAGACGGAGGGAGAGCGTGTGGGTCTGTTTACTGAAGAGGGAGGGTTACATGCAGTGTTCTCCCTGTACTGCCACAATGATATGCAGATCATTATGCATGTGTATTCCTTCCTCTCATTCGTCCAGACAAATCACAGGTAGAACTTTTGCAAGTTGGGGCAAATCAGCCATTCTTTGCAGTATTCTATTATACAGTGTGAAGTTAAATTCAATACGTGTTGTATTGAGTAGAAGTTTTTAAATATTTGTATTTATTTAACCAGGTAGGCCAGTTGAGAACAAGTTCTCATTTACAACTGCGACCTGGCCAAGATAAAGCAAAGCAGTGCGACACAAACAACAGTTACACGTGGAATAAACAAAACATAGTCAATAACACAATAGAAAAAAAGTCTATATACAGTGTGTGCAAATGGCGTGAGGTAAGGCAATAAATAGGCCATAGTAGCAAGTAATTATAATTTAGCAAAATATCACCGGAGTGATAGATGTGCTAGTAGAAATGGCATAGCTATTTGAATATGAATATATTCATATAACATATTTAGTATCACTGCCAGGTTTTTGGTGTAGCACATCAATTGTGATTGTGATGCTTGGCCTGGTATCGTTAGTAAAATGTTGGTGTTGTGAAAACACTAACAGACATTTAACGAAAGTAACAAGCTAGCTAACTTCAGCAAGAGACCACTTGTTTTAACTTTATGCATTAGCTTGCAACTTACTATCATTAACATAAAATATTAGCCTAGACAATGACCATACTTGTTTACTAGTAAAAGCTAACTTGCTAGTGCTGTAACTATAGGTTGTTAACCCTCATGAACCATGGTTAGAAAGCTGACCAAGTTAGCGGGCTAGCTAAGTTAGCACTCGTCATGACCCATGGCTGCATGGGCTACGACACAGCCTGCAAGTACTCTGTGAAAACTGTGAAAACATTCATATAATCTGTTACTAGCTACGCTACAAATACTTACACGAGTCGGGAGACGAGCTGTTCGTGCCTCAGTCACCTCAGTACAACTTTGCCCTGTAACGCATTACTGCCTTTAAGACTCGATCTGCTGCGAGCCAGCCAGTCTAATGGCAATACAGACAACACAAGACTACATAAACTTAACTTCGGAATGATCAGCTAGCTATATGTGAATCGTAATAGTCTAGCTAGCCAGCTAGTTTAAAAGGCAAAAATGACTGATAACCGATGTTATGCAATTTAGATGACGAGCTGTCAGTTCTTCGTGGCTAACTAGTTACCAATTGTTTGTGGCCAGTTAGACCTATTGACTTACTATGGGGTTGCACAATGGGTATTGTAGGCAGGTAAACATGCCAAAATGAACACTGTATTTATTAACATATCAAGAAAATATTGTAGTCCGGCAACATAGTTGCAGTTTATTTCTTCTCTTCAGCCCAAAATAATGGCTTCCATTGATTTCAATAATTTTTGTTTTTTTTGTGGTTGCGTCATATTTCTGTGCATACGTTCCGTTGAAGCTTGCAGCGATGCATACTTCGAAATGTTTTCTCCGACGTGTGAGCAGAGCATGGTAGTATTCATTTTGAGACACCCAAAATGTCAGTTTCCAAAGTGCTGGAATTGGCCAACCATTGACACATGCTTAGGATAGTTATTCCAATTGCCCTTATGGTAATAATATGAAGTGCTGTGTTGTGACCTGCCTGTCTGTCTGTCCTTCAGTTTGCAGTGAACATGTTCAGGACATTGCCTCCATCATCCAACCCCACAGGGGCTGAGTTTGACCCAGAGGAGGATGAGCCCACTCTAGAGGCCGCGTGGCCACACCTCCAGGTAAACACACACAGTCACGCATACCGCACTGCATACCACACAGCCAAGCACACCACATACCGCACGGCGGGGCGCAACACACTTGCAGTTGCGCGCACGCACACACGCCACGGTCCCACAAACAAGCAATTTAACACGTGCACCGTTTCATACCACTGATATGTACACCTCTGCTCTTTCTCCAGCTCGTCTACGAGTTCTTCCTCCGGTTTCTGGAGTCTCCAGACTTTCAACCAAATGTGGCCAAGAAGTATATCGACCAGAAATTTGTAATGCAGGTAGCTAAGCACTGGACCTTTCTCACTGGAAGTAAATAAACAGGGTGTGAGAAAGTACATGTGATCTAAGGTCACCTGCTGCATTGTCTCCACAGCTATTAGACCTGTTTGACAGTGAAGACCCTAGGGAAAGGGACTTTCTAAAGACCACTCTGCATCGTATCTACGGAAAGTTCCTGGGCCTGAGAGCGTACATCAGGAAACAGATCAATAACATATTCTATAAGTGAGTAAATGGTCATAATACTGTACTATGAAATTGTATTGTCATACACTGAGTGTACAAAACATTAAGAACACCTGCTCTTTCCATGACAGACTGATCAGGTGAAATCAGGTGAAAGCTACAGTATGATCCCTTATTGATGTCACCTGTTAAATCCACTTCAATCCGTGTAGATGAAGGGGAGGAGACAGGTTAAAGAAGGATGTTTAAGCCTTGAGACAGTTGAGACATTCAATGGGCAAGACCAAATATTTAAGGGCCTTTGAATGAGGAGACACAACATGGCGATTGCCAATGTTTAAATGACCATTTATTGAACTGCTCTGTTCTGCTTTGACATTGTCATTTCTTTCCAGGTTCATTTATGAAACAGAACGTCATAACGGAATAGCAGAGTTATTGGAAATATTAGGAAGGTATGTGGTTCTTTAATCGTTTTTGTGCCTATATTGTTTTGTGTTGATCAGAAGTATTACATTGCTGATCACAACCTTCAAATCCTTCTGTTTTGCAGCATAATCAATGGCTTTGCCTTACCGTTGAAAGAGGAGCACAAGATTTTCCTGTTGAAAGTGTTGCTGCCTTTACACAAAGTCAAGTCCCTTAGTGTCTATCACCCACAGGTAGCTATCCCTAACTACCTTTGGTTTCAAACACGTTACTGTTAAAGACCGTGCAGTTAAAGACTTAGGCCTGCAATACAATAAACCTTTTGTTTAGGCCTATATGTGTTATAGGTTGTAATAAGTGTTTTATTAGTTGTATTAAGCGGTGTCGACATGATGGTTGTAGTTAATCTGCTTTTTTGTTTCTGTCTTTTCTAGCTGGCTTATTGCGTGGTGCAGTTTCTAGAGAAGGATAGCACTCTCACAGAACCGGTAAGACATCTTGCTGTTCGCTGGGCAAAAATCACCATTCCCCCATGGAATGCGTGAGGTTAGTACTTTGCTCTAATGCTGGCTTAGTGTGAATGTGTGAATCTTCTCTATAGACAGTGATGGCTCTGTTAAAGTACTGGCCAAAACACACAGCTCTATGTGACTAGTTAGACCCACAGCTCTGTGGGAGGGACTGGTTAGTTAGACCCACAGCTCTGTGGGAGGGACTGGTTAGTTAGACCCACAGCTCTGTGGGAGGGACTGGTTAGTTAGACCCACAGCTCTGTGGGAGGGACTGGTTAGTTAGACCCACAGCTCTGTGGGAGGGACTGGTTAGTTAGACCCACAGCTCTGTGGGAGGGACTGGTTAGTTAGACCCACAGCTCTGTGGGAGGGACTGGTTAGTTAGACCCACAGCTCTGTGGGAGGGACTGGTTAGTTAGACCCACAGCTCTGTGGGAGGGACTGGTTAGTTAGACCCACAGCTCTGTGGGAGGGACTGGTTAGTTAGACCCACAGCTCTGTGGGAGGGACTGGTTAGTTAGACCCACAGCTCTGTGGGAGGGACTGGTTAGTTAGACCCACAGCTCTGTGGGAGGGACTGGTTAGTTAGACCCACAGCTCTGTGGGAGGGACTGGTTAGTTAGACCCACAGCTCTGTGGGAGGGACTGGTTAGTTCGACCCACAGCTCTGTGGGAGGGACTGGTTAGTTCAGTATTAATGTATGACTAATCTCGTAGACGGTGATGGCTCTGTTGAAGTACTGGCCGAAGACACACAGTCCAAAGGAGGTGATGTTCCTCAATGAGCTGGAGGAAATCCTGGACGTCATCGAACCCTCTGAGTTCGTCAAGGTCATGGAGCCTCTCTTCAGACAGCTGGCCAAGTGTGTGTCCAGCCCTCACTTCCAGGTGTGTTGTTGATCTGGTGGAACTCATGCAGTGTGTGTTGTGCATATGCGTGTGTTGCGCATGTCCAGGCTTGTGTGTGTGTGTGTGTGTGTGTGTGTGTGGTTATCTGTGCTATGGTGTGGCCTTACCAGGCATCCCTCTCTGTGTATCAGGTGGCAGAGCGAGCGCTGTACTACTGGAACAATGAGTACATCATGAGTTTGATCAGTGACAATGCTGCCAGGATCCTCCCTATCATGTTCCCCTCGCTCTACCTCAACTCCAAGACCCACTGGAACAAGTGAGCCACTCTGCTAACCTACCACTATGGAGCAGACTCTTTCTCCTGCTCTCTGTTGCTGCCCTGTGAACGAGAAGTAAACATGGGTCCATATGTATGGTTAATGTGTGTGCAGGACGATCCACGGTCTGATATACAACGCCCTGAAGCTCTTCATGGAGATGAACCAGAAGCTGTTTGATGACTGCACACAGCAGTTCAGAACAGAGAAGAACAAGTAAGACTACTTTACCTCTAAACACACACACTGAATAAAACCTTTGTCATAACTGTTCATTCATTCGCAGCGTCCACCCACATAGTTTCATTCTACGTCTGTCTCCACTTAGCAGATTTCATCTTGAAATGACGGTTCCGCTGTCGTCTGATCTTTGTTCCCGTCTCTAAACCTGTCGTTGTGATGTCTGTTCCCCTGTCGTTGTGATCTGTTCCCCTGTCTCCCTAAACCCGTCATTGTCTGATCTGTTCCACTGTCTCCCTAAACCTGTTTGTGTGTGTGTGTGTGTGTGTGTGTGTGTGTGTGTGAAGAGAGAAGGCCAAGTGGAAAGAGAGAGAAGAGGCGTGGGTGAAGATTGAGAATCTGGCCAAGTCCAACCCTCAGGTGAGCTCTAAGCATCTTTCCCCGTGTGTTTTAATCCAGCCCCGTTGTCTCTTGCTCTCTTAAGCATTTGACATTTTAGTCATTTAGTAGATGCTTTTATCCAGAGCGACTGTGTATATGCATGCATGCATACAGTGGGGAGAACAAGTATTTGATACACTGCTGATTTTGCAGGTTTTCCTACTTACAAAGCATGTAGAGATCTGTAATTTTTATAACTTCAACTGTGAGAGACAAACTAAAACAAAAATCCAGAAAATCACATTGTATGATTTTTAAGTGATTAATTTGCATTTTATTGCATGACATAAGCTAGAGCATGGTGCTTGCAACACCAGGGTTGTGGGTTTGATTCCCACAGGGGACCAGTGTGTGTGTGTGTGTGTATGTATATAGATGTGTGTATCTCTATCTCTATCTCTATCTCTTCCCCTGTGGTAATCAAACCCACAACCCTGGTGTTGCAAGCACCATGCTCTACCAACTGAGCCAGTAGTTTTGCCACTAGTCCTCCACCACAGAACAGCCCAGGCAGCACCAGATACGTAGGTGTATTCTATGGCTCAGAACCCAACAACCAGAAATCATCTGACTCATCATGGATTTGACCAAATGATCTAAAAAGGTCTATCATTATCTTTGGTTCTGGGAGTTCCTCACCTCTCCGCTGGGTTTACTTCCTGTTGTCTCATTATAATCCTACCCTCTCTCTCTCTCGGTGTGTTTAGTTCCTGGTGTACGTGGACCCGTCAGACCTGGGTAGTCCTATGGAGACAGACGGACCAATGATGGAGGATGTTAACATCTTGAAGAAGACCATAGAGGAAGAAGCCACGCAGGTACTGTGTGTTGGGGGGGCGGGCGGGCTAGCGTGCTATTCCTCTGACGTCCTCCATGCAGTCAGTGCATTGAATTAGACTGTTCGTGTGAAGGTTCAGAGCACAGTCTCCCGAGCTGTTTGAAATGTAGCATCAGAATCTGGTGCTTCCTGTCACACCTTGTTGCAGTTTTAACCCTGGAGTCTAAGCCTGGGTGGGGGATATTCTAAGCTAACATTATGGAATTGTTTAAGATGGTCCTACCAAGTATCATGTAGCTGTTAGATGTGTAATTTAAAGGCCCCTGAAGGTAGAGGGTGATATCGGCGGATGTGGTGTTTTGAGACGCTGCCCATGCAAAAACATCTCTAGCTTCAACAGTCAGATGTTGATGGGGATTTTGTATTATTATGTTCATTAGATTCCTGCTGGGGTGCAGAAATTGTAGGCTAAGGGTTAAGAGGGGTGGAGACAGACGTGTAGGAACAGGAATAGTGCAGCATGGGTAGGAGTAGAAGTACGCCATTCACAGCCCTCTCCTTGCCTACTGCCCAGGCTGTCATAAATGGCACCATATCCCCTATATAGTGCGCTACTTTCAACAGAGCCCTATGGGCCCTGGTACAAAGTAGTGCACTACATAGGGAATAGGGTGCCATTTGGGATGTAATGTAGGTTGGAGAGGGACAGGGTCGGGGAAGAGGGCTGTGAGTGATGTACTTATCGACAATCATCTATAGGCAGGCTCACATTTCTAAGGCAGGGGAGAGCTGATGGTAATGTATACTAAAGTGTACACTTCATACAGGACTACTACATATCTAGGACATGATGGATTGGGCTGAGTTGGGTATACAAGTTGAGATCTAGTCAAGACGTGATAGACCTAGTTAAACGTGCTATTTGAATTCTAGCAGCACTGAGGACTATCAAGGACTAGAGAAGGTTTGTTTAGGTTGATGGACTCTGGATGTGTAACTGTTCCCCCGTCTCTTAAAGAGGATGTGTGATCAGTCTAATGCCTCCATAAGACCAGGCACTACTTCTAGCAATCAAACAATTGGAGGTAATTTGTTATCAAAGGTGGGAGCGAGAAACAAGGTTGCACCATAGTGCCCTCAAAGCTCACCACTAAGCTTAGGACCCTGGGACTAAACACCTACCTTTGCAACTGGATCCTGTACTTCCTGACTGGCCGCCCCCAGGTGGTAAGGGTAGAAAACAACACAACATCCCCACATCTGCCGCGCTGATCCTCAACACGGGGGGCCCCTCAGTGGTGCGTGCTTAGTCCCTTCCTGTACTCCCTGTTCACCCACAACTGCGTGGTCAAGCATGACTCCAACACCATCATTAATCAATCAATCAGATGTATTTATAAAGCCCTTTTTACATCAGCCGATGTCACAAAGTACTGTACAGAAACCTAGCCTATAACCTCAAACAGCAAGAAATGCAGATGTAGAAGCATGGTGGCTAGGAAAAACTCCCTAGAAAGGCACAACGGTGGTAGGACTGATCACTGACAACAATGAGACAGCCTGTAGGGAGGAGGTCAGAGACCTTGAGTGTGGTGCCAAGACAACAACCTCTACCTCAATGTTAGCAAGACAAATGAGCTGATCGTTAGCTACAGGAAAAGGAGGGCTGAACAGGCCCCCATTAAACATTGACGGGGCTGTTGTGTAGTGGGGTCAGGAGTTTGAAGTTCCTTGGTGTACACATCACCAACAAACTATCATGGTCTAAACACAGCAAGACAATGTTCTCTCTTCTACTGCATGGCAAGTGGTACCAGAGCGCCAAGTCTAGGTCCAAAATGCTCCATTAGACTGCTGAACACATAACCAAATGGCCACCCGGACTACTTACATTGACCCCCCCTTTATTTATACACTGCTACTCGCTGTTTATCTATGCACAGTCAGTTTACCCCTACCTATGTACAAATTACCTCGAATAACCTGTACCCCCACACATTAACTTGGTACCCCCTGTATATAGGTTCGTTATTATTTTATTTTAACTTTAATTTAAATATAGTTTAAATTTAATGTATTTTTTTATTATTTATTTATTTATTAAACCAACAATGCAGTTCAAGAAATAAAGTTAAGGGCTTTTATTTAAGTAAGCATTTCACGGTAAGGTCTACCTACACCTGTTGTATTCGGAGCATGTGATAAATTAAATGTGGCTTAGCTACTGAGCTGGGATCTTTAATGGTGAAACATTTACGTCCGTCTGGGAAATTACAACTAACAAAGAACCATTTTTTTTCCTCTCACTGCATGTGCAATATAACAGCAGAATAAGTGATGCATCTTCTTTTCCCTAAATTGCACCTCACATCCACAAAGCAACACAGTCGTGATGCTTCCCCGAACGCAGACTTCAACTGTCGGTGACTAAAGAGTCCGACGTTTATGCAAATTAGCAGCAGCTTAATAACAATCAGGGACGGGAGGATCTAGCTTGCTTAGACACCACGCTGAATAGGCTAACAGCCAGCGCAACCTCGTACATGCTATTTGGAGAATACATCCACATAGGATGATCTCCGCGATGATCTTAATACTTTGTAGATTTTGGTTTGACTGTTCTATAACTGTTCTCCCTCTCCCCCGAAAGCTCCAGAGGAATGAGCGTAAGGAGCGTCCGCTGGTCAGGAGGAAGTCTGAGCTGCCTCAGGACATCTCCACCGTCAAGGCCCTGGAGACGCACCGGAGGGCCAATGATATGGTCACACCACACGACGGACACTAAAGACACACGCACGTACACGAGCAAACACGTACAGACAGTCTCTCTCTCTCTCACTCTCACACACACACACACACACACACGTACAGACAGTCGCACACACAGACGTACAGACAGTCTCCCTCTCTCTCACACACACACACACACACACACACACGTACAGACAGTCACACATACACAGTCAGACACCACATACTGACAGACAGACCAGCCCCGGGGGGCCCAGAACAGTCCAGACCAGAATAGAACAAAACAGAATGGCCTGGCTGAAAGAAGCTGCAGCTCAAACAACTCCACCAGTCCAACTCTGAAGTGTTCCCCAGTTTGCTGCAGCCCTGCCCAGAGATGTCAATGGCACAGGACTGTATGACATGACCACCAAACATGACATTGTTGCCCTCCCTCCCTCTCTCTGTCTTGTAAAAGCAGTGCTGTCCCCTTGTGGTCATTTTTCTCAGGTCTTCTGTTATTGTTTTAATTTGTTGGGTTCTTTCTGTTTTTCTCTCATCCTCATTCTAGATGTCATGTGCACTGGCAATAGGATTGGCAGACAGACATGTATTATAGATGCATACTGTACGTAATGGGCGAAGGAAGAAGCAATTTAGTCTCCTCTCTCGCTCTCTCAGCATAGAGAGGAAAGCACAGTCCTTCTCTCTCATGTTTATTCTTTGTTGCCTAGTTACTGCTGCTATTGCCATAAGCGTAATATTTTTCTTGTGTTCTGCTAGGATTGATTTGATGGGAGGGGAATTATTGGGGACCGCCAAGAGACGTAATAAAGTTGTGGCTCTAAATGTGCTTGGCTTAGTGAAAGGGGGGTTCTTCTGTCCACTGGACATCAGCTGGTCTGTACAGACCTAGTTTGGTTCCAACCTCACGCTTGCTTTTTCTTGCTTTTTTAAAAACTTATCCACCCTTTCTTCGCTCTATGATATTGTAGGCAATAAGTTGCAGTGTGTTTGGTTGGTTTGAACAATGGTTAATGGTGTTCTAAAACTGAGGGCACAGCACATCAATTGTTTTCTGGATCCATTGGAGTTTACTGTCCATGTGAACACGTCAATCCCATTCCCTGTCGGTCTGTTCGTGTCTTCATTCATAATCAGTATTGATCAAGACATCCAAGTCATGTTAGTGTTGTGAAAGCTGAGGTCTGTGTTCTAGTTCAGTGTTTACAGACTCTCATTGAGCTGTAGTGTGGGAGGAGCCGTACTGGGCTACACACAGGAATACCTGCTCCTCACTGCTCTCTACTCTTCATAACCACTTTCTGATGTTGCTTTTATACCTTGATAACTAAGTAGCCTAGTTCAGTCACATAAGATCATTGTCTGTAGTCAGTCAAAATTCATCAAGCCTTTCCTTTCATAGTGCCTTTATTGTACAAGCGGCTAAACTGAGAGTAGAATAGCAGTGTTATGTGAATGCAGAACCATGTTCAATTTAGCATTAGCTTCCCAACAGACCAGAGAGACGCACGTTGAAACACAATGACACTCACACCTACCCACAGAGTATTTAGGGCCATGTTTAGTGTAAAACGCATACAAGTTGTTTTTGTTAAATCTACAAAGCAGATCAATGATTGTGGTCAAGCTAGAGAGGAGTGGGTAAGCCCCAAAGACTTAAGATAGAAGCACTTCCTGATAAAACTTGAAGAATAAAAACCCAAGATCCAAAATGAATTAATCATTCGTGCTGTCTGGTCTGTTTAGTCACGTCAGTTCCTCTGTGTGCCTGATGGAAAAACGTGTAGAGAAGGATGCTTCTCATTCAACCTGATCTTATTACCCCTCGCCCTGTTCCATTTAGGACGTCCCCCAAATGGCACCTTATTCCCCTATGGACCGTGATCGAAAGAAGTGCACTATATAGGAAATAGTGTGCCATTTTAAGATGCACCATTGTTTGAGTCCCCAGACAGACATGCACTCTGGCTGTATCCCTGTAGAGAAGCTCTGTGTGAGACACTACTTCTGGATGTGTGCAGGGTCTTTTTCATTGCCTGCAAAAACTCTGATGTTCAGATTGAATGTGCAAATTGTAAATATATTACTATCATGACGTTTCACTGTCTCTTTCTAGATTATTTTCTTTGTCTTAAAGAATATCATTCACCATAAATGTATGCCGCCCCCCCAACTATTTTGCTGTAAAATTACTAAAAGGAGGTAGAGTGCTTTTATAGATGGCACAAACAAAACTAGATGGCACCAGGGTTTGGGTCAATTAAGGAAGTAATCTGAAATACAAATGTTCCTCATTGCTTCACAGAGGAGAATTGGAAATTCAGTTGACTGAATGTGAATGGATCCCTGGCTATTCCCAGTGTCCTGAGAGCAGAGAGGACTCTGTTTGTGACTGTTGTTCTTCATCAAATTGCTTTAATATTGTAGCATCTGTGGCGCTCTCTATATTTTACATACAGTGCATTTGGAAAGTATTCAGACCCCTCGACTTTATCCACATTTTGTTACGTTACAGCCTAATTCTAAAATGTATTAAGTTGTTTTCCCCCTTATCAATCTACTCACATTACCCCATAATGACAAAGCAGAAAGTTTTTTTTGAAATTTGGGCACATTTTTTATTTTTTATTTTTTTATCTAGAACATTTACATAGGTATTTAGACCCTTTACTCAGTACTTTGTTGAAGCACCTTTTAGCAGTGATTACAGCCTTCACTCTCCTTGGGTATGATGCTACCAGCCTGGCACACCTGTATTTGGGGAGGTTCTCCCATGCAGATCCTCTCAAGCTCTGTCAGGTTGGATGGGGAGAATTTCTGCACAGCTATATTCAGGTCTCCCCAGAGATGTTCGATTGGGTTCAAGTCCAGGCTCTATTTGGGCCACTCAAGGCCATTGAGACTTCTCCCGAAGCCACTCCTGCATTGTTTTGTCTGTGTGCTTAGGGTCGTTGTCCTGCTGAAATGAGAATCTTTGCCCCAGTCTGAGAACCTGTTCCAGAACACTCAGGACTTCATCAATGGTCTTGCTGTACGTTTGTCTGTTCATCTTTGCCTCAATCCTGACTAGTCTCCTATTCCCTGCTGCTGAAAAACATCCCCACAGCATGATGCCACCACCACCATGCTTCCATGTAGGAATGGGGCCAGGTTTCCTCCAGATGCTTGGTATTCTGGCCAAAGAGGTTGATCTTTGTTTCATCAGAGCAGAGAATCTTCTTTGTCATGGTCTGAGAGTCTTTAGTTGCTTTATGGCAAACTCCAAGTAGGCTGTCGTGCCTTTTTACTGAGGAGTTGCTTTCTTCTGGCAACTCTACCATAAAGGTCTGATTGGTGGAGTTCTACAGAGATTGTTGTCCTTCTGGAAGGTTCTCCCATCTCCACAGAGGAACTCTGGAGCTCTGTCAGTTACCATCGGGTTCTTGGTCACATCCCTGACCAAGGCCCTTCTCCCCAGACCGCTGAGCGGCCAGCTCTAGGAAGAATCTTGGTGGTTCCAAACTTCCTCTAAGAATGGAGGCCACTGTGTTCTTGGGGAACTTCAATGCTGCAGAAATGTTTTGGTACCCTTCCCCAGATCTGTGCCTCGACACTCCTGTCTCAGCGCTCTACGGACAATTACTTTGACCTCAATGGCTTGGTTTTTGCTCGGACATGCACTGCCAACTGTGGGACCTTATATAGATAGGTGTGTGCCTTTCCAAATCATGTCCAATCAATTGAATTTACCACAGATGGACTCCAACCAAGTTGAAGAAACATCTCAAGGATGGTAAATGGAAATGGCATGCACCTGAGCTCAATGTTTAGTCTCATAGCAAAGGGTCTGAATACTTATGTAAATAAGGTATTTCTGTTTTTTTATAAATTGGCAAACGTATAAAAAAAATAACGGGTTTCCCTTTTGTCATTGTTGGGTTCTGTGTAGATTGCTCAGTAGTTTGTTTTCTCCGTCCATTTTAGAATAAGGCTAATGTGGGAAAAGTCAAGGGTTCTGAATACTTAGTGCGAAGGCACTGTATGGTTTTGTTTATTTTGAAAATAATGATTCTGCAAGTGTCTCTTGGTTTACACCCTGTATGATAATTGGCCTCATCTAAAATTGTCCATATAAATGTACTTTTATTTTGTTATAGCTACTACATGGTAGATGTAATATTTTGTACAGAATGTCTCCTGTGTACAGAAAACAAAGGTTATTAGCTACCACAGTTGATGTGGCACAGACGTCAACACGTGACCTATATGCATTTTAGAACAGTTTTGAATTTGGATTCTACTATTTTTTTATCGATTTGTAATCCAAGATTTTCTTTGTTTCAGCATTTTAATGTACGTGATGAGTTCCTACATACATCTGCATTGTGTGTGCTTTTATCCAAATTCTCCAGTGGTGTACATCTATCTAGCTGTATATGGTAAATAAAGAGAACATGTGAGTTTTTATATTTTCATCCTAGAACAGGCATAGTGCTTTCATGATTTGCTGCCTAATTCCTCATTTACTACCCTTGGAAGCCTGTGACACGATTTGGAAGGATGGCCATGTGAAACTACTCCTTGACGAACTCCATCCCCTATCCTTATTTAGTTCTGTATCCATGGACACGGATGATCACTTATCAATGTTTCCAATGTATCTCCATCACTCAGAATCTGGAGATTGCCTTTGACTAGAATATTATATCTCCACACATCACCGAGAGAGAATATGTACATTTAGAAGCCTGTTTTTTTTTTTCATCTTTAATACAGTAGAAGGCATACACTGACTCATACCAGAAAACATTTTATAGCAGTGCTGTCTATCGGAGAGTAAACTATAAAAATACAATTGTGCACTAATTATGCTTCCAAACATTTTAAATGCTTTATGCAAACAATACCAATTACATAAACGCCTGAGCTGTTTTATTGACTGTTCCAATATCTAGCATACAATGAACCTATTAATATTATGTTGTAAGTCTGCAGGTATAATGCATAATTTCTGTTATGGATAAAAATGGGTTTCAGGTGGTTGGTTACCAAATTTAACTTTTTTAAGGCAAATTTCTTGGAATTCTACACATTTTGCGGAAATAAAATGTTAGTTTTAAAGCGTTTTTTTTTTCTCTTTCAATTCTACACGGCTTATTTTATTTGTTATTTTACCAGGTAAGTTGACTGAGAACACTTTCTCATTTCCAGCAATGACCCGGGCAATAGCTACAGGGGAGAGGGGGATGAATGGGCCAATTGTAAACTGGGGATTATTAGGTGACCGTGATGGTTTGAGGGCCAGATTGGGAATTTAGCCAGGACACCGGGGTTAACACCCCTACTCTTACGATAAGTGCCATGGGATCTTTAATGACCTCAGTCAGGACACCCATTTGCTCTCTTAAGGTTGGATGGAAACCTGTTTTAATGCCTATTTTTGTACATTTTAGATTCTCCCTGACTGTCTAGCTTTTATTTTGATAATTGTTAGTTTTCAAAGATGACTTTACAATTTAAAATATTTTCTACATATCTTTATTTTTGTTTTATTAAGTTTACATTGATAAAATGTTCTCATCCTGAAAATAATTTTATAAAAAGGAAAAAATAAAACAATTTAATAGTTTTGAAATGGGCTTCCTGGAAAAAAAACAAAGTTAGGTAGAACACCCAATAAACCTGATGATGCAGTCATAATGCATTGTAGGACTTTTTGAGCATGTATGACCCCCTTATGTTTTGTCTCATTGTCATGCATACTGGTGTGCTGATGAGTATATTGGAACTTTGGTTTCCTGTCTTTAAAAAAAAATGAGTTACACCAACTATGATGTCCGAAAGGAAGGAAGCGACAAGCATTTTCCAAGCATTGAAACCTGGGCCCAGTATCATCAACTAGAGCATCCTATTGAAACCGTCTGCTACCATCTTGTGGTTTAAAATGGTCACTTTATTCACACAGCACCAGAAATCAATCAAATACAAGTAACAAGGAATCTTTCGATCACAGTGAACCAGACATTCTGAAGAGATTTGCTAGACGGGCCAGTTGCATGAAACTAATTAAATGGAGCAGATGGGGGCTTGTCATTGCTTAGAAACACTATACTCATTTTAGTTTGCCTGTTGCGTAAATGACGACTGTTGTCAGCAAACTTAATGATGGTGTTAATCGTGCTTGGCCACGCAGTCGTGGATGAACGGGGAGTACAGGAGGTGACTAAGCACGCACCCCTGAGGGGCCCCTGTGTTGAGGATCAATGTGGCAGATGTGTTGCTTACCTACCCTCACCACCTGGGGGCAGCCCGTCAGGAAGTACAGGATCCAGTTGCAAAGGTAGGTGTTTAGTCCCAGTGTCCTTAGCTTCGTGATGAGCTTTGGGCACTATGGTGTTGAGCTGTAGTCAGTGAACAGCATTCTCACATAGTTGTTCGTTTTGTCTAGGTGGGAAAGGGCAGTATAGAGTGCAACAGAGATTGTGTCTGTGGATCTGTTGGGGTGTTATGCGAATTGTACTGGGTGTAGGGTTTCTGGGATGATGTGAGCCATGCCCAGCCTTTCAAAGCACTTCATGGCTACAGACGTGAGTGCTACACGGCGTAAGTCATTGAGGCAGGTTACTTTCGCTTTCTTGGGCACAGGGACTATGATGGTCTGCTTGAAACATGTTGGTGTTACAGACTCGGTCAGGGAGAGGTTGAAAATGTCAGTGATGTGAATTGTAAATGTTTTGCATATCCCAACTCCCCCTGAGACAACAATATGGACAGCAATCAGGACCAAAAATGTTCCCCGACATTTGCTTTAGGGAGCGGTAAATTGGTGGCTGCAATTGAGCAATAAGCTATATGGGTGATTTTAGCATGTATTGATGGTTTAGCGACAGATTGCCTTGTGTTTGAACTTCGTGTGGTCTACAAGCTTGATCGGATTGAATTCTCCCCTAATTTCATGTTGGGTTATGTTATATACAGTATGTTAGATATGTGATCCAACAGAAGACATTAAGAGGAAATTCTAATCAAATATGAAACTTAATTTTACAGGAAGGCCTTGTGCAGGCCCAGAGTTTCTCTCTTGAAACTAACCTCACAGGCTACGTCCCAATATCCATAGCATACCAAGTCTTAATGTATACCAAATACATTACCTCTTAAATGGTGTTCTAGTGCGTTGTCTTACGTCAGATTCTGCCTGCACTGAAGGATGAACCTCACGCATGAGTGATGCCACCTGACAATGATTCTAGTGTGGATATTGGACCACAGACCAAGTCATAACCTTTGAGGCCAAACCTTTAACTTTATTAGTTGTTATCTACCAATATAGGCTTCCTGGGCTATATCCAAATTGGCACATTCCCTATGGGCTCTGGTTAAAAGGAGTGTGCTATATAGGGAATTCAGTGCCATTTGGGATGTACCTGTAGATGAGGTAAGTGTAATTCTGGGCTGTGCTGTCTAGATGGTGGTGTAGTGGGGCAATTGGCCAAACAGTGCCAGCCCCTGACTGTTAATAGGTTGTTCCAGGGTCATGCAGTTCTCCAGAGACTTAGAGAACAGACGGGGCTGACTGTCGCTTGGCGACCGCCCCACCTAGGCACACCCTTCTGTGTCTAGTACCCCTGCTGAGCCCTGCTCTGGTCGCACACCATCCATCCATCCATCCATCCAACGGACCGACACACCCAGCCGCTCAGGGAATCATGTCTATAATGAATATGCTCATTCAACGCCATGATACTTATCAGGATGATAATAATGACTATTGTGATGGTAATGGCGTTTATGATGATGATGATGATGATACATGCAGTAATTCTTCATTTCGTTGATAACCTAGTTAGAATATACTTACATATTGTGTTGTAATAGACAGTGTGGATCACTCCCAGTTCGAACAACATTAGCCACAGGCTAACCTCAGTCTGTGTCATAATCATTCCTTTATGTAAGTGAAAAGAGTGTCCGCATTTGACCCTTTGGAGGTGTTTCTTAAAAACAAATAATTATCTTTATCGACACTGCTTGCCATTTATCCCAAAACAAATGTTCTCTTTAAGGAATCTGAGACGTAGAAAATACGTCAACGGTTGGTTGTCAAAGTGAGTATTTTTCTCTCTCTCTGGCTTCCTCTCTTGCTCGCTCTCTCTCTCCCTCTCTGGCTTCCTCTCTCTCTCTCTCTCTGGCTTCCTCTCTCTCTCTCTGGCTTCCTCTCTCTCTCTCTGGCTTCCTCTCTCCCTCTCTGGCTTTCTCTCTCTCTCGCTCTCTCTCTCTCTCTCTCTCTCTCCCCCTCTCTGGCTTTCTCTCGCTCTCTCTCTCTCTCTGGCTTCCTCTTTCGCTCTCTCTCTCTCTGTCTCCCTCCCTCTTTCCTCTCTCGCTCTTTCTAGCTTTCTGTCTCTCAGATGAGGTCGTTGAGTTCGTTTAATGTTTTTGCAAACAGCCAAAGCGCCTTGCTTTGTGTAGGCTACCAGAGAGTTTCAGAGAGGAGATACTGGTTCTGTGCCTGTTGTCCTGCAAAGCCCCTCTATCTCCAGTGTTAAATCTCGCTGCTGCGCCACTACCCAAGGTCTCTGTATCCAAAAACATCTTGTCACGACAGGATGGTGTCAGCTACTATTGCCATGGAAACACGGCTCGGAACTTTTAAGGGACCCCATTGAGATTGCGTCCAATCATATTTTAGAAAAAACATTCAACAATGTCTGTGTGTGTGTTCCTTCCCACCTCTACATGACTCAGCACCCCTCTCCAGCAGCTTGTGGATGAACTGGAGACGGAGAGAAGGTGGAGGGGTCAGCTACCCAGGAAAGAGCTACTGAGGACCAGGAAACTGATTCACACTGCCCTTGGGGTCTGGAGCAGCTTGGATGTGTCTCTGTCTCTTTTAATTTCTCTGTCTTTGTCTCTCTCTCTTCATGTACCTGTCTTTATCTACCTCTCTCTCACTGTATTTCTCTCTTGCACAAACACTCTCTCCCTACCTGTTTCCTTCCCGCATCTCTCTCCTGTAGTGCCAGAACTCAGTATAGAAGCAGCGTGTGATTCCGTCATAAAGAGATCAGGCCTTCCGCTGTGCTGCTTCATAGAGAGGGATACGTTTGTTTTCCCTGACCTATTTTATTTCTGTTCCCTTAGTCATGGGACCATGCGACTCACTCACCACCAAAACAGCTCTCTCTGTGGTCAGCAGACTGACTGGAGTGGTGTGGCAGCAGGCAGGGCCAGGGAGGGTGAGAGGCAGACAGACAGAGGGAGGAGAGGGGGGGTGGGGGGAGAGGGGGGGGGAGGATGGAAAAAGAGAGAGTGAGAAGGAGAGAAAGTGGGAGAGTGAGGAAAAGAGCAAGGGAGAGGTGTGGAGTTATGACACTGATCAAGGTAGCGCGAATCGATCTACCCAGAGAGGGAGAGAAAAACAGGGAAAAGGATGGCGAAAAAAAGATGTAGAGCAAAAGAAAGATATGAAGAGAGGGGAAAGAGCGAGTGTGTGAATGAGTGGCTTTAAGCGACATACCTAGTTTGGGATACTCTACATCACCCTGTGCTGCTCTTCTACTTTAATAATGAACCACATTTGTCAGAGAACATAAAAGTTAGCCGGGAAAAGTCTTTGCTGGTGCAGGAGCAAGGGCCTGTGCTTCACTCAGCTCAGAGGTTATGTCGGCTCCATCTTCATGAAAACACACTTCAAGTTAAATTGACCCTGAGAAGGGGGGAGAGTGATGCAGAAATTAAGTAAGGGGGGGAGGGGGGAAAGAGAGAGGAGGAAGATAAACAAACAAGGAGGGAGGTAAAGAGAGAGATGGTGAAACCTAGCAAAAGAGAGCAGGAGAGAACACAAACACACCCTACAGAGCCCCAGGACAGGAGCACAATTAGACCCAACCAAATCATGAGAAAACAAAAAGAGAATTACTTGACACATTGGAAAGAATTAACAAAAAAACAAAGCAAACTAGAATGCTATTTGGCCCTAAACAGAGAGTACACAGCGGCAGAATACCTGTCCGGGGGTGTCCTCGGATGGGGCCACAGTGTCTCCTGACCCCTCCTGTCTCAGCCTCCAGTATTTATGCTGCAGTAGTTTATGTGTCGGGGGGCTAGGGTCAGTTTGTTATATCTGGAGTACTTCTCCTGTCCTATTCGGTGTCCTGTGTGAATCTAAGTGTGCGTTCTCTAATTCTCTACTTCTCTCTTTCTTTCACTCTCTCGGAGGACCTGAGCCCTAGGACCATGCCCCAGGACTACCTGACATGATGACTCCTTGCTGTCCCCAGTCCACCTGGCCGTGCTGCTGCTCCAGTTTCAACTGTTCTGCCTTATTACTATTTGACCATGCTGGTAATTTATGAACGTTTGAACATCTTGGCCATGTTCTGTTATAATCTCCACCCGGCACAGCCAGAAGAGGACTGGCCACCCCACATAGCCTGGTTCCTCTCTAGGTTTCTTCCTCGGTTTTGGCCTTTCTAGGGAGTTTTTCCTAGCCACCGTGCTTCTACACCTGCATTGCTTGCTGTTTGGGGTTTTTGGGGTCTTCTGTACAGCACTTTGAGATATCAGCTGATGTACGAAGGGCATATGAATAAATTTGATTTGAATTTGAATTTCATTTGAATACCTGACCACTGTGACTGAACCAAAATTAAAGAAAGCTTTGACTATGTACAGACTCAGTGAGCATAGCCTTGCTATTGAGAAAGGCTGCCGTAGGCAGACATGGCTCTCAAGAGAAGACAGGCTATGTGCTCACTGCCCACAAAATGAGGTGGAAACTGAGCTGCACTTCCTAACCTCCTGCCCAATGTATGACCATATTAGAGAGACATATTTCCCTCAGATTACACAGATCCACAAAGAATTCAAAAACAAATCCAATTTTGATAAACTCCCATATCTACTGGGTGAAATTCCACAGTGTGCCATCACAGCAGCAAGATGTGTGACCTGTTTCCACGAGAAAAGAGCAACCATTGAAGAACACACACCATTGTAAATACAACCCATATTTATGATTTGTTTTATCTTGTGTCCTTTAACCATTTGTACATTGTTAAAACACTGTATATATATATAATATGACATTTGTAATGTCTTTATTGTTTTGAAACTTCTGTATGTGTAATGTTTACTGTTAATTTGTATTGTTTATTTCACTTTATATATTCACTTTATATATTATCTACCTCACTTGCTTTGGCAATGTTAACACATGTTTCCCATGCCAATAAAGCCCTTGAATTTAATTGAATTGAATTGAGTGCCCAGCATTGACTTAATATGAGCGGCGTCTACAGAGCGGGTGGAGTCGAGCCAATGTCCCTTTCTCACCCTGTCCAAGGGGCACAACAAGACAAAAACCTTGAGACTGGCTGGCTGTTTTTACCCTGTGTGCTTTTGGTCCAGCCTAGAACCATAACACAAGATGTCCGCTGAAGATACTGGAGTCCGTCACACTTTACCAAAGCTTCTTTGTCTCCATCTTGAATAAAATAGGCTGAACATTCAGAAACATTCTTCAAAGGGTTATTGAGACTCAGACATCAGTAGCCTGTATTTCAATTAACTATGCCTTTAACAAATAAATGCATTAAACAGAAACAAACATTTCTGTCAGCTACAGTATGCATTTAGCACAAGGGGGGGGCAAAGTACGGCTCACGGGCCGTATCCGGCCCACCAGGCACTTCAAATCCTGCCCGCGAGACATACAAATCCAGCCATTGAGATATTTTTTTCTCCCTTTTTTCTCCCCAATTTCGTGATATCCAATCGGTAGTTAGTCTTGTTCCATCGATGCAACTCCCGTAGGCGAAAGTCAAGAGCCGTGCGTCCTCTGAAACATAACCCAGCCAAGCCGCACTGCTTCTTGACACAATGCCCGCTTAACCCGGAAGCCAGCCGCACCAATGTGTCGGAGGAAACACAGTACACCTGGCGACCTTGTCAGTGTACCTGCACCCGGCCCACCACAGGGGTCGCTAGAGCATGATGGGACAAGGAAATCTCGGCCTGCCAAACACTCCTAACTTGGACAATGCTGGGCCAATTGTGCGCCGCCTCATGGGTCTCCCAGTCATGGCCATCTGTGACAGAGCCTGGGATCGCGATGCAGTGCATTAGACCGCTGCGCCACTCGGGAGGTCCCCGCAAATTGATTTTAACAAACAATTGGTCCCCCCAAAAATGCAGCCCTCCTTTGAATTTCAAAATCCCCATGTGGCCCTCGAGCCGAAATGTTTTCCCACCCCTGATTTTGTATCTTAGAGAGATTGTAGTAACTCCTAACAGGTTTTTACCAGATAAATATATAGAACTGGTGTTGGGGATGTTCTGTCCTGAAGAGAGGGTTACATAGCTACTAATCGGCCACACAAGGAATAGAAAATGGATGGAAAGCAGACAGATGGGGATTGGAGTCGCTGGCACAGTTAGCTGGTTTGTCAATCTGCCGTTAGGTGTTTGGATGTACTCTATGAACTGAAAGTTCACCCTAGACAAAAAAGCTTCTCCGCGATAGGCTGGACTTTTTGCACCTTGCCTTTTCCCTTCAGAAAGAGTGCCACTTAGCCCTGAAAAGAAAAACGACGGCTCAGCAATATTCTAGTCTAGTTCTTGAAAATAGAATGGATCATTTCCTCCTATGTCACACCCTGACCATAGTTTGCTTTGTATGTTTCTATGTTTTGTTTGGTCAAGGTGTGATCTGAGTGGGCATTCTATGTTGTGTGTCTAGTTTGTCTGTTTCTGTGTTTGGCATGATATGGTTCTCAATCAGAGGCAGGTGTTAGTCATTGTCTCTGATTGGGAACCATATTTAGGTAGCCTGTTTGGTGTTTGGTTTTGCGGGTGATTTTCTCCTGTGTCAGTGTTTGTTCCACACGGGACTGTTTCGGGTTTAAACGTTTGTTGTTTTTGGAGTTTATTCATGTATAGTTTTCTTATTAAAAACAAACATGAATTTCAACCACGCTGCGTTTTGGTCCTCCTCTCCTTCCCAGGAGGAAGAACCCCGTTACATCCTAATTTCCTTGGAAATGTTCACTGGGAAATGTTTATTGATCTGAGCCGACTGGATTAATGAATGTCGTGACATCTTGGCTACCTAATTTTGTTAGCTCCCTAACTATCCAAGAAAGGAAGATATACATTTCTGTAGTATTACAACAGGCTCATTGTCTATAACTGCTCTGTGACTTTGTACATTGTAATTACAAAGTAATAGGGCATAACTTTGACGAAGTACAGTTTTAGTGACCACCCACTAGGGAAAAAAATGGTTGAATCAGAATGTTGTCCACGTAATTTCAACCCAAAAAATCTATATGTTGACGTTGAATCAATGTGGTAAACTGATCAGATTTGCAAAAAGTCACCAACGTAAGAGCATTCCGTCTTTTCCCCCCCAAACCTAAATCCAAAGACATGGTGAAATATTGTCAACTCAGCCAAATATAAATCAAAACCAGATGTTGAACTAACGCCTGTGCCCAGTGGGTATGTTGTTTTTAATTGGAACCCTCTTGCTTCTTAATAGAAGATGCAACTTCCAGGAATTCTGCTATCAAGATAGCAGAATCTTGATTGGCTCTTGTGTGTCTTCCAGGAGCAGAGAGCACTTCTGTGATTGGTGGATATTTTCTGGCTCTTGCCCAGGAACCATCTTAAAGATTGATTCCGATTTCCGCCTTTGCCCCATTATGAGATTTCACAGTGTGTTCAGTGTCAGGAGGACACCCCGATTTTCCAGGAAATAGATGCCCTTAGTATACTATAGACATTGGCCCTGTTCTGATATCTGCACTAACATACCACTTAGAATGAAGGTATGTCTTGGGCATGCTTTCTAAACGGTATGATAGTGTGGACATTGGAACCTAGCCATGGTTGCTACACTCTTAGAAAAAAAGGTGCTACTAGAACCATAAAGGGTTCTGCAATTGTTCCCCTTTCTGAGAACCCTTTGATGAACCTGTTTTGGTTCCAGGTAAAACCCATTTTGGTTTTCTTGCCGAACCCTTTTTTTCAGAGCGTTTTACATGGAACCCAAAAGGGTTCTACCTGGAACTAAATAGGGTTCTCCTATGGGGACAGACAAAGAACCCTTTTGGAATCCTTTTTTCTAAAAGTGTAGGAGAAGAAAAGTTGGATAAATATGATATATTTAGAAGACAAGGGGCAGACAGTGTTAGATGAGCAATCAGTCCAGGCGAGCTGAGAGTTAGCAACCAAGATCCAATTGCCTGAAGAGGAGAGGAGGAGGGGAGGAGAGCTGTATTTTGTGCTGGAGAGGGAGCTTGGCGGGTGGGGGGTGCTGAGAGTTCGTCTGAGGTAAGGAGAGGTGAGAGGATGAGCGCCGCCGTGATCTCAGTTCAGTTGATAAGGGACAGGCAGGGCTGTGTATGTGTGTCAAGGGGATAAAGCTGGGTCGGTCTCCTCAGCAGTAATCCAATCAACAGGGAAGCTGGGACGGATGACTGTCAGGATACCACAGAGTTACACCAGGACACACTCCCGCTGTCACCGTCTGAAGCAACACACACACACACGGGGACTATGCTATTGTTTACCAGAGTCAAATGGGAACAACAACACCCTCTCTGTGTGAGAGTCTAATGGATAGGTTATTGTGTGTCTGGCTGCAGCTGTACTGTATTTGGGCCAAAGGTACATTCAGACCACACTGGAAAACCACAGGTAGCCAAGACCACACTCTGACAGTCAGGAACAGGAGTAGACAATCTTACCCTGCCAGTGCGTGTGTGTGCGTCCAGGCTTTTTTCTTCTTCAGCCAAGCTGTAACACAGGGATTCTACTAATCAAAGCCTTGATTAGAGAATATGATTAGTTGATTTGTAGAATCAGGTATGTTTCTGCTTGGATGGAGCATTTGTACATTTGAGTAAGAAGAATGATGTGTACTGATATGTATTTATAACAGCCAAGTAGACCAGATCAAAGGTGCATTGACAAATATATTTCTGACATGATAATGAGCTAATTATCAATTTGATATCAATGGCATTTTATTGCAGACAACAAAAGATCTGGCATGGGGTGGAACGAGATTGAGAAGACAACCCAGAACAGAGTGTGATGAAGAGTCATCAATGCCCTATGGTCCATGGGGAACAGAGTGGATGGAGAGAAGTCGTCCATGACTATGGTCCCTGGGGAACAGAGTGGATGGAGAGAAGTCGTCAATGCCCTATGGTCCCTGGGGAACAGAGTGTGATGAAGAGTCAGCAATGCCCTATGGTCCCTGGGGAACAGAGTGGATGGAGAGAAGTCGTCGATGGCTATGGTCCCTGGGGAACAGAGTGGATGGAGAGAAGTCATCAATGCCCTATGGTCCCTGGGGAACAGAGTGTGATGAAGAGTCATCAATGCCCTATGGTCCCTGGGGAACAGAGTGGATGGAAGAGTCAGCAATGCCCTATGGTCCCTGGGGAACAGAGTGGATGGAGAGAAGTCATCCATGGCTATGGTCCCTGGGGAACAGAGTGGATGGAGAGAAGTCATCCATGGCTATGGTCCCTGGGGAACAGAGTGAGATGGAGAGAAGTCATCCATGGCTATGGTCCCTGGGGAACAGAGTGAGATGGAGAGAAGTCGTCGATGGCTATGGTCCCTGGGGAACAGAGTGAGATGGAGAGAAGTCGTCGATGGCTATGGTCCCTGGGGAACAGAGTGAGATGGAGAGAAGTCATCCATGGCTATGGTCCCTGGGGAACAGAGTGAGATGGAGAGAAGTTGTCGATGGCTATGGTCCCTGGGGAACAGAGTGAGATGGAGAGAAGTCATCCATGGCTATGGTCCCTGGGGAACAGAGTGAGATGGAGAGAAGTCGTCGATGGCTATGGTCCCTGGGGAACAGAGTGGATGGAGAGAAGTCACCCATGGCTATGGTCCCTGGGGAACAGAGTGAGATGGAGAGAAGTCATCCATGGCTATGGTCCCTGGGGAACAGAGTGAGATGGAGAGAAGTCATCCATGGCTATGGTCCCTGGGGAACAGAGTGAGATGGAGAGAAGTCATCCATGGCTATGGTCCCTGGGGAACAGAGTGAGATGGAGAGAAGTCATCCATGGCTATGGTCCCTGGGGAACAGAGTGAGATGGAGAGAAGTCATCTATGGCTATGGTCCCTGGGGAACAGAGTGAGATGGAGAGAAGTCATCCATGGCTATGGTCCCTGGGGAACAGAGTGAGATGGAGAGAAGTCATCGATGGCTATGGTCCCTGGGGAACAGAGTGAGATGGAGAGAAGTCATCGATGGCTATGGTCCCTGGGGAACAGAATGCGATGGAGAGAAGTCATCGATGGCTATGGTCCCTGGGGAACAGAGTGAGATGGAGAGAAGTCATCGATGGCTATGGTCCCTGGGGAACAGAATGGATGGAGAGAAGTCATCCATGGCTATGGTCCCTGGGGAACAGAGTGAGATGGAGAGAAGTCATCGATGGCTATGGTCCCTGGGGAACAGAGTGAGATGGAGAGAAGTCATCGATGGCTATGGTCCCTGGGGAACAGAGTGAGATGGAGAGAAGTCATCGATGGCTATGGTCCCTGGGGAACGATGGGCCTTCGTAAGTAAAAAGTTTACTTTACTTTCATTTATCTGATGACTGTTATTTATCGAATCAACTAACTATGTTTAATTGTTACCAGATTTAAATTAATCATGTAACAATTAACTCATTAGGAATTTCGGGCTTCTTGCCTCTTCCTCGTGTTGATATTCAGAGTTCAAACCACTTTAGACATGGGCTGCAGCTCCCCATCTTTCCTGGTCTGGGAGGTGAGTTTATTTTCTTCACCTTGTGTTGAGGTTCAAAGTTAAGTTAAATCCTTTTGTGCACTCTGGTAGAAAGGGATGGTTCCGTCAGGCAGACACACTCTCTGAACTCACTCGGGGCATGGCTACTTACTATACAAAGTTTATAGGAGACAAATGATCTCATGGCTCTTAAAATCACATTCCTATCTTAACAAAAATTCTTATCATTTTTCATATTTAATATACAACATAGAGGATGGAGACTTCATACATGTAGTGGGTATACTTTTCAAGTTACAGTATTTCCTTTATAACCTTTTTCATGACATCACAAAAAAACAATATGAAGTTATTATTCTTTAGATCACCTCTGACCATTCCCCACATTCTTATGTTAGAAATATTGTTCCAGTATTCACTTTTTAAACATGTTAGTTTCAGCAGGAAAGGTATGTTAACAAAGAACATTCCTTTGGTTAATACTGGAGAGGGAGACCCTAGATCTTTCACCTTGATTTATAACAGGGTGTGTGCTGTCAACCCCAAATCAGCTCCCTTCTCCCCCATCTGTGTGTGAGAGAGGGTCTGGTTACTGTCATCCATTGCCAAGCTGATCTGACCCATTCTGATCCTCACAGGACAGTCATGACAGTAGAGACATCTGATCACATGTTTTACAGTCCAACTGCAGTAATCCAAAATATATTATACCTGAGTATCGCTGACTGCAGTAATCTGTCAATCCGACGGTGTTTCTTCTGTGTTGTACAGAACATATCCTGCTAATTAATGTTGCAACAAGGGATCTCTCCAGCTCACTCCGGGGGGGATGCAGGCTAAAGGTGGCCACATAACATCAGGGGGGCTGAGTGTAACCTCTGGCGGCAGGGAGAGATTCAGATGTTCAACTGTGAGTCAGAGTTATATCATAAACACCAGACAGGGGAAGGTTACAGGGTCCATGATGAGCTATTGGAACAGACTGTAACTTTCATATTGATTTTGTGATATCCTCTGATTGATCCTTAGCGTTATCACACCTCTGTGGCTGAAGCTCTGAAGAGAAAAGCCAACCAGACACACACAGTTCCTGCATAATGGAGACCTGACTCCTATGCCTCCTTATTCCACTCACAATCCCACTTCTGACACCAACCTCCTTCAGATTCAGGTGGGATGGTGACTAGCTGCATTATGCTAGAAAACTTCATTCACTTTACTGAAAAAGTCAATAGGTATGTGTGCTTCCCATTTCCCAGTTTGGAACCAGGACCAGGGGCTCTGCACTGGGGCCCACCATCAACTTTGACCCCTGACCCTGTGTGTGTCTGTTAGTGTGTGTATCCAATTTATGTTGTGTTCAATTTCTGTAGTTTCCAATATCCGGTGTATGTCGGTACCAGTTTCTGTTGTGACAAATTATTATAATGTAGTATTGTACCGTACTGTAGACTGCCAACAGCTGTTGCTGTGATTGATATCTCCCTGTACAAGGCTGGAGGCTCTAACATCCATGTAACATGAGACTATTTATAGAGACCCTCAACAGACCCATGTGTAACACAAAGCCTACACACACACACACACCATCCATATTGTCTGTAATATGTGCTCTCTCTCTCTCTCTATGCGGGTTCAAGGCCAGTTCCCATGGGAGATGAGAAGGATAATGATAATCCAGGACACTGATAGAGGAAGTGCAGATGGAGGAGAGAAATCAACCAGAAGTTCAGGTATCTGAGGTCACAGGGGAAATAAGCTGATTGGTGGTATTAGGAAGTTGAGTGTACTGTATATTGGCAGCCAGGGCTCTTCCACTGCCCCACGTCAGAGGTACTGGGCCATGCGTCATACGGTGACACCATGTTGAGCATGAGAGTCCCTGGGATATGCAGGGATGGGGTAGAGAGAGAGGGGAAGGGGGAGGGACAGTCTGTGTTGGGTGGCAAGAGGCACTTGGAGTTGGCCAGACAGACAAGGTATTGTCTAGAAGGGATACAGCTTTTGTAAAAATTGACTTTTTGTAGCAGGTTTAAAATAATTTATGCAGCAGGTTAGGAGATTTGACGTAGCAGGTTAGGAGAATAAAGCTAAGAGTAGGAAAAGGTTTCGGTTTAGCGAAAATGCAAAACAAATCTAATTTTCACGTCAAATTTGACAAAAGCTGCATCCCATCTAGACATGACTGACAGACAGGCCTTAGTTGTGCAGTGAAAGGTAGCTAATTATAACTAGCTATGCAATGCAGTCTGACCTCATTGTTTATGTTGGTATGACTAATGCTGTTGTCGAAACACGTCCTATTGATTTTCTTAACCCGGAAACTGTTGAGAGTAGTTCTATACTGGAGTTATTCACTGATCTCATTGATTATGACTCAGAGGGTGAGGGGAGCAGCTGTGGTTAGGGGATCTATAACAGTCCATCTTATATTCAACACACTCTCCACTAAGATAAATGCTTATGGAGAATCAGTCATTAGTTCTTTCTCATTGCAGCATGAGCATGATCTCCTATTAAGGCTATTGATTCTACCGTTAGAAAGATATGTATTTTCTAAATCTTTGTGATAGGTGATAAGATTTCAGTGACAAGCCAGAGTGTAAAAGCTAGGAGTTTTAACTGAATGCAACTGAGTCCTTTTTGAGCAGAGAACCGAGTCCGATTTTCGCCAGCCACTATGTGATCTACAGATGGATTGATCTCATAGCAACCGCATCGCCATGGCAACTTGGGATACAGATACCACACTGAGGTAACTTGACGAGTGATGATTGGATGATGGACTGACCCCCCAGCCCCCCAAAAAAAAAAAAAAACTGACGACAACGTCTTGTCTTGTTTCCACCTTTCTACTCTTATTTTCTCCATTGCAACATTCACACCATCCCCATACAGCTCTCCAATAGGCTGCTATTAGATTCCATCCACTTTAGGATTGTTGTGTAATTATCATGTTTATAATTATCCTGTGTGTAATTATCATGTGTGTGATGACATATACTTTAATTTAACTTGGGTCTTGCATTAACTGTTGACCATGATCATTACACATGTCCTAAATTCCCCAGAATGGGTAAAGAATAGATATCCACCTGACGGTGCATTGCAGCTTTCATAACAGCATAACTTCCTGTATCCAATCAGAACACTGGTCTTGTGTTTTACAGAGTCTGACGCACTGAGGGACTGGCAGGAACAACACTTATAGCCTCCTCTCGTGTCCATGTGTCTGCCACCCAGGCTTTCATCTATCTCTAAGTCTCCCCGGAGGAAAGGAGTGTTTGATCAAATTAAATATTATCATAAAAGGTCATCAGATTATTGAGTGAAATGTCATCCCAGCAGAACACTGCTCTTCTCTCTCTCTCCTCCATTGTGTGTGTGTACGTGTGTGTGTGTGTGTACATACTGTTTGACTGATACGTTCAAGTCCCATACAGTACATGTCTTTGTGTCACAAGTGGGGTGGAAGAGCATGTGTCTTGTGTACTCCTGTTCTGTAACATGTACACAAGTTTTACCATTTGAATGCAGAGGCATATGTAAAACAGTGGCCATATATATTTAAAGGAAGATGCATGTAATTTGTAAACACTAACCGAAGCCCCAGTTTCCCCTGCTCTACCGAACAACAACCCGTCCCTCTCATTTCAGCAGACCTTCACTGTGCGTGACTTAAAGTGTAGCCATTTCACGAGATTCAATTTGTGCCAGATAGGACAAGCAGTGTTCAGACCACTCACGTAATGTTCTGACCACTCGTGTAACGTCAGTGTAACCTCACAGTGGTCCGCATAGGGCCACTGAATGAAACATTTCGAGTGGCACACACACAGAGAGATTAGACTGTTGTTATGGTGTTCTGATTCCATCCTACTCTGGGACATGTGTTGCTGCTGTGGTTTTGAAAAATTGCTTGTTTGTCCGTCCCCTCAAACAGGGCCAGCTCTTCAGAGGCCCCTTGTCATTACATTTACATGTTTCACTTGATTCTGTAGTAAAAACATTTTTTTTGTATCAGTTTGTTGGTTTGGCTTCAGTTGATTGGTGTTCATTCCTGCACAGATGGCCCGTGCACACAGTCCCGTGCACACAGTCCCGTGCACACTGTCCTGGAGTGCTCTGAGATGTCCCAGATCTGTGAGCATCACTCTGCTATGACTCCAGTCACCTGATGTTCAGCCTCTGGTTCTGTTCTACCCACAGATAGTGATGCTGTCACTGCCTCTGGTGGGTCAGGGTGGGGGAGAGGAGAGGTCTATAAGCTCATCAGACTAAACTACATATTTTACATCCCCTACCTCTCCAAATGACAATGATTTGCGCATACAGAGCACTGTTCCTCAAACTCAAACAACGTTATATCGAATGAAATCTTCCCCCAACAGAATGCTCTTTTTCAACAGAATGCTCTCCACTGATTAGCTTAGTGAGTGGCATGGGCGGGGGGTTTGGAGTGTTGAAGGGAGTTGATTTGAGTTCACCCTCTCAGCTGAGACCATGGGAATGTGGTTTTCTAGAAACTCAGAGACCGATACTAATGGAGCCACTGTTCAGCAGGAGGAGCTGTGACAAAGAGTTTAAATACATTTTATGACTTCAATTATCTTATTTAGATTTGTTGTGATGATGGTGCTTCTGGAATAGCTACAAAGGGGTCAAAGTAGAAAGCGAGAAGCGTAAATATGAGCAGAAACATTTGACTGGTCAGCAGACGGAGACCGACAGACGTCAGTCACGGTTCATTCAGTTTATCAGTGGATTCAGTGGTGACGTGTTATTTCTGACACTAGTATTTCTGACACTAGTACCCCAGGTCATCTTAGGTTTCATTACATACAGCCGAGAAGAACTACTGAATATAAGATCAGCGTCAACTCACCATCAGTACGACCAAGAATATGTTTTTCGCGACGCGGATCCTGTGTTCTGCCTTACAACCAGGACAACGGAGTGGATTACATGCAGCGACCCAAAAAAACGACTCAGAAAAAGAGGGAAACGAAGCGGTCTTCTGGTCAGACTCCGGAGACGGGCACACCGTGCACCACTCCCTAGCATTCTTCTTGCCAATGTCCAGTCTCTTGACAACAAGGTTGATAAAATCCGAGCAAGGGTAGCATTCCAGAGGGACATCAGAGACTTTAACGTTCTATGCTTCACGGAAACATGGCTAACTGGAGAGACGCTGTCCGAAGCGGTGCAGCCAGCGGGTTTCTCCACGCATCGCGCCGACAGAAACAAACATCTTTCTGGTAAGAAGAGGGGCGGGGGCGTATGCCTCATGGCCAACGTGACATGGTGTGATGAAAGAAACATACAGGAACTCAAATCCTTCTGTTCACCTGATTTAGAATTCCTCACAATCAAATGTAGACCGCATTATCTACCAAGAGAATTCTCTTCGATTATAATCACAGCCGTATATATCCCCCAAGCAGACACATCGATGGCTCTGAACGAACTTTATTTAACTCTCTGCAAACTGGAAACGATTTATCCGGAGGCTGCATTCATTGTAGCTGGGGATTTTAACAAGGCTAATCTGAAAACAAGACTCCCTAAATTTTATCAGCATATCGATTGCGCAACCAGGGGTGGAAAGACCCTGGATCATTGTTACTCTAACTTCCGCGACGCATATAAGGCCCTGCCCCGCCCCCTTTCGGAAAAGCTGACCACGACTCCATTTTGTTGATCCCTGCCTACAGACAGAAACTAAAACAAGAGGCTCCCACGCTGAGGTCTGTCCAACGCTGGTCCGAACAAGCTGACTCCACACTCCAAGACTGCTTCCATCACGTGGACTGGGAGATGTTTCGTATTGCGTCAGATAACAACATTGACGAATACGCTGATTCGGTGTGCGAGTTCATTAGAACATGCGTTGAAGATGTCGTTCCCATAGCAACGATTAAAACATTCCCTAACCAGAAACCGTGGATTGATGGCAGCATTCGTGTGAAACTGAAGGCGCGAACTACTGCTTTTAATCAGGGCAAGGTGTCTGGTAACATGACTGAATACAAACAGTGCAGCTATTCCCTCCGCAAGGCTATCAAACAAGCTAAGCGCCAGTACAGAGACAAAGTAGAATCTCAATTCAACGGCTCAGACACAAGAGGCATGTGGCAGGGTCTACAGTCAATCACGGACTACAGGAAGAAACCCAGCCCAGTCACGGACCAGGATGTCTTGCTCCCAGGCAGACTAAATAACTTTCTTTTTTTTAAACTCCACCCTACCTGACACCCTAGACCCACTCCAATTTGTTCTTACTGCCCAAATAGGTCCACAGACGATGCAATCTCAACCACACTGCACACTGCCCTAACCCATCTGGACAAGAGGAATACCTATGTGAGAATGCTGTTCATCGACTACAGCTCGGCATTCAACACCATAGTACCCTCCAAGCTCGTCATCAAGCTCGAGACCCTGGGTCTCGACCCCGCCCTGTGCAACTGGGTACTGGACTTCCTGACGGGCCGCCCCCAGGTGGTGAGGGTAGGCAACAACATCTCCTCCCCCGCTGATCCTCAACACTGGGGCCCCACAAGGGTGCGTTCTGAGCCCTCTCCTGTACTCCCTGTTCACCCACGACTGCGTGGCCACGCACGCCTCCAACTCAATCATCAAGTTTGCGGAAGACACAACAGTGGTAGGCTTGATTACCAACAACGACGAGACGGCCTACAGGGAGGAGGTGAGGGCCCTCAGAGTGTGGTGTCAGGAAAATAACCTCACACTCAACGTTAACAAAACTAAGGAGATGATTGTGGACTTCAGGAAACAGCAGAGGGAACACCCCCATCCACATCGATGGAACAGTAGTGGAGAGGGTAGCAAGTTTTAAGTTCCTCGGCCTACACATCACAGACAAACTGAATTGGTCCACTCACACAGACAGCACCGTGAGGAAGGCGCAGCAGCGCCTCTTCAACCTCAGGAGGCTGAAGAAATTCGGCTTGTCACCAAAAGCACTCACAAACTTCTACAGATGCACAATCGAGAGCATCCTGGCGGGCTGTATCACCGCCTGGTATGGCAACTGCACCGCCCTCAACCGTAAGGCTCTCCAGAGGGTAGTGAGGTCTGCACAACGCATCACCGGGGGCAAACTACCTGCCCTCCAGGACACCTACACCACCCGATGCTACAGGAAGGCCATAAAGATCATCAAGGACATCAACCACCCGAGCCACTGCCTGTTCACCCCGCTGTCATCCAGAAGGCGAGGTCAGTACAGGTGCATCAAAGCTGGGACAGAGAGACTGAAAAACAGCTTCTATCTCAAGGCCATCAGACTGTTAAACAGCCACCACTAACATTGAGTGCCAACACACTGTCAATGACACTGACCCTACTTCAGCCACTTTAATAATGGGAATTTATGGGAAATGATGTAAATATATCACTAGCCACTTTAAACAATGCTACCTCATATAATGTTACTTACCCTACATTATTCATCTCGTATGCATACGTAGATACTGTACTCTATATCATCGACTGCATCCTTATGTAATACATGTATCACTAGCCACTTTAACTATGCCACTTGGTTTACATACTCATCTCATATGTATATACTGTACTCGATATCATCTACTGTATCTTGCCTATGCTGCTCTGTACCATCACTCATTCATATATCCTTATGTACATATTCTTTATCCCCTTACACTGTGTATAAGACAGTAGTTTTTTGGAATTGTTAGTTAGATTACTTGTTCGTTATTACTGCATTGTCGGAACTAGAAGCACAAGCATTTCGCTACACTCGCATTAACATCTGCTAACCATGTGTATTTGACAAATAAAATTTGATTTGATTTGATATCAGTTGTTTATCAATGATTCTGTGGAAAACCCCTTAATCTAAGCTAAGTAATGTTCAGCAAGGGGGTTGACACGTTTACCAAAAACAATGGTGTAACCTTTTTGATGCTATGTGAGGGTGAAATAGCACACTTATTATGGGGTCATCACGAGCTAAATGAAACTGCAACTACAACTCGAACACATAATTGAAAACGTTTGAAGGTGGCTGGCTGGTGGGTATAGTAGGTCAGCCATGTTCTCCATGGCACTAGAAAAGAAGAGTGAACCCAACACAGCCTGATACTCTGCTCAGAGCTCATTAAAGGTATGCAGACTACTGGGATTCCTCCTTGTGATAACTGTCCTTTCTAGTCTCTGCTCTGCTGTAATACTCTGGTCTGCTGTAATACTCTGGTCTGCTGTAATACTCTGGTCTGCTGTAATACTCTGGTCTGCAGTAATATTCTGGTCTGCTGTAATACTCTGGTCTGCTGTAATACTCTGGTCTGCAGTAATACTCTGGTCTGCTGTAATACTCTGGTCTGCTGTAATACTCTGGTCTGCTGTAATACTCTGGTCTGCTGTAATACTCTGGTCTACTGTGTAGTAAGGAGCAAATGTAATAGTTTCTATCAAATTAATAATTTAAATTAAATGTCCCCCTCTCTCAATAGATGTTCAAATCAATGAATCGTTTTTTAATATCATGATATGTAATCATAGCTTTCTTTTTATTTTGATATTATTCAGGTTTTTGAAGAACCTGCAAAAGTACTGAATGATTGATAAAGGAATAAACAACCAACGTACTGCTATTGCTTTGGTGTTTTAACTGAATGTTTTAAATGATCTTAAGTAATTCATTAAATCAATCAATAAATCACTAAATGAATGAATCAACCAGAGACAGTGGAGTTCACCGGGGTCAGAGAGGGTATTGTATGTCTAAAATTCACTTCAATAAAATTGACCTTCGGGAACAATAAAAAACAATAAAGGTGGATATGGAAGACTATTTCATTTAGTTTGATCTGTTTGTGGTTTTGTCATTCCTGGTTCTATATCTGCAGTGGCAGTGCCAAAGAGCCCAGACTACGTGTTCTCTCTGTTCTCTCTGGCCAGCCCTAGGCACAGGTGACATAGGAGGAGAGACACAGTCAGGATCTCTACTTACTGTTGAGCTATAATATTAGAATACACAAGGTGCCATTTCGAAATGTGGTTGTGCATTAGCAGCCCATGTCAGCTCAACATTCTTTGATTGGTAATTTAGTCTAGCCAGCTATCTAAACAAATTACTGACCGGGCATGCAGGACACATTCCCTGTTGGTACAAAGGCCCTACAAAAGGCTGTTCTGTTCTGGTCTAACAACTGCATGGGTCAAGCAGATTTGCCTTTAGAAAGGGTTAATAATCCCCAGGATAATTGTTAGATGTCTGGTCATAGGGGTCAAGGGTCAGGTCAAATGGTGTCAACACAAAAAATACATTGGGTCAATAAAAACAAACCCATGTGAATGGGAGCCAGTGTGTGAATGGAGTGGAGTTAGTTTACAGGTGATATGGGGTGAAGAATCACTTTGTGTGTGTGTGTATTTGATTTTTAGGACTTCTTGTCCCCACAAGGATAGCAAAACTGGGAACAAGTGGGGACAATTCGCTGATCCCCACAAGGACAAAGGCTATTTTAGGCTTAAGAGTTATTGTTAGGGTTAGGTGTAGGGGGTTAGGTGTTTGAGGTCAAGGTTAGGGTTAAAGGTTGTCTTAGGTGACAGCGAATCAACAATACTGTATCCTGTGAGTGAAAAGACGACATTTTCAAAATATTACTCACCTCCGCTATTCCAATTCCCCTTCAACTTTCCCCCACCTCTTTTGGGACAAGTGGTCTATTCACTTGCTTGTTAACAGGGAGCCATTTAGAATTAAGTCCTGTCAATTGATCACTGGCAGCACTGAGTTCCTAACATAAGCTTCGCAGACCACAATGTGAAAGATTGTACATGTGACAGTTTCTGATGGCAGCATTATCAATGGATACAATTATGTTCATATGTGCAAGAGATCTTCAATGATCTTACAAATGTAGTCTAATCATATTTTACACGTACATACAGGTAACTGCCCAAATAATGGAAACATCAACATAGTGTCTTAACAGGATGTTGGGCCACCACGAGCCAGCACAGCTTCAATACGCCTCGGCATAGATTCTACAAGTGTCTAATGTTGGAGGGATGCAACACCAATCTTTCATGAGAAATTCCAAATTTGGTCTTTTTGTTGATGGCGGTGTAAAACGCTGTCTCGGGCCGCTCCAGAAAGGGTTCAATTGGGTTGAGATCTGGTGACTGAGACAGCCAAGGCATATGGTTAACATCGTTTTCATTCTCACCAAATCATTCAATGACCACTCATGCCCTGTGGAATTGCAGGCCACACTACTTGCCTAGAGAATTCTCAGCTATACTTTTCGTGGCTGTTTATTTACCACCACAAACAGATGCTGGGACTAAGACCGCACTCAGTCAGCTGTATAAGGAAATAAGCAAACATGAAACCACTCACCCAGAGGCGGCGCTCCTAGTGGCCGGAGACTTTAATGCTGGGAAACTTAAATCAGATCTACCAAATCTCTATCAACATGTTAAATGTGCAACCAGAGGAAAAACAATTCTAGATCACCTGTACTCAACACACAGAGATGCGTACAAAGCCCTCCCTCGCCCTCCATTTGGTAAATCTGACCACAACTCTATCCTCCTGATTCCTGCTTACAAGCAAAAATGAAAGCAGGGTCAAAAATGAAAGCAGTGACTCGGTCTATAAAAAAGTGGTCAGATGAAACAGATGCTAAACTACAGGACTGTTTTGCTAGCACAGACTGGAACATGTTCCGTGATTCTTCCGATGACATTGAGGAATACACCAGAATACATCAGTCACTGGCTTTATCAATAAGTGCATCGAGGACGTTGTCTCCTCAAGATTGAATCATACTACACCAACTCCGACGCTCGTCGGATGTGGCAGGGCTTGCAAACTATTACAGACTACAAAGGGAAGCACAACCGCGAGCTGCCCAGTGACACGAGCCTACCAGACGAGCTAAATCACTTCTATGCTCTCTTTGAGGCAAGCAACACTGAGGCATGCATGAGAGCATCAGCTGTTCTGGACGACTGTGTGATCACGCTCTCCGTAGCTGACGTGAGTAAGACCTTTAAACAGGTCAGCATACACAAGGCTGCGGGGCCAGATGGATTTCCAGGTCGTGTGCTCCGGGCATGTGCTGACCAACCGGCAGGTGCTCAGCACATTTTCAACATGTCTCTGATTGAGTCTGTAATACCAACATGTTTCAAGCAGACCACCATAGTCCCTGTGCCCAAGAACACAAAGGCAACCTGCTTAAATGACTACAGACCCGTAGCACTCACGTCCGTAGCCATGACGTGCTTTGAAAGGCTGGTAATGGCTCACATCAACACCATTATCCCAGAAACCCTAGACACACTCCAATTTGCATACCGCCCAAACAGATCCACAGATGATGCAATCTCTATTGCACTCCACACTACCCTTTCCCACCTTGACAAAAGGAACACCTATGTGAGAATGCTATTCATTGACTATAGCTCAGCGTTCAACACCATAGTACCCTCAAAGCTCATCACTAAGCTAAGGACCCTGGGACTAAACACCTCCCTCTGCAACTGGATCTTGGACTTCCTGACGGGCCGCACCCAGGTGGTGAGGGTAGGTAGCAACACATCTGCCACTACCCAGGGGTGCGTGCTCAGTCCCCTCCTGTACTCTAAGTTCACCCACAACTGCATGGCCAGGCACGACTCCAACATCGTCATTAAGTTTGCAGATGACACAACAGTGGTAGGCCGGATCACCGACAATGACGAGACAGCCTATAGGGAGGAAGTCAGAGACCTGGCCGGGTGGTGCTAGAATAACAACCTAACCCTCAACGTAACCAAGACTAAGGAGATGATTGTGGACTACAGGAAAAGGAGCACTGAGCACGTCCCCATTCTCATCGACGGGGCTGTAGTGGAGCAGGTTGAGAGCTTCAAGTTCTTTGGTGTCCGCATCAACAACAAACTAGAATGGTCCAAACACACCAAGACAGTCATGAAGAGGGCACGACAAAGCCTATTCCCCCTCAAGAGACTAAAAAGATTTGACATGGGTCCTGAGATCCTCAAAAGGTTCTACAGCTGCTACATCGAGAGCATCCTGACCGGTTGCATCACTGTCTGGTACAGCAATTGCTCGACCTCCGACCGCAAGGCACTTCAGAGGGTAGTGCGTATGGCCCAGTACATCACTGGGGCAAAGCTTCCTGCCATCCAGGACCTTGACACCAGGCGGTGTCAGAGGAAGGCCCTAACAATTGTCAAAGAACCCAGCCACCCCAGTCATAGACTGTTCTCTCTACTACCACATGGCAAGCGGTACCGGAGTGCCAAGTCTAGGACAAAAAGGCTTGTCAACAGTTTTAAACCCAAGCCATAAGACTCCTGTTCCAAACCAAATGGTTACCCGGACAATTTGCATTGTGTCCCCCCCCCAGCCCTCTTTTACGCTGCTGCTACTCTCTGTTTATCATATATGCATAGTCACTTTAACTATACATTCATGTACATACTACCTCAGTTAGCCCGACTAACCGGTGCCCCCGCAACCGGACTATCTGCATTGTGTCCCAACACCTGCCAACCCCTCTTTTTACACTACTGCTACTCTCTGTTTATCATATATGCATAGTCACTTTAACTATACATTCATGTACATACTACCTCAGTTAGCCCGACTAACCGGTGCCCCCGCAACCGGACTATCTGCATTGTGTCCCAACACCTGCCAACCCCTCTTTTTACACTACTGCTACTCTCTGTTGATCATATATGCATAGTCACTTTAACTATACATTCATGTACATACTACCTCAGTTAGCCCGACTAACCGGTGCCCCCGCACATTGGCTAACCGGGCTATCTGCATTGTGTCCCACCACCCGCCAACCCCTCTTTTTACGCTACTGCTACTCTCTGTTTATCATATATGCATAGTCACTTTAACCATACCTACATGTACATACTACCTCAATAAGCTTCACTAACCGGTGTCTGTATATAGCCTTGCTACTGTTATTTTCAAATGTCTTTTTACTGTTGGTTTATTTCTTTACTTACCTACACACACACATACCTTTTTTTGGCACCATTGGTTAGAGCCTGTAAGTAAGCATTTCACTGTAAGGTTTACACCTGTTGTATTCGGCGCACATGACAAATAAACTTTGATTTGTTTTGATGGGGGGCATTGTCATCCTTAGGGGGCATAGCCATGGTAGCCAAAATAATGGCCTGCATTTTTAGATATGACCCTAAGCATGACGGGATGTTAATTGCTTAATTAACTCAGGAACTACACCTGTGTGGAAGCACCTGTATCCTCGTTTCCTCCATTAGTTTGGCAGTTACTTGTATGTTCATATGTGTAAGAGATCATATATAATCTACAAAATGCTGGTGATGTTTATAATACTTACAAGTACACACTCCATTCTATAGAAATGTGTGGTCATAATTTTGTAGGTTGCCATGGCACACTTATGGAAGCCTAGGCTGATTGTTCAGCTATTTTATTTGGAATTTGTGTTGTGTTTTAATGTGCTTTTTTTAACCTTTTGTTTTTGAGTAGGTAATCAAGTAGTGATAATTTTAATCTAGTAATTTTGAGACTCAATTTTAAAATAGGGTAAGAAATTGTACTTTCCTGCCATCAACAAAGTATAGAAAGATGTTTGTTTTCTTTTGAGTATACCTGCATTGAATACCTGCATTGAAATGTTTCACCTACTATCTCCGGGAGGACTACAGAGGACCACAAAGTACAGAAATGGGGGACACTCGCATGTTTTACTCAGGAGGATTCCTTCATAGTTTCAAGAGGATTAAACCATAAAATTGACTTATTCAACTTGGAATCCTACAGAAAAAGCTCAAACATCGAGGACAGCAAGGCGGTAGGAATTCCATTCGTAAGCCAAAAGAGCCCACACAGAACTGTACATCTCCCCCTCTTCCCGGTCTTGCTGTTTTCCACATATACTGACAACAGTCACAGTAATCTCCTTTTATGTACTCTGGACATAAGTCCAGTACCCACCTCTCTAATGACCGTCAGGTCACTAATGGCTACTCAGGGCTATTACTGTTCCTCTAACCACTCCGAATTTAACGCAAATGCCATCTAAAATTACATCACACACTCATCAAAACATTATTATGCTTTAAAAACTCACCTCACTGTGATTGATCAATCTGAAGAAAGAAGCTCAACAACAGGCTGAAACTGAGTGGAAAACATGGTCATTGTGGATGTTGTTTCAAAGCCAAACACAACAAAAATGAACAGCACTTTCTAAGGTGATGATTCATTCAAAACACCCATACACATATTAGAGCTGATGGATAAGCATAAGCCTACTATATATGAGCTCAAAACGGAAAAAACCCCAAACAATTTAAATGCTGATTGTGCAGTTACAGCCTACAGTAATTAGCCTACCGCATTTTACAACGGCAGAAAAACATTTATAAAACATAGATTTAAGATGTATTTGGTACATAGTTGCTCTAGCCTGTACTACAAAAGTAAACACATTATAGAAACCGCCTTTAAGTGTGGACTGTACTATTGAGCATACTAGATGGACTGATTATCTAATGCTATGCTCAACTTTCTATCCATGATTCTGAGAGAGAACGTATAGCCCTAGGCAATGCTGTTGGTTAATTGATTGTGCTGCCGGTTTATTGATTGTGCAGGGCTGCTTTGAGTTAGCTAACAATTATAGTGAATTTGATTTTGAATAGCCAAGTAATAGGTTATTTTTTTATATTTCAATAATTAATAGGCTGACACATTATTTTATAAACATAATACATTCTATCACCACTGTGCGTTTACATCTCCTCTCTCTCCTTCATTCCTATCTCTAGCGCACAGAGACAACCGTTTTTTAATATGTTTAGTAGTGAAAACATGTTGTATCGATGTTCCCGAACATATTTCACTTGGTCTACCAAATGAACCATTGGGTAGCTGCAGGAACAGGATTGGCGAGCCCATGACATACACAGTTTGGGAGCAATATCACCTGTCACGCAACGAGAGGCTGCCTGCTCCTCAAACAGTTTCTGATGCATGGAGTGAAATAGGTTGTGTGCTTTTCAAACCAGACATTTCTACATACATACATACCTACATACATATATTTTTACTCCATGTGTAACTGTGTCGTTGTTTGTGTCGAACTGCTTTGCTTTATCTTGGCCAGGTCGCAATTGTAAATGAGAACTTGTTCTCAACTTGCCTACCTGGTTAAATAAAGGTGAAAAAAACAAAACAAAACAAGCAATTCCATGTGAAAACAGAATTTTGATGGTTTCCGCTTGCCACTAAAAAGAGGAGGACCAGAGCTGTATTTAAGCACATGCTCCACTCTAAAGCCAGTAGCCGACCCCCCATGACTGAAAAACAGAAAGTGTCCTCCATTCCCTATTTGAGTGCATTCCCCTGCCCCCGCTGAGTCTTTATTCCCCTGCCCCTGTTCCTGCCCATTTCATCATGGGCCATTCCGAATCAAATGTTACATATTAGTAAAGACAAGACTAAACTGAGAATAGTCTTATGGTTGACAATATGATCCCTTGATGAGAGAACAGCGTGTGTAGCCTGAGGTAAGAACAAGCATTTTTTGAGACCTTTTGAAATCATCAATATCCTATAGTCACATCATACTGCCAATATATGATTTGATATCTAAGACATTCTAAGGTTTGTATCACTTAACTAAAGTTGCCAAATAACTCTAAACCTAGCATATATACAGGGCTTTCGGAAAGTATTCAGACCCTGTGACTTTTTCCACATTTTGTTACGTTACAGTCTTATTCTAAAATAGATTTAAAAATTATAATCTTCAGCAATCTAACTACAAAACCCCATAATGACAAAGCGAAAACAGGTTTTTACATTTTTTTTTCTTCAAATGTGTTAAAAAGAAAAAAAAACACCTTATTTACCTAAGCATTCAGACCCTTTGCTATGATACTCGAAATTGAGCTCAGGTGCATCCTGTTTCCGTTGATCATCCTTGAGATGTTTCTACAACTTGATTTGGAGTCCACCTGTGGTATATTCAATTGATTGGACATGAGGGCCCACAGTTGACAGTGCATGTCAGGGCAAAAACCAAGCCATGAAGTCAAAGGAATTGTTCGTAGAGCTCAAAGAAAGGATTGTGTTGAGGCACAGATCTGGGAAGAGTACCAAAGAATGTCTGCAACATTGAAGGTCCCCAAGAACACAGTAGCCTCCATCAATCTTAAGTGGAAGAAGTTTGGAACCTTGCTAGAGCTGGCCGCCCGGCCACACCTAATCATGTTTGCAGTACAGCTAATCATGTTTGCAGCACAGCTAATCATGTTTGCAGTACATCTAATCATGTTTGCAGTACAGCTAATCATGTTTGCAGAACAGCTAATCATGTTTAGAGTACACCTAATCATGTTTGCAGTATATCTAATCATGTTTGCAGTACATCTAATCATGTTGCAGTACATCTAATCATGTTTGCAGTACATCTAATCATGTTTGCAGTACATCTAATCATGTTTGCAGTACATCTAATCATGTTTGCAGCACATCTAATCATGTTTAGAGTACACCTAATCATGTTTGCAGTACATCTAATCATGTTTGCAGCACAGCTAATCATGTTTGCAGCACATCTAATCATGTTGCAGTACATCTAATCATGTTTGCAGTACATCTAATCATGTTTGCAGTACATCTAATCATGTTTGCAGCACATCTAACTAATCATGTTTGCAAAATATCTAATCATGTTTGCAGTACATCGAATGATGTTTGCAGTACAACTAATCATGTTTGCAGTACATCTAATTATGTTAGCAGCACATCTAATCATGTTTGCAGTACAGCTAATCATGTTTGCAGCACAGCTAATCATGTTTGCAGTACATCTAATCATGTTTGCAGTACAGCTAATCATGTTTGCAGAACAGCTAATCATGTTTGCAGTACATCTAATCATGTTTGCAGTACAGCTAATTATCTTTGCAGTAAACCTAATCATGTTAGCAGCACAGCTAATCATGTTTGCAGTAAACATAATCATGTTTGCAGTACACCTAATCATGTTTGCAGCCCATCTAATCATGTTTGCAGCACATCTAATCATATTTGCAGTACATCTAATCATGTTTGCAGTACATCTAATCATGTTTGCAGTACATCTAATCATGTTTGCAGTACATCTAATCATGTTTGCAGCACATCTAATCATGTTTGCAGTACAGCTAATCATGTTTGCAGCACAATCATAATCAATCATTTTGCAGTACATAATCATGTTTGCAGCACATCTAATCATGTTTGCAGTACACCTAATCATGTTTGCAGCCCATCTAATCATGTTTGCAGCACATCTAATCATGTTTGCAGCACATCTAATCATGTTTGCAGTACATCTAATCATGTTTGCAGCACATCTAATCATGTTTGCAGCACATCTAATCATGTTTGCAGTACATCAAATGATGTTTGCAGTACATCTAATCATGTTTGCAGTACATCTAATTATGTTTGCAGTACAACTAATCATGTTTGCAGTACATCTAATTATGTTTGCAGCACATCTAATCATGTTAGCAGCACATCTAATCATGTTTGCAGTACATCTAATCATGTTTGCAGCACATCTAATCATGTTTGCAGTACATCTAATCATGTTAGCAGCACATCTAATCATGTTAGCAGCACATCTAATCATGTTTGCAGTACAGCTAATCATGTTTGCAGTACAGCTAATCATGTTTGCAGCACAGCTAATCATGTTTGCAGCACAGCTAATCATGTTTGCAGTACATCTAATCATGTTTGCAGCACACCTAATCATGTTTGCAGCCCATCTAATCATGTTTGCAGCACATCTAATCATGTTTGCAACACAGCTAATCATGTTTGCAGTACAGCTAATCATGTTTGCAGCACAGCTAATCATGTTTGCAGTAAACCTAATCATGTTAGCAGCACAGCTAATCATGTTTGCAGTACATCTAATCATGTTTTCAGTACAGCTAATCATGTTTGCAGTAAACCTAATCATGTTAGCAGCACAGCTAATCATGTTTGCAGTACATCTAATCATGTTTGCAGTACACCTAATCATGTTTGCAGCACATCTAATCATGTTTGCAGCACATCTAATCATGTTTGCAGTACATCTAATCATGTTTGCAGTACATCTAATCATGTTTGCAGTACATCTAATCATGTTTGCAGTACATCTAATCATGTTTGCAGCACATCTAATCATGTTTGCAGTACATCTAATCATGTTTGCAGTACATCTAATCATGTTTGCAGCACATCTAATCATGTTTGCAGCACATCTAACTAATCATGTTTGCAGCACATCTAATCATGTTTGCAGTACATCTAATCATGTTTGCAGTACATCTAATCATGTTTGCAGTACATCTAATCATGTTTGCAGTACATCTAATCATGTTTGCAGTACATCTAATCATGTTTGCAGCACATCTAATCATGTTTGCAGCACATCTAATCATGTTTGCAGTACATCTAATCATGTTTGCAGTACATCTAATCATGTTTGCAGTACATCTAATCATGTTTGCAGTACATCTAATCATGTTTGCAGTACATCTAATCATGTTTGCAGTACATCTAATCATGTTTGCAGCACATCTAATCATGTTTGCAGCACATCTAATCATGTTTGCAGTACAGCTAATCATGTTTGCAGCACATCTAATCATGTTTGCAGCACATCTAATCATGTTTGCAGCACATCTAATCATGTTTGCAGTACACCTAATCATGTTTGCAGCCCATCTAATCATGTTTGCAGCACATCTAATCATGTTTGCAGTACATCTAATCATGTTTGCAGCACATCTAATCATGTTTGCAGTACATCTAATCATGTTTGCAGTACATCTAATCATGTTTGCAGCACATCTAATCATGTTTGCAGCACATCTAATCATGTTTGCAGTACATCTAATCATGTTTGCAGTACATCTAATCATGTTTGCAGTACACCTAATCATGTTTGCAGCACATCTAATCATGTTTGCAGTACATCTAATCATGTTTGCAGCACATCTAACAAATCATGTTTGCAGCACATCTAATCATGTTTGCAGCACATCGAATGATGGTTGCAGCACATCTAATCATGTTTGCAGTACACATCTAATCATGTTTGCAGTACATCTAATCATGTTTGCAGTACATCTAATCATGTTTGCAGCACATCTAATCATGTTTGCAGCACATCTAATCATGTTTGCAGTACATCTAATCATGTTTGCAGTACAGCTAATCATGTTTGCAGTAAACCTAATCATGTTAGCAGCACAGCTAATCATGTTTGCAGCACATCTAATCATGTTTGCAGTACACCAAATCATGTTTGCAGCACATCTAACTAGTCATGTTTGCAGCACATCTAATCATGTTTGCAGTACACCTAATCATGTTTGCAATCATGTTTGCAGCACATCTAATCATGTTTGCAGCACATCTAATCATGTTTGCAGCACATCTAATCATGTTTGCAGTACACCTAATCATGTTTGCAGCACATCTAATCATGTTTGCAGTACATCTAATCATGTTTGCAGCACATCTAATCATGTTTGCAGCACAGCTAATCATGTTTACAGTACATCTAATCATGTTTGCAGCACATCTAATCATGTTTGCAGTACACCTAATCATGTTTGCAGCACATCTAATCATGTTTAGAGTACACCTAATCATGTTTGCAGTATATCTAATCATGTTTGCAGTACATCTAATCATGTTTGCAGCACAGCTAATCATGTTTGCAGCACATCTAATCATGTTGCAGTACATCTAATCATGTTTGCAGTACATCTAATCATGTTTGCAGTACATCTAATCATGTTTGCAGTACATCTAATCATGTTTGCAGCACATCTAATCATGTTTGCAGTACACCTAATCATGTTTGCAGTACATCTAATCATGTTTAGAGTACACCTAATCATGTTTGCAGTTTGCAGCATCTAATCATGTTTGCAGTACATCTAATCATGTTTGCAGCACAGCTAATCATGTTTGCTAATCATGTTTGCAGTAATCATGTTTGCAGCACATCTAATCATGTTTGCAATCATGTTTGCAGTACATCTAATCATGTTTGCAGTACATCTAATCATGTTTGCAGTACATCTAATCATGTTTGCAGTACATCTAATCATGTTTGCAGCACATCTAATCATGTTTGCAGCACATCTAATCATGTTTGCAGCACACTAATCATGTTTGCAATCTAATCATGTTTGCAGCACATCTAATCATGTTTGCAGCACATCTAATCATGTTTGCAGCACATCTAATCATGTTTGCAGCACATCATGTTTGCAGCACTAATCATGTTTGCAGCACATCTAATCATCATGTTTGCAGTACATCTAATCATGTTTGCAGTACATCTAATCATGTTTGCAGTACATCTAATCATGTTTGCACATCTAATCATGTTTGCACACATCTAATCATGTTTGCAGCACATCTAATCATGTTTGCAGCACAGTCTAATCATGTTTGCAGCACAATCTAATCATGTTTGCAGTACATCTAATCATGTTTGCAGCACAGCTAATCATGTTTGCAGTACATCTAATCATGTTTGCAGTACATCTAATCATGTTTGCAGTACATCTAATCATGTTTGCAGCACATCTAATCATGTTTGCAGCACATCTAATCATGTTTGCAGCACATCTAATCATGTTTGCAGCACATCTAATCATGTTTGCAGCACATCTAATCATGTTTGCAGCACATCTAATCATGTTTGCAGTACATCTAATCATGTTTGCAGCACATCTAATCATGTTTGCAGCACATCTAATCATGTTTGCAGTACATCTAATCATGTTTGCAGTACATCTAATCATGTTTGCAGCACATCTAATCATGTTTGCAGTACAGCTAATCATGTTTGCAGCACATCTAATCATGTTTGCAGCACATCTAATCATGTTTGCAGTACATCTAATCATGTTTGCAGCACATCTAATCATGTTTGCAGCACATCTAACTAATCATGTTTGCAGCACATCTAATCATGTTTGCAGTACATCTAATCATGTTTGCAGTACATCTAATCATGTTTGCAGTACATCTAATCATGTTTGCAGTACATCTAATCATGTTTGCAGTACATCTAATCATGTTTGCAGTACATCTAATCATGTTTGCAGCACATCTAATCATGTTTGCAGCACATCTAATCATGTTTGCAGCACATCTAATCATGTTTGCAGCACATCTAATCATGTTTGCAGTACATCTAATCATGTTTGCAGTACATCTAATCATGTTTGCAGTACATCTAATCATGTTTGCAGCACATCTAATCATGTTTGCAGTACAGCTAATCATGTTTGCAGCACAGCTAATCATGTTTGCAGTACATCTAATCATGTTTGCAGCACATCTAATCATGTTTGCAGTACACCTAATCATGTTTGCAGCACATCTAATCATGTTTGCAGTACATCTAATCATGTTTGCAGCACATCTAATCATGTTTGCAGCACATCTAACTAATCATGTTTGCAGCACATCTAATCATGTTTGCAGTACATCTAATCATGTTTGCAGTACATCTAATCATGTTTGCAGTACATCTAATCATGTTTGCAGCACAGCTAATCATGTTTGCAGTACATCTAATCATGTTTGCAGTACAGCTAATCATGTTTGCAGTACACCTAATCATGTTTGCAGTACATCTAATGATGTTTGCAGTACATCTAATCATGTTTTCAGTACAGCTAATCATGTTTGCAGTACATCTAATCATGTTTGCAGCACATCTAATCATGTTTGCAGCACATCTAATCATGTTTGCAGTACACCAAATCATGTTTGCAGCACATCTATCTAGTCATGTTTGCAGCACATCTAATCATGATTGCAGTACATCTAATCATTTTTGCAGCACATCTAATCATGTTTGCAGTACACCTAATCATGTTTGCAGTACATCTAATCATGTTTGCAGTACATCTAATCATGTTTGCAGCACATCTAATCATGTTTGCAGCACATCTAATCATGTTTGCAGCACATCTAATCATGTTTGCAGTACATCTAATCATGTTTGCAGTACATCTAATCATGTTTGCAGTACATCTAATCATGTTTGCAGCACATCTAATCATGTTTGCAGTACACATCTAATCATGTTTGCAGTACATCTAATCATGTTTGCAGTACACCTAATCATGTTTGCAGCACAATCATAATCATGTTTGCAGCAATCATGTTTGCAGCACATCTAATCATGTTTGCAGTACATCTAATCATGTTTGCAGCACATCTAATCATGTTTGCAGCACAATCATGTTTGCAATCATGTTTGCAGCACATCTAATCATGTTTGCAGTACATCTAATCATGTTTGCAGCAATCAATCATGTTTGCAGCACATCTAACTAATCATGTTTGCAGCACATCTAACTAATCATGTTTGCAGTACATCGAATGATGTTTGCAGTACATCTAATCATGTTTGCAGTACATCTAATTATGTTTGCAGTACAACTAATCATGTTTGCAGTACATCTAATTATGTTAGCAGCACATCTAATCATGTTTGCAGTACATCTAATCATGTTTGCAGTACATCTAATCATGTTTGCAGCACATCTAATCATGTTTGCAGTACAGCTAATCATGTTTGCAGCACAGCTAATCATGTTTGCAGCACATCTAACTAATCATGTTTGCAGCACATCTAATCATGTTTGCAGCACATCTAATCATGTTTGCAGTACATCTAATCATGTTTGCAGTACATCTAATCATGTTTGCAGTACATAATCATGTTTGCAATCAATCATGTTTGCAGTACATCTAATCATGTTTGCAGTACATCTAATCATGTTTGCAGCACAGTAATCATGTTTGCAGTACATCTAATCATGTTTGCAGTACAGCTAATCATGTTTGCAGCACATCTAATCATGTTTGCAGTACATCTAATCATGTTTGCAGTTTGCAGTACACCTAATCATGTTTGCAGCACATCTAATCATGTTTGCAGTACATCATGTTTGCAGCACATCTAATCATGTTTGCAGCTAATCATGTTTGCAGTACACCTAATCATGTTTGCAGCACAAATCATGTTTGCAGCACATCTAATCATAACATCATGTTTGCAGCACATCTAATCATGTTTGCAGCACATCTAATCATGTTTGCAGTACATCTAATCATGTTTGCAGTACATCTAATCATGTTTGCAGTACATCTAATCATGTTTGCAGTACATCTAATCATGTTTGCAGCACATCTAATCATGTTTGCAGCACATCTAATCATGTTTGCAGCATCTAATCATGTTTGCAGTACATCTAATCATGTTTGCAGTACAGCTAATCATGTTTGCAGTAAACCTAATCATGTTAGCAGCACAGCTAATCATGTTTGCAGTACATCTAATCATGTTTGCAGTACATCTTATCATGTTTGCAGTACATCTAATCATGTTTGCAGCACATCTAACAAATCATGTTTGCAGCACATCGAATGATGGTTGCAACACATCGAATGATGGTTGCAGCACATCGAATCATGTTTGCAGTACAGCTAATCATGTTTGCAGCACAGCTAATCATGTTTGCAGTACATCTAATCATGTTTTCAGTAGAGCTAATCATGTTTGCAGTAAACCTAATCATGTTTGCAGCACATCTAATCATGTTTGCAGTACACCAAATCATGTTTGCAGCACATCTAACTAGTCGTGTTTGCAGCACATCTAATCATGTTTGCAGCACATCTAATCATGTTTGCAGTACACCTAATCATGTTTGCAGTACATCTAATCATGTTTGCAGTACAGCTAATCATGTTTGCAGCACATCTAATCATGTTTGCAGTACATCTAACTATGTTTGCAGCACATCTAATCATGTTTGCAGTATATCTAATCATGTTTGCAGTACATCTAATCATGTTTGCAGCACATCTAATCATGTTTGCAGCACATCTAATCATGTTTGCAGTACAGCTAATCATGTTTGCAGCACATCTAATCATGTTTGCAGCACATCTAATCATGTTTGCAGCACATCTAATCATGTTTGCAGCACATCTAATCATGTTTGCAGTACATCTAATCATGTTTGCAGTACAGCTAATCATGTTTGCAGTACATCTAATCATGTTTGCAGCACATCTAATCATGTTTGCAGCACATCTAATCATGTTTGCAGTACATCTAATCATGTTTGCAGTACATCTAATCATGTTTGCAGTACATCTAATCATGTTTGCAGCACATCTAATCATGTTTGCAGCACATCTAATCATGTTTGCAGCACATCTAATCATGTTTGCAGCACATCTAATCATGTTTGCAGCACATCTAAATAATCATGTTTGCAGCACATCTAATCATGTTTGCAGTACATCTAATCATGTTTGCAGCACATCTAATCATGTTTGCAGTACATCTAATCATGTTTGCAGCACATCTAATCATGTTTGCAGCACATCTAATCATGTTTGCAGTACATCTAATCATGTTTGCAGTACATCTAATCATGTTTGCAGTACATCTAATCATGTTTGCAGTACATCTAATCATGTTTGCAGCAGTACAGTACATCTAATCATGTTTGCAGCACATCTAATCATGTTTGCAGTACATCTAATCATGTTTGCAGCACATCTAATCATGTTTGCAGTACACCTAATCATGTTTGCAGTACATCTAATCATGTTTGCAGCACATCAAATCATGTTTGCAGTACATCTAATCATGTTTGCAGTACATCTAATCATGTTTGCAGTACATCTAATCATGTTTGCAGCACATCTAATCATGTTTGCAGTACATCTAATCATGTTTGCAGCACATCTAATCATGTTAGCAGCACATCTAATCATGTTTGCAGTACACCAAATCATGTTTGCAGCACATCTATCTAGTCATGTTTGCAGCACATCTAATCATGATTGCAGTACACCTAATCATGTTTGCAGCACATCTAATCATGTTTAGAGTACACCTAATCATGTTTGCAGTATATCTAATCATGTTTGCAGTACATCTAATCATGTTTGCAGCACAGCTAATCATGTTTGCAGTACATCTAATCATGTTTGCAGTACATCTAATCATGTTTGCAGTACATCTAATCATGTTTGCAGTACATGTTTGCTAATCATGTTTGCAGCACATCTAATCATGTTTGCAGTACATCTAATCATGTTTGCAGTACATCTAATCATGTTTGCAGTATCATGTTTGCAGCAGTTTGCACACATCTAATCATGTTTGCAGCATCTAATCATGTTTGCAGTACATCTAATCATGTTTGCAGCACATCTAATCATGTTTGCAGTACATCTAATCATGTTTGCAGTACACTAATCATGTTTGCAGTACATCTAATCATGTTTGCAGCACATCTAATCATGTTTCATGTTTGCAGTACATCTAATCATGTTTGCAGCACATCTAATCATGTTTGCAGTACATCTAATCATGTTTGCAGCACATCTAATCATGTTTGCAGCACATCTAATCATGTTTGCAGCACATCTAATCATGTTTGCAGCACAATCTAATCAATCATGTTTGCAGCACATCTAACATCAATCATGTTTGCAGTAATCAATCATGTTTGCAGTACATCTAATCATGTTTGCAGTACACCTAATCATGTTTGCAGTACATCTAATCATGTTTGCAGTACATCTAATCATGTTTGCAGCACATCTAATCATGTTTGCAGCACATCTAATCATGTTTGCAGCACATCTAATCATGTTTGCAGCACATCTAATCATGTTTGCAGTACATCTAATCATGTTTGCAGTACATCTAATCATGTTTGCAGTACATCTAATCATGTTTGCAGCACATCTAATCATGTTTGCAGTACAGCTAATCATGTTTGCAGCACAGCTAATCATGTTTGCAGTACATCTAATCATGTTTGCAGCACATCTAATCATGTTTGCAGTACATCTAATCATGTTTGCAGCACATCTAATCATGTTTGCAGCACATCTAATCATGTTTGCAGCACATCTAATCATGTTTGCAGCACATCTAATCATGTTTGCAGCACATCTAATCATGTTTGCAGCACATCTAATCATGTTTGCAGCACATCTAACTAATCATGTTTGCAGCACATCTAATCATGTTTGCAGTACATCTAATCATGTTTGCAGTACATCTAATCATGTTTGCAGTACAACTAATCATGTTTGCAGTACATCTAATCATGTTTGCAGTACATCTAATCATGTTTGCAGCACATCTAATCATGTTTGCAGCACATCTAATCATGTTTGCAGCACATCTAATCATGTTTGCAGTACAGCTAATCATGTTTGCAGTACATCTAATCATGTTTTGCAGTACATCTAATCATGTTTGCAGTTAATCATGTTTGCAGCACATCTAATCATGTTTGCAGTACATCTAATCATGTTTGCAGTAATCATGTTTCATGTTTGCAGTACATCTAATCATGTTTGCAGCACATCTAATCATGTTTGCAGCACATCTATGTTTGCAGCACATCTAATCATTTTGCAGCACATCTAATCATGTTTGCAGTACAGCTAATCATGTTTGCAGCACATCTAATCATGTTTGCAGTACATCTAATCATGTTTTGCAGCAGCTAATCATGTTTGCAGCTAATCATGTTTGCAGTACATCTAATCATGTTTGCAGCACATCTAATCATGTTTGCAGTACATCTAATCATGTTTGCAGCACATCTGATCATGTTTGCAGTACACCTAATCATGTTTGCAGCCCATCTAATCATGTTTGCAGTACACCTAATCATGTTTGCAGTATCTAATCATGTTTGCAGTACATCTAATCATGTTTGCAGCACATCTAATCATGTTTGCAGTACATCTAATCATGTTTGCAGCACATCTAATCATGTTTGCAGTACATCTAATCATGTTTGCAGTACATCTAATCATGTTTGCAGTACATCTAATCATGTTTGCAGCACATCTAATCATGTTTGCAGTACATCTAATCATGTTTGCAGTACATCTAATCATGTTTGCAGCACATCTAATCATGTTTGCAGCACATCTAACTAATCATGTTTGCAGCACATCTAATCATGTTTGCAGTACATCTAATCATGTTTGCAGTACATCTAATCATGTTTGCAGCACATCTAATCATGTTTGCAGTACATCTAATCATGTTTGCAGTCATGTAATCATGTTTGCAGCACATCTAATCATGTTTGCAGCACATCTAATCATGTTTTGCAATCAATCATGTTTGCAGTACATGTTTGCAGTACTAATCATGTTTGCAGTACATCTAATCATGTTTGCATCATGTAATCATGTTTGCAGCACATCTAATCATGTTTGCAGCACATCTAATCATGTTTGCAGTACATCTAATCATGTTTGCAGTACAGCTAATCATGTTTGCAGTACTAATCATGTTTGCAGCACATCTAATCATGTTTGCAGCACAATAATCATGTTTGCAGCACATCTAATCATGTTTGCAGCACATCTAATCATGTTTGCAGCACATCTAATCATGTTTGCAGTACATCTAATCATGTTTGCAGTACACTAATCATGTTTGCAGTACATCATGTTTGCAGTACATCTAATCATGTTTGCAGTACATCTAATCATGTTTGCAGCACATCTAATCATGTTTGCAGTAATCTAATCATTTTGCAGCACATCTAATCATGTTTGCAGCACATCTAATCATGTTTGCAGCAATCATGTTTGCAATCAATCATGTTTGCAGCACATCTAATCATGTTTGCAGCACATCTAATCATGTTTGCAGTACACCTAATCATGTTTGCAGCACATCTAATCATGTTTGCAGTCAATCATGTTTGCAGTACATCTAATCATGTTTGCAGTACATCTAATCATGTTTGCAGCACAGCTAATCATGTTTGCAGCACATCTAATCATGTTTGCACATCTAATCATGTTTGCAGTACATCTAATCATGTTTGCAGTACATCTAATCATGTTTGCAGTAATCATCTAATCATGTTTGCAGCACATCTAATCATGTTTGCAGTCATGTTTGCAGCACATCTAATCATGTTTGCAGTACATCTAATCATGTTTGCAGCACAGCTAATCATGTTTGCAGTACATCTAATCATGTTTGCAGCACATCTAATCATGTTTGCAGTACATCTAATCATGTTTGCAGTACATCTAATCATGTTTGCAGCACATCTAATCATGTTTGCAGTACATCTAATCATGTTTGCAGTACATCTAATCATGTTTGCAGCACATCTAATCATGTTTGCAGTACAGCTAATCATGTTTGCAGCACATCTAATCATGTTTGCAGCACATCTAATCATGTTTGCAGCACATCTAATCATGTTTGCAGCTAATCATGTTTGCAGCACATCTAATCATGTTTGCAGTACATCGAATGATGTTTGCAGCACATCTAATCATGTTTGCAGCACATCTAATCATGTTTGCAGTACATCTAATCATGTTTGCAGTACATCTAATCATGTTTGCAGCACATCTAATCATGTTTGCAGCACAATCTAATCATGTTTGCAGCACATCTAATCATGTTTGCAGCACATCTAATCATGTTTGCAGCACATCTAATCATGTTTGCAGCACATCTAATCATGTTTGCAGCACATCTAATCATGGTTGCAGTACAACTAATCATGTTTGCAGTACAAATCATGTTTGCAGTACATCTAATCATGTTTGCAGCACATCTAATCATGTTTGCAGCACATCTAATCATGTTTGCAGTACATCTAATCATGTTTGCAGCACATCTAATCATGTTTGCAGCACATCTAACTAATCATGTTTGCAGCACATCTAATCATGTTTGCAGTACATCGAATGATGTTTGCAGTACATCTAATCATGTTTGCAGTACATCTAATTATGTTTGCAGTACAACTAATCATGTTTGCAGTACATCTAATCATGTTTGCAGCACATCTAATCATGTTTGCAGCACATCTAATCATGTTTGCAGCACATCTAATCATGTTTGCAGTACATCTAATCATGTTTGCAGTACATCTAATCATGTTTGCAGTACATCTAATCATGTTTGCAGCACATGTTAATCATGTTTGCAGCACATCTAATCATGTTTGCAGCACATCTAATCATGTTTGCAGCACATCTAATCATGTTTGCAGCACATCTAATCATGTTTGCAGCACATCTAATCATGTTTGCAGTACATCTAATCATGTTTGCAGCACATCTAATCATGTTTGCAGCACATCTAATCATGTTTGCAGTACATCTAATCATGTTTGCAGCACAATCATGTTTGCTAATCATGTTTGCAGCACATCTAATCATGTTTGCAGCACATCTAATCATGTTTGCAGCACATCTAATCATGTTTGCAGTACCTATCAATCATGTTTGCAGTACATCTAATCATGTTTGCAGTACATCTAATCATGTTTGCAGTACATCTAATCATGTTTGCAGTACATCTAATCATGTTTGCAGCACATCTAATCATGTTTGCAGCACATCTAATCATGTTTGCAGCACATCTAATCATGTTTGCAGTACATCTAATCATGTTTGCAGTACATCTAATCATGTTTGCAGCACATCTAATCATGTTTGCAGCACATCTAATCATGTTTGCAGCACATCTAATCATGTTTGCAGCACATCTAATCATGTTTGCAGCACATCTAATCATGTTTGCAGTACATCTAATCATGTTTGCAGTACATCTAATCATGTTTGCAGTACAGCTAATCATGTTTGCAGCACATCTAATCATGTTTGCAGTACATCTAATCATGTTTGCAGCACATCTAATCATGTTTGCAGTACATCTAATCATGTTTGCAGCACATCTAATCATGTTTGCAGCACATCTAATCATGTTTGCAGTACACCTAATCATGTTTGCAGCCCATCTAATCATGTTTGCAGCACATCTAACTAATCATGTTTGCAGCACATCTAATCATGTTTGCAGCACATCTAATCATGTTTGCAGCACATCTAATCATGTTTGCAGTACATCTAATCATGTTTGCAGCACATCTAATCATGTTTGCAGTACATCTAATCATGTTTGCAGCACATCTAATCATGTTTGCAGTACACCTAATCATGTTTGCAGCACATCTAATCATGTTTGCAGCACATCTAATCATGTTTGCAGCACATCTAATCATGTTTGCAGCACATCTAATCATGTTTGCAGTACACCTAATCATGTTTGCAGCACATCTAACAAATCATGTTTGCAGCACATCGAATGATGGTTGCAGTACATCTAATCATGTTTGCAGCACATCTAATCATGTTTGCAGTACACCTAATCATGTTTGCAGTACATCTAATCATGTTTGCAGTACAGCTAATCATGTTTGCAGCACATCTAATCATGTTTGCAGTACATCTAATCATGTTTGCAGCACATCTAATCATGTTTGCAGTACACCTAATCATGTTTGCAGTACATCTAACTATGTTTGCAGCACGTCTAATCATGTTTGCATGTCATTTTGCAGCACATCTAATCATGTTTGCAGCACATAATCATGTTTGCAGCACATCTAATCATGTTTGCAGCACATCTAATCATGTTTGCAGCACATCTAATCATGTTTGCAGCATCTAATCATGTTTGCAGCACATCTAATCATGTTTGCAGCAGCACATCTAATCATGTTTGCAGCACATCTAATCATGTTTGCAGTACATCATGTTTGCAGCACATCTAATCATGTTTGCAGCACATCTAATCATGTTTGCAGTACATCTAATCATGTTTGCAGCACATCTAATCATGTTTGCAGTCACACCTAATCATGTTTGCAGTACATCTAATCATGTTTGCAGTCACATCTACATGTTTGCAGTACATCTAATCATGTTTGCAGCAATCATGTTTGCAGCACATCTAATCATGTTTGCAGCACATCTAATCATGTTTGCAGTACATCATCTAATCATGTTTGCAGCACAATCTAATCATGTTTGCAGCTAATCATCTAATCATGTTTGCAGCACATCTAATCATGTTTGCAGCACATCTAATCATGTTTGCAGCACATCTAATCATGTTTGCAGCACATCTAATCATGTTTGCAGCACATCTAATCATGTTTGCAGTACACAATCATGTTTGCAGTAATCAATCATGTTTGCAGTACATCTAATCATGTTTGCAGTAATAATCATGTTTGCAGTACATCATAATCTAATCATGTTTGCAGTACATCTAATCATGTTTGCAGTACATCTAATCATGTTTGCAGTACATCTAATCATGTTTGCAGCACATCTAATCATGTTTGCAGTACACTAATCATGTTTGCAATAATCATGTTTGCAGCACAGCTAATCATGTTTGCAGCACATCAATCATGTTTGCAGCAATCATGTTTGCAGCACATCTAATCATGTTTGCAGTACATCTAATCATGTTTGCAGTACATCTAATCATGTTTGCAGTACATCTAATCATGTTTGCAGTACATCTAATCATGTTTGCAGTACATCAATCATAATCAGCACATCTAATCATGTTTGCAGCACATCTAATCATGTTTGCAGTAATCAATCATGTTTGCAGTACATCTAATCATGTTTGCAGTACATCTAATCATGTTTGCAGCAATCAATCATGTTTGCAGCACATCTAATCATGTTTGCAGTACATCTAATCATGTTTGCAGTAATCATTAATCATGTTTGCAGTACAGCTAATCATGTTTGCAGTACATCTAATCATGTTTGCAGTACATCTAATCATGTTTGCAGCACATCTAATCATGTTTGCAGCACATCTAATCATGTTTTTGCAGTATCAATCATGTTTGCAGTACATCTAATCATGTTTGCAGCACATCTAATCATGTTTGCAGCACATCTAATCATGTTTGCATAATCATGTTTGCAGCACATCTAATCATGTTTGCAGTACATCTAATCATGTTTGCAGCACATCTAATCATGTTTGCAGCAGTTTGCAGCACATCTAATCATGTTTGCAGCACATCTAATCATGTTTGCAGCACATCTAATCATGTTTGCAGCACATCTAATCATGTTTGCAGCAATCATCTAATAATCATGTTTGCAGTACATACATCTAATCATGTTTGCAGTACATCTAATCATGTTTGCAGTACATCTAATCATGTTTGCAGTACATCTAATCATGTTTGCAGCACATCTAATCATGTTTGCAGCACATCTAATCATGTTTGCAGCACATCTAATCATGTTTGCAGCACATCTAATCATGTTTGCAGCACTAATCATGTTTGCAGCACATCTAATCATGTTTGCAGCACAATCTAATCATGTTTGCAGCACATCTAATCATGTTTGCAGTACATCTAATCATGTTTGCAGTACATCTAATCATGTTTGCAGTACATCTAATCATGTTTGCAGTACATCTAATCATGTTTGCAGTACATCTAATCATGTTTGCAGTACATCTAATCATAATCATGTTTGCAGCACATAATCATGTTTGCAATCAATCATGTTTGCAGCACATCTAATCATGTTTTTGCAGCACATCTAATCATGTTTGCAGTACACATCTAATCATGTTTGCAGCACATCTAATCATGTTTGCAGCACATCTAATCATGTTTGCAGTACATCTAATCATGTTTGCAGCACATCTAATCATGTTTGCAGCACATCTAATCATGTTTGCATGTTTGCAGCACATCTAATCATGTTTGCAGTACATCTAATCATGTTTGCAGTACATCTAATCATGTTTGCAGCACATCTAATCATGTTTGCAGTACAGCTAATCATGTTTGCAGCACAATCTAATCATGTTTGCAGCCATCTAATCATTTTGCATCTAATCATGTTTGCAGCACATCTAATCATAATCAATCATTTTGCAGCACATCTAATCATGTTTGCAGTACATCAATCATGTTTGCTAATCATCATGTTTGCAGTACACTAATCTAATCTAATCATGTTTGCAGTACATCTAATCATGTTTGCAGCACATCTAATCATGTTTGCAGCACATCTAATCATGTTTGCAGCACATCTAATCATGTTTGCAGCACATGTTTGCAGTACATCTAATCATGTTTGCAGTACACCTAATCATGTTTGCAGTACATCTAATCATGTTTGCAGCACATCTAATCATGTTTGCAGTACATCTAATCATGTTTGCAGTACATCTAATCATGTTTGCAGCACATCTAATCATGTTTGCAGCACATCTAATCATCATTTTGCAGCACATCTAATCAGCACATCTAATCATGTTTGCAGCACATCTAATCATGTTTGCAGCACATCTAATCATGTTTGCAGTACACCTAATGTTTGCAGTACATCTAATCATGTTTGCAGCACATCTAATCATGTTTGCAGTACATCTAATCATGTTTGCAGTACAATCTAATCATGTTTGCAGTACATCTAATCATGTTTGCAGCACATCTAATCATGTTTGCAGCACATCTAATCATGTTTGCAGCATCTAATCATGTTTGCAGCAGTAATCATGTTTGCAGTACAATCATAATCAATCATGTTTGCAGTACACATGTTTGCAATCATGTTTGCAATCTAATCATGTTTGCAGCACATCTAATCATGTTTGCAGCACATCTAATCATGTTTGCAGCACATCATGTTTAATCATGTTTGCAGTACATCTAATCATGTTTGCAGTACATCTAATCATGTTTGCAGTACATCTAATCATGTTTGCAGTACATCTAATCATGTTTGCAGCACATCTAATCATGTTTGCAGTACATCTAATCATGTTTGCAGCACATCTAATCATGTTTGCAGCACATCTAATCATGTTTGCAGTACACCTAATCATGTTTGCAGCCCATCTAATCATGTTTGCAGCACATGTAACTAATCATGTTTGCAGCACATCTAATCATGTTTGCAGCACATCTAATCATGTTTGCAGCACATCTAATCATGTTTGCAGTACAGCTAATTATGTTTGCAGCACAGCTAATCATGTTTGCAGTACATCTAATCATGTTTGCAGCACATCTAATCATGTTTGCAGTACATCTAATCATGTTTGCAGCACATCTAATCATGTTTGCAGCACAGCTAATCATGTTTGCAGTACATCTAATCATGTTTGCAGCACATCTAATCATGTTTGCAGCACACCTAATCATGTTTGCAGCACATCATCATGTTTGCAGCACATCATAATGATGGTTTGCAGTACATCTAATCATGTTTGCAGCACATCTAATCATGTTTGCAGTACACTAATCATGTTTGCAGTACATCTAATCATGTTTGCAGTACATCTAATCATACTAAATCATGTTTGCAGCACATCTAATCATGTTTGCAGTACATCTAATCATGTTTGCAGCACATCTAATCATGTTTGCAGTACACCTAATCATGTTTGCAATCATGTTTGCAGCACAATCTAATCAATCATGTTTGCAGTAACACTAATCATGTTTGCAGCACATCTAATCATGTTTGCAGCACATCTAATCATGTTTGCAGCACATCTAATCATGTTTGCAGCACATCTAATCATGTTTGCAGCACATCTAATCATGTTTGCAGTACATCTAATCATGTTTGCAGCACAGCTAATCATGTTTGCAGCACATCTAATCATGTTTGCAGTACATCTAATCATGTTTGCAGCACATCTAATCCTGTTTGCAGCACAGCTAATCATGTTTGCAGCACATCTAATCATGTTGAGGAACATCTAATCATGTTTGCAGTACATCTAATCATGTTTGCAGTACATCTAATCATGTTTGCAGTACATCTAATCATGTTTGCAGCACATCTAATCATGTTTAGAGTACACCTAATCATGTTTGCAGTACATCTAATCATGTTTAGAGTACACCTAATCATGTTTGCAGTATATCTAATCATGTTTGCAGTACATCTAATCATGTTTGCAGCACAGCTAATCATGTTTGCAGCACATCTAATCATGTTTGCAGTACATCTAATCATGTTTGCAGTACATCTAATCATGTTTGCATTACAACTAATCATGTTTGCAGTACATCTAATTATGTTTGCAGCACATCTAATCATGTTTGCAGCACATCTAATCATGTTTGCAGTACATCTAATCATGTTTGCAGTTTGCAGCTAATCAATCATTTTGCAGTACATCTAATCATGTTTGCAGCACATCTAATCATGTTTGCAGTACAGCTAATCATGTTTGCAGCACAGCTAATCATGTTTGCAGTACATCTAATCATGTTTGCAGCACACCTAATCATGTTTGCAGCCCATCTAATCATGTTTGCAGCACATCTAATCATGTTTGCAGTACATCTAATCATGTTTGCAGCACACCTAATCATGTTTGCAGCACATCTAACTAATCATGTTTGCAGCACATCTAACTAATCATGTTTGCAGTACATCGAATGATGTTTGCAGTACATCTAATCATGTTTGCAGTACATCTAATTATGTTTGCAGTACAACTAATCATGTTTGCAGTACATCTAATTATGTTAGCAGCACATCTAATCATGTTTGCAGTACATCTAATCATGTTTGCAGTACATCTAATCATGTTTGCAGCACATCTAATCATGTTTGCAGTACATGTTTGCAGCACATAATCATGTTTGCAGCACATCTAATCATGTTTGCAGCACATCTAATCTAATCATGTTTGCAGCACATCTAATCATGTTTGCAGCACATCTAATCATGTTTGCAGTACATCTAATCATGTTTGCAGTACATCTAATCATGTTTGCAGTACATCTAATCATGTTTGCAGTACATCTAATCATGTTTGCAGCACATCTAATCATGTTTGCAGTACAGCTAATCATGTTTGCAGCACAGCTAATCATGTTTGCAGTACATCTAATCATGTTTGCAGCACATCTAATCATGTTTGCAGTACACCTAATCATGTTTGCAGCACATCTAATCATGTTTGCAGCACATCTAATCATGTTTGCAGCACATCTAATCATGTTTGCAGCACATCTAATCATGTTTGCAGCACATCTAATCATGTTTGCAGCACATCTAATCATGTTTGCAGTACATCTAATCATGTTTGCAGTACATCTAATCATGTTTGCAGTACATCTAATCATGTTTGCAGCACATCTAATCATGTTTGCAGTACATAATCATGTTTGCAGTTTGCATCTAATCATGTTTGCAGCACATCTAATCATGTTTGCAGCACATAATCATGTTTGCAGTACATCTAATCATGTTTGCAGCACATCTAATCATGTTTGCAGCACATCTAATCATGTTTGCATACATCTAATCATGTTTGCAGCACATCTAATCATGTTTGCAGTACATCTAATCATGTTTGCAGTACATCTAATCATGTTTGCAGTACATCTAATCATGTTTGCAGCACATCTAATCATGTTTGCAGTACATCTAATCATGTTTGCAGCACATCTAATCATGTTTGCAGCACATAATCATGTTTGCAGCACATCTAATCATGTTTGCAGTACATCTAATCATGTTTGCAGCACATCTAATCATGTTTGCAGCACATCTAATCATGTTTGCAGCACAAATCATGTTTGCAGCACATCTAATCATGTTTGCAGCACAATCATCTAATCAATCATGTTTGCAGCACATCTAATCATGTTTGCAGTACATCTAATCATGTTTGCAGTACATCTAATCATGTTTGCAGTACATCTAATCATGTTTGCAGTACAGCTAATCATGTTTGCAGTACATCTAATCATGTTTGCAGCACATCTAATCATGTTTGCAGCACATCTAATCATGTTTGCAGTACACCTAATCATGTTTGCAGTAACACTAATCATGTTTGCAGCACATCTAATCATGTTTGCAGCACATCTAATCATGTTTGCAGCACATCTAATCATGTTTGCCGTACACCTAATCATGTTTGCAGCACATCTAATCATGTTTGCAGTACATCTAATCATGTTTGCAGCACATCTAATCATGTTTGCAGTACATCTAATCATGTTTGCAGCACATCTAATCATGTTTAGAGTACACCTAATCATGTTTGCAGCACATCTAATCATGTTTGCAGCACATCTAATCATGTTTGCAGTACATCTAATCATGTTTGCAGCACATCTAATCATGTTTGCAGCACATCTAATCATGTTTGCAGCACATCTAATCATGTTTGCAGCACATCTAATCATGTTTGCAGCACAATCATAATCATGTTTGCAGCACATCTAATCATGTTTGCAGCACATCTAATCATGTTTGCAGTACATCTAATCATGTTTGCAGCAAATCATGTTTGCAGCACATCTAATCATGTTTGCAGTTTGCAGCACATCTAATCATGTTTGCAGTACATCTAATCATGTTTGCAGCACATCTAATCATGTTTGCAGTACATCTAATCATGTTTGCAGCACATCTAATCATGTTTGCAGTACATCTAATCATGTTTGCAGCACATCTAATCATGTTTGCAATCATGTTTGCAGCACATCTAATCATGTTTGCAGCACATCTAATCATGTTTGCAGCATCTAATCATGTTTGCAGTATCATCTAATCATGTTTGCAGCACATCTAATCATGTTTGCAGCACATCTAATCATGTTTGCAGCACATCTAATCATGTTTGCAGCACATCTAATCATGTTTGCAGTACATCTAATCATGTTTGCAGTACATCTAATCATGTTTGCAGTACATCTAATCATGTTTGCAGCACATCTAATCATGTTTGCAGTACATCTAATCATGTTTGCAGCACATCTAATCATGTTTGCAGTACACCTAATCATGTTTGCAGTACATCTAACTATGTTTGCAGCACGTCTAATCATGTTTGCAGCACATCTAATCATGTTTGCAGTACATCTAATCATGTTTGCAGCACATCTAATCATGTTTGCAGCACATCTAATCATGTTTGCAGCACATCTAATCATGTTTGCAGCACATCTAATCATGTTTGCAGCACATCTAATCATGTTTGCAGCACACCTAATCATTTTTGCAGCTAATCATGTTTGCAGCACATCTAATCATGTTTGCAGTACATCTAATCATGTTTGCAGTACATCTAATCATGTTTGCAGCACATCTAATCATGTTTGCAGTACATCTAATCATGTTTGCAGCACATCTAATCATGTTTGCAGCACATTTGCAGCATCTAATCATGTTTGCAGCACATCTAATCATGTTTGCAGCATCTAATCATGTTTGCAGCACATCTAATCATGTTTGCAGCACATCTAATCATGTTTGCAATCATGTTTGCACATCTAATCATGTTTGCAGTACACCTAATCATGTTTGCAGCCATCTAATCATGTTTGCAGTACACCTAATCATGTTTGCAGTACATCTAATCATGTTTGCAGCACATCTAATCATGTTTGCAGTACATCTAATCATGTTTGCAGCACATCTAATCATGTTTGCAGCACAGCTAATCATGTTTGCAGTACATCTAATCATGTTTGCAGTACAGCTAATCATGTTTGCAGTAACACTAATCATGTTTGCAGCACATCTAATCATGTTTGCAGCACATCTAATCATGTTTGCAGCACATCTAATCATGTTTGCAGCACATCTAATCATGTTTGCAGCACATCTAATCATGTTTGCAGCACATCTAATCATGTTTGCAGTACATCTAATCATGTTTGCAGCACATCTAATCATGTTTGCAGCACATCTAATCATGTTTGCAGCACATCTAATCATGTTTGCAGCACATCTAATCATGTTTGCAGCACACCTAATCATTTTTGCAGCACACCTAATCATTTTTGCAGCACACCTAATCATTTTTGCAGCACACCTAATCATGGTTGCAGTACAACTAATCATGTTTGCAGTACACCTAATCATGTTTGCAGTACATCTAATCATGTTTGCAGTACATCTAATCATGTTTGCAGCACATCTAATCATGTTTGCAGCACATCTAATCATGTTTTGCAGCACATCTAATCATTTTTGCAGCACACCTAATCATTTTTGCAGCACACCTAATCATTTTTGCAGCACACCTAATCATGGTTGCAGTACAACTAAACATGTTTGCAGTACACCTAATCATGTTTGCAGTACATCTAATCATGTTTGCAGCACATCTAATCATGTTTGCAGCACATCTAATCATGTTTGCAGCACAGCTAATCATGTTTGCAGCACATCTAATCATGTTTGCAGTACATCTAATCATGTTTGCAGTACATCTAATCATGTTTGCAGTACATCTAATCATGTTTGCAGTACATCTAATCATGTTTGCAGCACATCTAATCATGTTTGCAGCACATCTAATCATGTTTGCAGCACATCTAATCATGTTTGCCGTACACCTAATCATGTTTGCAGCACATCTAATCATGTTTGCAGTACATCTAATCATGTTTGCAGTACACTAATCATGTTTGCAGTACATCTAATCATGTTTGCAGTACATCTAATCATGTTTGCAGCACATCTAATCATGTTTGCAGCACATCTAATCATGTTTGCAGCACATCTAATCATGTTTGCAGCACATCTAATCATGTTTGCAGTTTGCACATCTAATCATGTTTGCAGTGTTTGCAGTACATCTAATCATGTTTGCAGCACATCTAATCATGTTTGCAGTTTGCAGCACAATCATGTTTGCAGCACATCTAATCATGTTTGCAGCACATCTAATCATGTTTGCAGCACATCTAATCATGTTTGCAGCACATCTAATCATGTTTGCAGCACATCTAATCATGTTTGCAGTACATCTAATCATGTTTGCAGTACATCTAATCATGTTTGCAGCACAGCTAATCATGTTTGCAATCATGTTTGCAGTACATCTAATCATGTTTGCAGCACATCTAATCATGTTTGCAGTACATCTAATCATGTTTGCAGCACATCTAATCATGTTTGCAATCTAATCATGTTTGCAGCACATCTAATCATGTTTGCAGCACATCTAATCATGTTTGCAGTACATCTAATCATGTTTGCAGCACATCTAATCATGTTTGCAGCACATCTAATCATGTTTGCAGCACATCTAATCATGTTTGCAGTACACAATCATGTTTGCAGCACAATCATGTAATCATGTTTGCAGCACATCTAAATCATGTTTGCAGCACATCTAATCATGTTTGCAGCACATCTAATCATGTTTGCAGCACATCTAATCATGTTTGCAGTACATCTAATCATGTTTGCAGCACATCTAATCATGTTTGCAGTACATCTAATCATGTTTGCAGTACACAATCATAATCATGTTTGCAGTACACCTAATCATGTTTGCAGAACAACTAATCATGTTTGCAGTAACACTAATCATGTTTGCAGCACATCTAATCATGTTTGCAGCACATCTAATCATGTTTGCAGCACATCTAATCATGTTTGCAGTACACCTAATCATGTTTGCAGCACATCTAATCATGTTTGCAGTACATCTAATCATGTTTGCAGCACATCTAATCATGTTTGCAGTACATCTAATCATGTTTGCAGCACATCTAATCATGTTTGCAGCACATCTAATCATGTTTGCAGCACATCTAATCATGTTTGCAGCACATCTAATCATGTTTGCAGTACATCTAATCATGTTTGCAGCACATCTAATCATGTTTGCAGCACATCTAATCATGTTTGCAGCACATCTAATCATGTTTGCAGTACATCTAATCATGTTTGCAGCACATCTAATCATGTTTGCAGTACACCTAATCATGTTTGCAGCACATCTAATCATGTTTGCAGCACATCTAATCATGTTTGCAGTACATCTAATCATGTTTGCAGCACATCTAATCATGTTTGCAGTACACCTAATCATGTTTGCAGCACATCTAATCATGTTTGCAGCACATCTAATCATGTTTGCAGCACATCTAATCATGTTTGCAGCACATCTAATCATGTTTGCAGTACATCTAATCATGTTTGCAGCACATCTAATCATGTTTGCAGCACATCTAATCATGTTTGCAGCACATCTAATCATGTTTGCAGCACATCTAATCATGTTTGCAGCACATCTAATCATGTTTGCAGTACATCTAATCATGTTTGCAGCACATCTAATCATGTTTGCAGCACACTAATCATGTTTGCAGCACAATCTAATCATCATTTTGCAGCACACCTAATCATGTTTCATGTTTGCAGCACACCTAATCATGTTTGCAGTACATCTAATCATGTTTGCAGTACATCTAATCATGTTTGCAGTACATCTAATCATGTTTGCAGTACATCTAATCATGTTTGCAGTACATCTAATCATGTTTGCAGCACATCTAATCATGTTTGCAGCACATCTAATCATGTTTGCAGCACACCTAATCAATCAATCAGCACACCTAATTTTTTGCAGCACATCTAATCATGTTTGCAGCACACTAATCATGTTTGCAGTACAACTAATCATGTTTGCAGTACATCTAATCATGTTTGCAGTACATCTAATCATGTTTGCAGCACATCTAATCATGTTTGCAGCACATCTAATCATGTTTGCAGTACAATCATGTTTGCTAATCATGTTTGCAGCACATCTAATCATGTTTGCAGCACATCTAATCATGTTTGCAGCACATCTAATCATGTTTGCAGCACAATCATCTAATCATGTTTGCAGCACATCATGTTAATCATGTTTGCAGCACATCTAATCATGTTTGCAGCACATCTAATCATGTTTGCAGCACATCTAATCATGTTTGCAGCACATCTAATCATGTTTGCAGCACATCTAATCATGTTTGCAGTACATCTAATCATGTTTGCAGCACATCTAATCATGTTTGCAGCACATCTAATCATGTTTGCAGCACATCTAATCATGTTTTGCAGCATGTTTGCACATGTTTGCAGCTAATCATGTTTGCAGTACATCTAATCATGTTTGCAGCACAGCTAATCATGTTTGCAGCACATCTAATCATGTTTGCAGTACATCTAATCATGTTTGCAGTACATCTAATCATGTTTGCAGTACATCTAATCATGTTTGCAGTACATCTAATCATGTTTGCAGCACATCTAATCATGTTTGCAGTACATCTAATCATGTTTGCAGCACATCTAATCATGTTTGCAGTACATCTAATCATGTTTGCAGCACATCTAATCATGTTTGCAGCACATCTAATCATGTTTGCAGCACATCTAATCATGTTTGCAGCACATCTAATCATGTTTGCAGCACATCTAATCATGTTTGCAGTACATCTAATCATGTTTGCAGCACATCTAATCATGTTTGCAGTACATCTAATCATGTTTGCAGCACATCTAATCATGTTTGCAGCACATCTAATCATGTTTGCAGCACATCTAATCATGTTTGCAGCACATCTAATCATGTTTGCAGCACATCTAATCATGTTTGCAGTACATCTAATCATGTTTGCAGCACATCTAATCATGTTTGCAGCACATAATCATAATCATGTTTGCAGCACATCTAATCATGTTTGCAGCACATCTAATCATGTTTGCAGCACATCTAATCATGTTTGCAGTACACTAATCATGTTTGCAGTACATCTAATCATGTTTGCAGTACATCTAATCATGTTTGCAGTACATCTAATCATGTTTGCAGCACACCTAATCATGTTTGCAGCACATCTAATCATGTTTGCAGCACATCTAATCATGTTTGCAGCACATCTAATCATGTTTGCAGCACATCTAATCATGTTTGCAGCACATCTAATCATGTTTGCAGTACACCTAATCATGTTTGCAGTACATCTAATCATGTTTGCAGCACATCTAATCATGTTTGCAGTACATCTAATCATGTTTGCAGTACAGCTAATCATGTTTGCAGTAAATCTAATCATGTTAGCAGCACAGCTGATCATGTTTGCAGTACATCTTATCATGTTTGCAGTACATCTAATCATGTTTGCAGCACATCTAATCATGTTTGCAGTACATCTAATCATGTTTGCAGTACATCTAATCATGTTTGCAGTACATCTAATCATGTTTGCAGTACATCTAATCATGTTTGCAGCACATCTAATCATGTTTGCAGCACATCTAATCATGTTTGCAGCACATCTAATCATGTTTGCAGCACATCTAATCATGTTTGCAGCACATCTAATCATGTTTGCAGTTTGCACACATCTAATCATGTTTGCAGTACATCTAATCATGTTTGCAGCACATCTAATCATGTTTGCAGTACATCTAATCATGTTTGCAGCACATCTAATCATGTTTGCAGCACATCTAATCATGTTTGCAGCACATCTAATCATGTTTGCAGCACATCTAATCATGTTTGCAGCACATGTTTGCTAATCATGCAGCACATCTTCATGCAGCACACTAATCATGTTTGCAGCACACCTAATCATTTTTGCAGCACATCTAATCATGTTTGCAGTACATGTTTGCACTAATCATGTTTGCAGTACATCTAATCATGTTTGCAGTACATCTAATCATGTTTGCAGCACATCTAATCATGTTTGCAGCACATCTAATCATGTTTGCAGCACAGCTAATCATGTTTGCAGTAATCATGTTTGCAGTACATCTAATCATGTTTGCAGTACATCTAATCATGTTTGCAGCACATCTAATCATGTTTGTTTGCAGCACATCTAATCATGTTTGCAGCACATCTAATCATGTTTGCAGCACATCTAATCATGTTTGCAGCACATCTAATCATGTTTGCAGTACATCTAATCATGTTTGCAGCACATCTAATCAATCATGTTTGCAGCACATCTAATCATGTTTGCAATAATCATGTTTGCAGCACATCTAATCATGTTTGCAGCACATCTAATCATGTTTGCAGCACATCTAATCATGTGTTTTGCAGCACATCTAATCATTTGCAGTACATTGCAGTACACACCTAATCATAATCATGTTTGCAGCACATCTAATCATGTTTGCAGCACATCTAATCATGTTTGCAGCACAATCTAATCATGTTTGCAGTACATCTAATCATGTTTGCAGCACATCTAATCATGTTTGCAGTACATCTAATCATGTTTGCAGCACATCTAATCATGTTTGCAGCACATCTAATCATGTTTGCAGCACATCTAATCAATCATGTTTGCAGCACATCTAATCATGTTTGCAGCACATCTAATCATGTTTGCAGCACATCTAATCATGTTTGCAGCACATCTAATCATGTTTGCAGCACATCTAATCATGTTTGCAGCACATCTAATCATGTTTGCAATCATGTTTGCAGCACATCTAATCATGTTTGCAGTACATCTAATCATGTTTGCAGTCTAATCATGTTTGCAGTACATCTAATCATGTTTGCAGTACATCTAATCTAATCATGTTTGCACATCTAATCATGTTTGCAGCACATCTAATCATGTTTGCAGCACATCTAATCATGTTTGCAGTACATCTAATCATGTTTGCAGCACATCTAATCATGTTTGCAGTACATCAAATCATGTTTGCAGCACAGCACATCTAATCATGTTTGCAGCACAATCATGTTTGCAGCACTAATCATGTTTGCAGCACATCTAATCATGTTTGCAGCACATCTAATCATGTTTGCAGCACATCTAATCATGTTTGCAGTACACCTAATCATGTTTGCAGTAATCATGTTTGCAGCACATCTAATCATGTTTGCAGTACATCTAATCATGTTTGCAGCACATCTAATCATGTTTGCAGCACATCTAATCATGTTTGCAGCACATCAATCATGTTTGCAGCACATCTAATCATGTTTGCAGTACATCTAATCATGTTTGCAGCACATCTAATCATGTTTGCAGTACACCTAATCATGTTTGCAGCACATCTAATCATGTTTGCAATCATGTTTGCAGTACATCTAATCATGTTGCAGCACTTGCACATCTAATCATGTTTGCACATCTAATCATGTTTGCAGTACATCTAATCATGTTTGCAGCACATCTAATCATGTTTGCAGTACATCTAATCATGTTTGCAGCACATCTAATCATGTTTGCAGTACATCTAATCATGTTTGCAGTACATCTAATCATGTTTGCAGTACATGTTTGCAGTACATCTAATCATGTTTGCAGTACATCTAATCATGTTTGCAGCACATCTAATCATGTTTGCAGTACATCTAATCATGTTTGCAGTACATCTAATCATGTTTGCAGTAATCATGTTTGCAGTACATCTAATCATGTTTGCAGCACATCTAATCATGTTTGCAGCACATCATCATGTTTGCAGTACATCTAATCATGTTTGCAGCACAGCTAATCATGTTTGCAGTACATCTAATCATGTTTGCAGTACATCTAATCATGTTTGCAGCACATCTAATCATGTTTGCAGCATCTAATCATCATGTTTGCAGTACAATCATAATCATGTTTGCAGTACATCTAATCATGTTTGCAGTACATCATCATGTTTGCAGCACATCTAATCATGTTTGCAGCACATCTAATCATGTTTGCAGTACATCTAATCATGTTTGCAATCATGTTTGCAGCATCTAATCATGTTTGCAGCACATCTAATCATGTTTGCAGCACATCTAATCATGTTTAATCATGTTTTGCAGCACATCTAATCATGTTTGCAGTATCATGCAGCCCATCTAATCATGTTTGCAGCACATCTAACTAATCATGTTTGCAGCCCATCTAATCATATTGCTAGTCGCCAAGTACTCTAGTATCAAATAACATCAGTATCAGTTTCCTGGTTTAAAACCCTTTCAAAACTGAACTTCACAACAACACTAGAGTAAAAGGTATTAGCCTTTCACACACACACACACACACACACACACACACACACACACACACACACACACACACACACACACACACACACACACACACACACACACACACACACACACACACACACACACACACACACACCTTCAAGGTAGAGCCATAGAAAAATAAAGTGATCATAATCAAATGATGCTCAAACTGAAATGAGTCAAAATGTTGCAGAGGTTCAAATCAACAGGACATATCCTTACAAAAACAAAGAACCAAACAAAACTGAGGAACAAGACAGCAGAACTGCAAAGCCTATCATGCGTTTTACATCATAATAAACATGTCAAATGTCTGTCTGCGTCTTGTTATAACGCTTCTGAACCAAAACAACATGTAGAGGCATATGTGCAGTGTGTCAAGAGTTTGTAGCAGCATCTGAATACTTATTTGATGTGTGGACACTTTACGCGCCGCAGGTAATGGTTATCTTTAAGTTAAACGTGGACCACCACTGTTCTGGAATTCTCCAAATCGTTCCGGTATTGCGCGAGCCAGTTCCTCAACTCTGATATCCGGTAGCCCTCTGGTCCTCTGGCCCCCTGATACACGACCCGCTCATCCCTCAGGATATAAAGTCTCTCAAAATAGGCTCCATACGCCGCGTTAGACGAGTTGTCCATATTATCCACCACCACGTTGCTGCCGGGCACCTCAGAGTGCATCAGCTGAGCGGCTTTCAGTCTGTCCTCTAGACAACAGTGCTTGGGTATCTGGTACGGCGCATCGGAGCTCACCCAGCCGTCAGAGGGATGCGCCTCCTCGATGTATACAAGCAGAGAGTCAGCGATGTCCGCGTACTGGCTCGCGACGCGCTGAAACGCGGCCAAGCGCGTCATAAACGGTGGTCAGGAGCAACTACCGAAGTTGAGGATGAGAGGTCTCCTCCCTTTCACATAGTCCAGGACTCTGACCCTGCGCCGGTCCTTCAGCTGCACCACCTCTGTGTTGGGCGCGATACATCCAAGGTGCGCTGATTTGAAAAAGTCTAATTTTTGTCCATACCACACGGCTCTGAGCGACTCCATGGTGAACATCTTGTTGGAGTCGGAGACGCAAACGGGCGGGTCATCGCGGCTGCTGCCCTGCTCCCTCATCTTCAGCAGCACCTTCCTCCTGATGCACAGGAAGTCCAGGAGCCACAGCATCAGCGCTGCCAGGAGGAACCGGGGCAGAAAAACCAGACAGAGGGCTGCGTGTTTCAGGGCCCGCACCGTCAGGACACCTGCAGTCTCCTGCATCTCGCCCTGACGATTATATCCGGCCGGCAAGACAGACAAGCAGGCAGGCAGATAGAGACAATGGTATCAGTCACCTTTTCCCATCTGTTTTCAGCCTCTGCCTATCAGAGTTGTGCTTTTTATAGGAGCAGCAGGATTTGAATGAAAAAACAACCCGCCTCCACAGCTAGTGCCGCCCTCTCACATGGCGGGGATTACCCTCCAGTCAACTCTCACCGGTTCTCATGGGAGAAGGGGAGAGAGAGGAGAAAGAGAGAGGGAGGGAGAGATAAATACAGACTCTGTGTGTGTGTGTGTGTGTGTGTGTGTGTGTGTGTGTGTGTGTGTGAGGGAGAGAGGAACACGGCCACGGGTCCGTTTTTTTTTTGCGGAATCGTCACGTCATAACTGGCACTTATTTTGGGGTGAATCAATGTAGTTACCGGTAAATGATCTCAAAATGGAGAAATAGCATACTTTACAACACCTGTTTGTCGGAAAGGGATGTCTAAGGAACAAGGTGAAATTATATGTGGCACAAATGTGCTCAGATTTCACACATTTGGGGCACAAAAACATAGCCACCTCTTTTCAAATCAAGCATGACGATGAAGACTGGACTCTGGATGCCTATATTTTATGATTAAGATAAATGAGACTGTTGTGATCCTTTTCAGAAGAAATACGCATTTCATGTTCATGCTGTTGCATGGGGAAGATATTGAAGAGTGCCTAAATGGGCCAAGAGCAATTAATTATTTTTGTTGACAAATTTGAACGCCTGCCCAATCTTTAAATGTATTCAAGGCCTGTTAATGACTTGTCTCACGAAACTAGGTTCATTAAAACATGACAAGTCTTAAAAGCTTTTTTATCTGTGTATTTCAGCCCATGCGTTTTAAATTCACCAAATCATTTCACACTAGACGGCGCTCTCCCATACCAATGATGTGCAGTGCGCATTGGGCACCTTCAAAAAAAGCATCGGTTATTTGAGGTCAGTATCCTACTCTCTCTCTCGCTCTCGCTCTCGCTCTCTCTCTCTCTCTCTCTCTCTCTCTCTCTCTCAACTTTCCCAATGCGACTCTTTATTACCCGATTCCTTCTCAGAGCAATAAGATTACTCAGCCCTATATAACTGGGCTAATCAATAATATCCGTTAAGTGATGTTACAGACAAGGGAATGGATTATCCAGTTATTGCGCTGAGGAACTAATCAATCATACGTGTCTGGTCACAAGAGGTGTTGAATAATCGGACCAAATAATTTAGGAAACCTATAAGCCTACATAAAAAATACTGACCTTTTTATTTCCATGAACTGATTCCGACTCGCATATAATGTGATGAAATAACTAATTCAAGTAGGAAAATTGGGGCTAGAATGTGCTGATTCGTGTCGAGGTAAAAACTATACTAAACGCAATTCTCCTGCACTCAGTATGTACAGTATGATAACATGCTTTATTGCTAATCAACAATGGTTGATATAACTTTGTTATGAGTTCATGACATTTTGATTAGACAAAAGTTGGTAAGATAGAGAGAGATGCAGTATGTTGATGATGTGGATAGTGCGTGACCTCCGCTTTGCATGCGTCATTGCGCGCTGGGTGCGTTTACACCGACATATATACAGGCCTATAATAATCTCTGTTAAATTGTATGGAATCAGGACCTGTTTCAATTGATCTCCATTTCAAACAGCCGTTTTCAATTCTAACCAAATTCGACATATCTAATGTATGTAAGGTACTGAATTTCAAGAACATATTCAATTACAAAGACCATGGAGATTTTTCGAAATCCTCAAAGCTGGGCAGTGATTGGTAGATTGGTAACACCAACAAAGAAGACATTGCATATCTCTTTAAGCATTTTGGTAAGTTAATAATTATGCTATTAATTATTATGCTAATAATTATGTATTAAACCACCCAGACACAACAAAGATGCAGCCAACCTACTGAACTGAGCTGCCGGACAAGAATGAAACTGCTCAGGGATGTCAACATGAGGCCATTGGTGTTGCTAAAACAGCTACAGAGTTTAATAAATGTGATGGGAGTAAAACAAGAGGATGGATCAACAGCATTGTAGTGACTCCACAATAAAATCAAATCAAATCAAATCAAATCAAATTTTATTTGTCACATACACATGGTTAGCAGATGTTAATGCGAGTGTAGCGAAATGCTTGTGCTTCTAGTTCCGACAATGCAGTAATAACCAACAAGTAATCTAACTAACAATTCCAAAACTACTGTCTTATACACAGTGTAAGGGGATAAAGAATATGTACATAAGGATATATGAATGAGTGATGGTACAGAGCAGCATAGGCAAGATACAGTAGATGGTATCGAGTACAGTATATACATATGAGATGAGTATGTAAACAAAGTGGCATAGTTAAAGTGGCTAGTGATACATGTATTACATAAGGATACAGTCGATGATATAGAGTACAGTATATACGTATGCATATGAGATGAATAATGTAGGGTAAGTAACATTATATAAGGTAGCATTGTTTAAAGTGGCTAGTGATATATTTACATCATTTCCCATCAATTCCCATTATTAAAGTGGCTGGAGTTGAGTCAGTGTCAGTGTGTTGGCAGCAGCCACTCAATGTTAGTGGTGGCTGTTTAACAGTCTGATGGCCTTGAGATAGAAGCTGTTTTTCAGTCTCTCGGTCCCAGCTTTGATGCACCTGTACTGACCTCGCCTTCTGGATGATAGCGGGGTGAACAGGCAGTGGCTCGGGTGGTTGATGTCCTTGATGATCTTTATGGCCTTCCTGTAACATCGGGTGGTGTAGGTGTCCTGGAGGGCAGGTAGTTTGCCCCCGGTGATGAGTTGTGCAGACCTCACTACCCTCTGGAGAGCCTTACGGTTGAGGGCGGAGCAGTTGCCGTACCAGGCGGTGATACAGCCCGCCAGGATGCTCTCGATTGTGCATCTGTAGAAGTTTGTGAGTGCTTTTGGTGACAAGCCGAATTTCTTCAGCCTCCTGAGGTTGAAGAGGCGCTGCTGCGCCTTCTTCACGATGCTGTCTGTGTGAGTGGACCAATTCAGTTTGTCTGTGATGTGTATGCCGAGGAACTTAAAACTTGCTACCCTCTCCACTACTGTTCCATCGATGTGGATAGGGGGGTGTTCCCTCTGCTTTTTCCTGAAGTCCACAATCATCTCCTTAGTTTTGTTGATGTTGAGTGTGAGGTTATTTTCCTGACACCACATTCCGAGGGCCCTCACCTCCTCCCTGTAGGCCGTCTCGTCGTTGTTGGTAATCAAGCCTACCACTGTTGTGTCGTCCGCAAACTTGATGATTGAGTTGGAGGCGTGCGTGGCCACGCAGTCGTGGGTGAACAGGGAGTACAGGAGAGGGCTCAGAACGCACCCTTGTGGGGCCCCAGTGTTGAGGATCAGCGGGGAGGAGATGTTGTTGCCTACCCTCACCACCTGGGGCGGCCCGTCAGGAAGTCCAGTACCCAGTTGCACAGGGTGGGGTCGAGACCCAGGGTCTCGAGCTTGATGACAAGCTTGGAGGGTACTATGGTGTTGAATGCCGAGCTGTAGTCGATGAACAGCATTCTCACATAGGTATTCCTCTTGTCCAGATGGGTTAGGGCAGTGTGCAGTGTGGTTGAGATTGCATCGTCTGTGGACCTATTTGGGCAGTAAGCAAATTGGAGTGGGTCTAGGGTGTCAGGTAGGGTGGAGGTGATATGGTCCTTGACTAGTCTCTCAAAGCACTTCATGATGACGGATGTGAGTGCTACGGGGCGATAGTCGTTTAGCTCAGTTACCTTAGCTTTCTTGGGAACAGGAACAATGGTGGCCCTCTTGAAGCATGTGGGAACAGCAGACTGGTATAGGGATTGATTGAATATGTCCGTAAACACACCGGCCAGCTGGTCTGCGCATGCTCTGAGGGCGCGGCTGGGGATGCCGTCTGGGCCTGCAGCCTTGCGAGGGTTAACACGTTTAAATGTCTTACTCACCTCGGCTGCAGTGAAGGAGAGACCGCATGTTTTCATTGCAGGCCGTGTCAGTGGCACTGTATTGTCCTCAAAGCGGGCAAAAAAGTTATTTAGTCTGCCTGGGAGCAAGACATCCTGGTCCGTGACTGGGCTGGATTTCTTCCTGTAGTCCGTGATTGACTGTAGACCCTGCCACATGCCTCTTGTGTCTGAGCCGTTGAATTGAGAACAGCATTCTCACATAGGTATTCCTCTTGTCCAGATGGGTTAGGGCAGTGTGCAGTGTGGTGACCTAAATGACAGAGTGAAAAGGAGAATACAAACATACAGAATACAACTATTCTAAAACATGCACCCTTCATGCAACAAGGCCCGAAAGGCACACTGCAAAAAAAAAAAAAAACATTTTGAAGGGGTAGTGGCTGCATCATGGTATGTGTATGCTTGACATCTGGAATGACTGGGGAGTTTTTCAGGATAAAAATACATGGGGTGGACCTAAGCACAGGCAAAATCTTAGAGGAAAACCTTCTTCAGTCTGCTTTCCACCAGACGCTGGGAGACAAATTCACCTTTCAGCTGGACAATAACCTAAAACAAAAGGCCAAATCTACACTGGAGTTGCTTACCAAGAATACAATGAATGTGGCCAAGTTACAGTTATGACTTAAATCAAATTTAAGCCCACTTTGTAGCACAATTTATGTGGGAAGAAATCCAAGGGGGGTGAATACTTATGATAACCCGTGCATTAGGAAAGTATTCAATACAGCCTCATTCTAAAATGTATTAAATTGTTTTTTTTCCCTTCATCAATCTACACACAATACCCCATAATGACAAAGCAAAAACAGGTTTTTAGAAATGTTTGCTAGTTTATATTTTTAAAAAGGATATTACATTTACATAAGTATTCAGACCCTTAACTCTGTACTTTCTTGAAGCACCTTTGGCAGCAATTACAGCCTTGACTCTTCTTGGGTATGACGCTACAAGCTTGGCACACCTGTAATTGGGGAGTTTCTCCCATTCTTCTCTACAGATCCTGTCAAGCTCTGTCAGGTTGGATGGGGAACGTCACTGCACAGCTATTTTCAGGTCTCTCCAGAGATGTTCAATCACGTTCAATTCCATGCTCTGGCTGGGCCACTCAAGGACATTCAGAGACTTGTTCTGAAGTCACTCCTGCATTGTCTTGGCTGTGTGCTCTGGGTTGTTGTCCTGTTGGATGCCGCTGAAAAACATCCCCACAGCCTGATGCTTTCACCACCATGTTTCACTGTAGGGATGGTCCCAGGTTTCCTCCAGACATGATGCTTGGCATTCAGGCCAAATAGTTCAATCTTGGTTTCATCAGACCAGATAATCTTGTTTCTCATGGTCTGAGAGTCCTTAGGTGCCTTTTGGGAAACTCCGAGTGGGCTGTCGTGCCTTTTACTGAGGAGTGGCTTCCGTCTGGCCATTGTACCATAAAGGCCTGATTGGTCGAGTGCTGCAGAGATGGTTGTCCTTCTTTCAGTACTAGAGTAATTTTCCGATCCCTTGATTGGGTAGACAACATGTCAGTTCATGCTACAAGAGCTCTGATAGGTTAGAGGACGTCCTCCGGAAGTGGTCATAATTACTGTGTAAGTCTATGGAATGGGGTGAGAACCAAGAGCATCCTAGGTTTTGTATTGAAGTCAATGTACCCAGAGGAGGACAGCAGCTAGATGTTCTCCGGCTACCCCATGGTGCTACTCTACAGATTGTTGAGGCTATTGTAGACCTTCATTGTAAAATTTTAAAACAGTGTGTTTTAATCAATTATTTGGTGACATTAATATATTTATATATATTTATATTTATAACTTTTTCAATATTTTACCATTTTTATGAAATTCACTGAGGAGGATGGTCCTCCCCTTCCTCCTCTGAGGAGCCTCCACTGATGCAATGCTGTAATAATGTTATATGATGCACTGTTTTATCTTTTGTTTAATACTGTATGTAATGTAAGTTCCTTAATGTGTTTGCACCCCAGGAAGAGTAGCTGCTACCTTGGCAACAGCTAATGGGGATCCCTAATAAATACAAAAATACACTGTTCAAAGGCACATCTTTTGTCTTGCCTATTCATCCTCTGAACGGCATACATACACAATCCGTGTCTCAATTGTCTCAAGGCTGTTCTTAATGTTTTGTACACTCAGTGTACATGTACACAGGTTAATTAGTTCAACATCCCATTGTTTTCAGTCCCTGAATAATTTATGCCAATAGAGTTAACCTCGTAATAATGCATTGTTGTGTCATTTTAGAGTTGGAGATTGACACATCTGCATGTTGCACTTTTCATTTTTCAATAAACAGTGCTATATTTTTCTAGGAGGTTTTTGGAGGCCAATGCATAGTCTCGTCCACCAGCCGTCTCTCTCTTGAGCCTGGGGACGAGGTTAGTCTATACATAAAAGTTTTAGATATTTTAAATGTATGACTCTACACACAGGCCTGCTATATAATTATTGAACAGTATCACATAATCAAATAGAAACCTCTAAAGGTGTTTGTTTGGTTAAGAGAGGGGATGTTGCTGATCTTGTTAATTGATCTTGTTAATTGATCTCATGTGGCAGATGTGATTTTACAAACAACACTTAGTTGCCTGACAAACCAAATGGGACATTGTTTACAAACTCACAAGTGCTATAATCCTGGGTTACAGCTCAGGCTAATGCGGTCTGGACTTCTGAAGAAGACCCGGGTCCCTGCACCAGTCTGCTACATTGGTACCTGAGAGGTGGATAGGTGAAGAGACTTGGTGAACACACAGGCACACTTGCTAGAACCGTTTGAATCCAGAGAAAACAGAGGTCAGAAGTGAGTAAGCCTGTGAATACGCTGACAGGGTCAAGTGGCCTAAGGAATAATTCAGTGAATGTTCCTGAGTGGTGACATGAATCTCCTTGAAAAAATATGGCAAGACTTGAAAATTGCTGTAGCCATGATCCCCTACATCTTGACAGCGTTTGAAGAATTTTGAACAGAATTATGGGCAAATATTGCACAATCCAGTTGTGCAAAGCTCTTAGAGACTGACCCAAGAAGACTCAGAGCTGTAATATCTGTTTATATACAACGATCGGGATGTGCCCAGCAGGCTCTGTCCCTAATTCTTTATCATTGAGATGGAGTCAAGCTAAACCAGACATCTTTCTGTGTCTCTGTGTTCCTGGATTCTGTGACTGTCACACTCTTCAACTCCTAACACGTCCAGTAGAGCCTCAAGTAGCCTTGTATCACCCCTTATAGACCCAGTTTCAACACAAAAGAGACGTGTGTAAAGTAAACAACTTAAACTCTTAATCTCTCTCTCTCTCTCTCTCTCTCTCACACACACACACACACACACACACACACACACACACACACACACACACACACACACACACACACACACACACACACACACACACACACACACACACACACTCACAATAATTCAATGGCCACAGTTGCTGTTTCACATTCTCAGAGATCCCTCTGGCTGAATACTAAGGCTTTTTGATATATGTGCCTGGCCTGACTCCTTGTTTTTTTTTAATGTCTTGTGCCACTTTTTAATTTGCTGCTGTGGCTCGTCAGTGAATGTGTCACTACGAGCTGGGTGCAATTGATCTCCATTTCGAACAGCTGTTTTCAAATCTAACCAGATTGGACATATCTTAACATAGGCTAATTTGTTCAACATGCCATTATTTTCAGCCCCAGAATAATTCATGCCAATAGAATTAAGGTGGTAATAATGCGTTGTTGTGTCATTTTAGAGTCGAAAATGTACACATCTGCTCGTTGCGCTCTTCTCCACTAATAGGATGGTTTATATGTGTTTGCACTTTTTGGAGGCCTATGCATAATCTCATCCACCAGAGATTCTCTCTCTTGAGTTTGGGGATGAGGCTAGTTTATACCTAAAAGTTGTAGATATTTTTTACTTTGTGTACTAACTCACAAGAGTTATAATCCTGGGTTACAGCTCAGACTAAGGCGGTCTGGACTTCTGAAGAAGACCTGGGTCCCTGCACCAGACTGCTACATTGGTTCCCGTGATCCGGATTATTAATTTGTTCTTAACTGACTTGCCTAGTTAAATAAAGGTACATTTAAAAAAATAATTATACAGTTATGTATTTTTTGGGGGGTGGCAGGTAGTCTAGTGGTTAGAGCATTGCGCCAGTAATCGAAAGGTTGCTGGATCAAATCCCCGAGCTAACAAGGTAAAAATCTGTCTTTCTGCCTCTGAACAAGGTACTGTTCCCTGGTAGGCCGTTATTGTAAACAATATTTTGTTCTTAACTGACTTGCCTAGTTAAATGAAGGTTAAATAAAACAATGGCACAGATGCTAGGTTTACTGCTGAGAGAGGAGAGAGGTGTTTCCTTGAACTATAGTGCCTTCTGAAATTATTCATACCCCTTGACTTATTCCACGTTTTGTTGTGTCACTGCCTGAATTCAAAATGGATTAAATCTTTCTTTTTTTTACTCATCTACACACAATACCCCATAATGACAAAGTGAAAACTTATGATACCTCATGTACATACGTATACAGTGCCTATGGAAGGTCTTACACCCTCCTTGGATTTCTACACACACACGCTTCCTAGAACCGTTTGAGTCCATGGAAAGCAGAGGTCAATAGCTGGTCAGCCTGTGAACATGCTGGCAGGGTCAAATGGCCTAAGGGATGATCCTATAGTCTCTTAAGCTCTGCCAAGTCTACTAAATATTTTACGGCAATTATAATTACCCACTCACCATGTTTACACCACAGCTTAAATGGCAGCTTAGTTTCAAAGTACATCCTATATCTCTGGTCAGCGAACATCCTATCTCTCTGGTCAAAGTACATTGTATCTCTCTGGTCAGCGAACATCCTATCTCTCTGGTCAAAGTACATTGTATCATTCATTCTGATTTCGTTTGTTTATTATTATCAGCCCTGGTATCTAGATGTCAGTCAGGCTGCTTCACTTGAACTAAGGGAGTGGACGAGGTCACGATTCTGCTTACGTACTGTGATCAGGATGTGACTGCAGGCTCTGTCCATTATTCTGTATGATTGAGAGGAAGTCAAACTAAACCAGCCATCTTTCTGTGTCTCTGTGTTCATGGATTCTGTGACTGTCACACTCTTCAACTCCTAACACGTCCAGTAGAGCCTCAAGCAGCCTTTCATCCCCCTTATAGACCTAGTTTCAACACAAAAGAGACGTGTGTAAAGTAAACAACTTCCTCTCTGAATCTCCACTCACCCACCCATCCACCACAATAATTAAACATTCCCAATAATCAAACATTCCCAATAATTAAACGTTCCCAGAGATCTGGCTGACAACAACTAGGGATTTGTAACATATGAGTGCCCGGCCTGACTCCTTAATCTTTCTTCTTTTTTTTGCTCCTCTAGCTGGTCAGTGGCCTAACCAAATTAGGGGTGGAAATACTTTAGGTGTCCTTAATGTGCCCCAATATTTCAGTCAGCACAGCTAGGGATATTTAAGACTGACCAAAAGTCTTAGCCATATTGTAATGCACACAGTAGCCTTATGTACATCACCAATGTTTTCTTCAAGTATCACATGCAGCAAAACAGACAGACATGCCCCTTTTTTAAAACTTTTATGGGACATTATTTTTGTCCAGCTTCTGTGAAAAGTTTGGTCATGAAAGGTGGTCAGTGACTGTAGGAAGCCTGCTTAGGAACATTACCTTACAAATTTTTGGTCATCATTTTGTAAAAAAAAAAAAAAAAAAAAAGGCTTCTTCCATTTTCCTCTATTGGACCTAACTGTCAAATCACGGGAATTCTGATCTTGTGGTCTGTGGTGATGAATCTGCTTGTAGGCTTTATGCCTGTTTGTTTGTTTGCCTGAAAGTCACTGCTGGCCATATCAACGGCGATGGTAGGCTAAAGCTACGGGTATACATTTGGTAGCAATACAGTAGGTGGACATTCCCCCTTTCTCTTTAGAGTGGATATTCTTTCCAGCTCCTGTGAAAAGTTTGGATGTGCGTAAAACCCTCCATACTCCTATTTGACATCTGTACACATTTAAGGAAAGTTAGTGCCCTCAGGCCTGGAGGGAAGCAAAAAATCATACTGTTACCCAAAAATGACAAAGAAACCTTTACTGGTTGAAACAGCCGACCAATCAGCCTGCTACCGACCCTTAGTAATCTTTTGTAAAAAAAAAAGTGTTTGACCAGATACAATGCTACTTCACAGTAAACAAATTAACAATGGACTTTCAGCACGGTTACTCAACATGTATGGCACTAACACAAATAACTGATGATTGGCTGAAAGAAATTGACAATAAGAAGATTGTGGGAGCTGTTTTGTTAGACTTCAGTGCAGCTTTCAATATTATCGATCATAGGCTGCAGCTGAAAAAATGTGCAGCACCAGTCAACAGCTGACACACCTACTCATTTCAGGGTTGTTCTTTATTTGGACTATTTTCTACATTGTAGAATAATAGTGAAGACATCAACTATGAAATAACATATATGGAATCATGTAGAAAACAAAAAGTGTTAAAGAAATCAAAATATATTTTAGGTTCTTCAAAGAAGCCACCCTTTGCCTTGATGTTAGCTTGCACACTCCTGGCATTCTCTCAACCAGCTTCATGAGGTAGTCATCTGGAATGCATTTCTATTATCAGGTGTGATTGGCAAAAGTTCATTTGTGGAATTCTTTCCTTAATGAGTTTGAGCCAATCAGTTGTGTTGTGACTAGGTAGGGGTGGTATACAGAAGATAGCCCTATTTGGTAAAAGACCAAGTCCATATTATGGAAATAACAGCTCAAATAGGGAAAGAGAAACGACAGTCCATCATTACTTTCAGACAAAGTCTGTCAATCCGTAAAATTTCAAGAACTTTGAAACTTTCTTCTAGTGCAGTCGCAAAAACCATCAAGCGCTTTGATGAAACTGGCTCTCATGAGGACCGGCACAGGAAAGTAAGACCCAGAGTTACCTCTGATGCAGAGGATACGTTCAATAGAGTTAACTGCCCCTCGGATTGCAGCCCAAATAAATGCCTCACAGAGTTCAAGTAACAGACACATCTCAACATCAACTGTTCAGAGGAGACTGTGTGAGTCAGGCCTTCATTGTCAAATTGCTGCAAAGAAACCACAAGTAAAGGACACCAATAAAAAGAAGAGACTGGCTTGGGCAAAAAAACACGAGCAGTGGACATTAAAATGTGAGATTTTTGGTTCCAACTGCTGCGTACTTGTGTGGTGCAGAGTAGGTGAATGGATGATCTCTGCATGTGTGGTTCCCACTATGAAGCATGGAGGAGGAGGTTTGATGGTGTGGGGGTGCTTTGCCGTTGACACTGTCTTTGATTTATTTAGAATTCAAGGGAAACTTAACCAGCATGGCTACCACAGCATTCTGCAGCGATGCACCATCCCATCTGTTTTGTACTTTGGGACTATCATTTGTTTCTCAACAGGAAAAATGTCTTCATTATTATTCTACAATGTAGAAAATAGTCAAAAATAAAGAAAAACCCTTGAATGGTGTCCAAACTTCTGACTGGTACTGCATATATAAAAAATGAAAGCATTGTATTTGGGAAAAGTAATTCGCTACAGCCTAAACTGAATCTAAATATTAGAATAAATAATGTGCCAATTGAATAAGTTGAGGAGACTAAACTGCTTGGAGTAACACTAGATTGTAAACGGACAAAACATGTTGATGGGTAGAGTTCTGTCCATGATAAAGAGCTGCGTTTCTTCCTTGACAATCAACTAAAGTCCTACAGACCTTTGTTTTATCACACCTGGACTACTGACCAGTTTTTTATTTTTTATTTAACCTTTATTTAACTAAGCAAGTCAGTTAAGAACAAATTCTTATTTACAATGATGGCCTAGGAACAGTGGGTTAACTGCCTTATTCAGGGGCAGTATGACAGATTTTTACCTTGTCAGCTCTGGGATTCAATCCACCAACCTTTCAGTTACTGGCCCAATGCTCTAATCACTAGGCTACCAGCCACCCCACAGTTAACGGTCAAGTGCCAATAAGAACAGAGCAGAACTTCCTGGCCCTTAAATGTACACTGAGGCCTAATATCAATAACATGCATGTCAGTCTCTCCTGGCTCAAAGTAGAGGAGCGATTGACAGTGTCGCTGCATCGCTACTTGCAATCTCCTGCAGAGCCCAAACAATTCGATCTTCTACTTCTAAAAATCCACCTTTTCAGAAACAAGTCTCTCATCACCGTTTCCGCTTGCGATAGACCACCTTCTGCCCCTAGCCGTGTCCTAGACACCTTGGACGCCATATTTTGCACCAGCAGCATACCACCCTGCATACCACTGCTGGCTTGCTTCTGAAGCTAAGCAAGGTTGGTCCTGGTCAGTCCCTGGATGGGAGACCAGATGCTGCTGGAAGTGGTGTTGAAGGGCCAGTAGGAGGCACTCTTTCCTCTGGTCTAAAAAATATCCTAATGCCCAGGGCAGTGATTGGGGACACTGCCTGGTGTAGGGTGCTGTCTTTCAGATGGGACATTAAACGGGAGTCCTGACTCTCTGAGGTCATTAAAGATCCAATGGCACTTATTGTAAGAGTAAGGGTGTTAACTCCGGTGTCCTGGCTAAATTCCAAATCTGTCCCTCAAACCATCATGGTCACCAAATAATTGGCTATTCCCCAGGTTGTTGCTGTAAATGAGAATGTGTTCTCAGTCAACTTACCTGGTTAAAAATATATATATATATGCATTGATTGCCCCCCCATCTATCTTCAGAGTTCTTGCTGTTAGGTGACCTAAGCTGGGACATGCTTAACACCCCGGCCATCCTACAATCTAAGCTTGATGCCCTCATTCTCACACAAATTATCAATGAACCTACCAGGTACAACCCCAAATCTGTAAACACGGGCACCCTCATAGATATCATCCTAACCAACATGCCCTCCAAATACACCTCTGCTGTCTTCAACCAGGATCACTGCCTCATTGCTTGCATCTGTAATGGGTCTGTGGTAAAATGACCACCCCTCAACACTTCAGCGAGCAGGCTTTCTAATTGACCTGGCGCAGGTAGCCTGGAAGGACATTGACCTCATTCTGTCAGTAGAAGATGCCTGGTTATTCTTTAAAATTGCTTTCCTCACAATCTTTTAAAAAAGCATGCCCCATTCAAAAAAAAAAAGTAGAAGCAGGAACAGATATAGCCTGTGGTTCACTCCAGAGCTGACTGCCCTTGACCAGCACAAAATCATCCTGTAGCGTACTGCATTAGACTCGAATAGCCCCCGCGATATGCAACTTTTCAGGGAAGTTAGAAACCAATATTCACAGGCAGTTAGGAAAGCAAGGGCTACCGATAAATCCACAATAATTGAGAATTTCAATAAGCATTTTTCTACAGCTGGCCATGCTTTCCACCTGACTACCCCTACCCCGGTCAACAGCTTTGCACCCCCTACATCAACTTGCCCAAGCCTCCCCCATTTCTCCTTCACCCATATCCAGATAGCTGATGTACTGAAAGAGCTGCAAAATCTGGACCCCTACAAATCAGCAGAACTAGACAATCTGGACCCTCTCTTTCTAAAATGATCATACGAAATTGTTGCAACCCCTATTACTAGCCTGTTCATCCTCTCTTTCGTATCATCTGAGATCCCCAAAGATTGGAAAGCTGCCGCGGTCATCCCCCTCTTCAAAGGGGGAGACACTCTAGACCCAAACTGCGACAGACCTAAATCTATCCTACCCTGCCTTTCTAAGGTCTTCGAAAGCCAAGTTAACAAAGAGATCACCAACCATTTCGAAACCCACCGTACCTTCTCCGCTATGCAATCTGGTTTCCGAGCTGGTCATGGGTGCACCTCAGCCACGCTCAAGGTCCTAAACGATATCATAACCTCCATCGATAAGAGACAATACTGTGCAGCCGTCTTCATCGACCTGGCCAAGGCTTTCGACTCTGTAAATCACCACATTCTTATCGACAGACTCAAAAACCTTGGTTTCTCAAATGACTGCCTCACCTGGTTCACCAACTACTTCTCAGACAGAGTTCAGTGTGTCAAATCGGAGGGCCTATTGTCCGGGCCTCTGGCAGTCTCTATGGGGGTGCCACAGGGTTCAATTCTCGGGCTGACTCTTTTCTCTGTATACATCAATGATGTCGCCCTTGTGATTCTCTGATCCACCTCTACTCAGGCAATACCATTCTGTATATTTCCGGCCCTTCTTTGGACACTGTGTTAACTAACATCCAGATGAGCTTCAATGCCATACAACTCTCCTTCCGTGGCCCCCAACTGCTCTTAAATGGAAGTAAAACTAAATGCATGCTCTTCAACCGATCCTACCAACACCTGCCCGCCCGTCCACCATCACTACTCTGGACAGTTCTGACTTAGAATATGTGGACATCTACAAATACCTAGGTGTCTGGTTAGACTGTAAACTCTCCTTCCAGACTCACATTAAGCATCTCCAATCCAAAATTAAAACTAGAATATGCTTCCTATTTCACAACAAAGCATCCTTCACTCATGCTGCCAAACACACCCTCGTAAAACGGACTATCCTACCAATCCTTGACTTCAGCAATGTCATTTACAAAATAGGCTCCAACTCTCTACTCAGCAAATTGGATGCAGTCTATCACAGTGCCATCCGTTTTGTCACCAAAGCCCCATATACTACCCACCACTGCGCCCTATATGCTCTCGCTGGCTGGCCCTCGCTTCATATTCGTCGCCAAATCCACAGGCTCCAGGTCAGCTATAAGTCTTTGCTAGGTAAAGCCCCGCCTTATCTCAGCTCACTGGTCACCATCACAACACCCATAGCAGCACGCACTCCAGCAGATATATTTCACTGGTCACCCACAAAGCCAATTCCTCATTTGGTTGCCTTTCCTGCCAGTTCTCTAATGTCAATGACTGGAATAAATTGCAAAAATCAATGAAGCTGGAAACTCATATCTCCCTCACTAACTTTAAGCATCAGCTGTCAGAGCAGCTCACAGATCACTGCTGCTGTACATAACCCATCTGTAAATAGCCCACCCAACTACATCATCCCCATACTGTTATTTATTTATTTTTGCTCCTTTGCACCCCAGTATCTCTACTTGCACATTCATCTTGTGTACATCTATCACTCCAGTCTCTATCAATCCAGTGTTTAATTGCTAAATTGTAATTATTTCGCCACTATGGCCTATTTATTGCCTTACCTCCCTTATCTTACCTCATTTGCACACACTGTATATAGACTTTTTCTATGGTGTTATTTACTGTATGTTTTGTTTATTCCATGTGTAACTCTGTGTTGTTGTTTGTGACGCACTGCTTTGCTTTATCTTGGCCAGGATGCAGTTGTAAATGAGATAGTCTACCTGGTTAAATAAAGGTGAAATAAAAATGTAATAAAAAGTAACTCAAGCAAGCAGTAGAATCAGATAAAATATATAATAACACCTCACAGCACAAGAAGAGAGACACACACACTCACACACACATTGTAATGTTGTGGTATTGTGGATTTTGGATTGTAAATGTGTAATATTACAGTAATAATGTATTGTATGATGTATTGTTTTATTGATGATGTAGGCAGTTGTTTTTTGTTGTAACAGTTTTAACCCTGTTTGGACCCCAGGGGATCCTAATAAATACTAAATACTAATAATACTCTTATGTTGCCTGTATCTGTATTGAGACAATGATGTTGCCTGTAGTTGTATTTAGACAATGATGTTGCCTGTAGTTGTATTTAGACAATGATGTTGCCTGTAGCTGTATTTAGACAATGATGTTGCCTGTAGTTGTATTTAGACAATGATGTTGCCTGTAGCTGTATTTAGACAATGATGTTGCCTGTTGTTGTATTTAGACAATGATATTGCTTGTAGCTGTATTTAGACAATGATGTTGCCTGTAGTTGTATTTAGACAATGATGTTGCCTGTAGCTGTATTTAGACAATGATGTTGCCTGTTGTTGTATTTAGACAATGATGTTGCCTGTAGTTGTATTTATTTCTATTTGAAACCTTCTTTGTCAAGACCATGGCTAAGACAATGGCCTAAAGCATTTTACAGTAGGCACATAGGCTATTGGTGCAAATGCTATGTTTAAGTTGCAAAATATTTCCATGTTGAAGCCATGCAATTACTAAGAGCAATGTGGACTGCAAAAATGTTCAACATAACAGAATATAGACCAATCCCATATTTACTGTTTTGTTTCTAGGCTATTTAAAGGCCCAGTGCTATAAAAACAATGAGAATTTTTTATTTCCACACTGAAGTTGGAAATATATTGTGAAAATGATGATAATGCCAATTTAGTGTAAGGGATGTTTGAAAAGACTGCCTGAAATTTCATCCTGTTGCGGTGGGATGGAGTTTTGACCTGCCTGGTGACATCATCAGGTGGTAATTTAGAACACCCGAAAAAGAGAATGTCGAACCTCTCTGCCAATAACAGCTAGTTTAGATTTTTCCCCTCTCCACTCAGACCATTCCCAGACTGTCCCAGCAATATTCTTGCTTGAGAAATTGCTCCTTGCTAAGAAGCTATTTTTGTTTCTTTTTGACCATTTGAATTGAAAACAATCACAGTAAAGTACTTCATTGTTACCCAGAAAGGATTTGATATTGAGATAAAAACAGCTGCATTGGACCTTTAACAAACTAGGCTATTACCGATTTCCATTCGGATTGGAGTTCATGACAACACAATACGTACAAAACAACTTGAAGCAACCACATCTTTAGCCGTGGATCACGTTCTGATTAGCCAGTGATGGGTCAAGACTCAACACCTAGAACTTGCTTAATAATCAAAATCCAGCTCCCAGAGCTATCTATAGGTCTGCTTCCTAGAATAGTCTGAATCCAGAGAAAGCAGGTCAGAAGTGGGTAAGCCTGTGAATGAAGACAGTGAATGTTTCTGAGTGGTGAAGTAACCGTTTTGACATAAATCTGCTTGAAAGTCTATGGCAAGACTGGACAATTGCTGTAGCCATGACCCTCAACACCTTGTCAGCGTTTGAATAATTTAGAAAAATAATGGGCAAATATTGCACAATCCAGGTGTCCAAAGCTCTTAGAGACTGACCCAAGAAGACTCAGAGCTGTAAAAACTGCCAAAGGTTTTTCTATCATGTATTGACTGGGGGTGAATACTTATTTAATCAAGTTATATTAGTCTTTCGTTTTTCATTAATTTTGTAATAAATGTTAGAATTGTTTTCCCACTTTGACATGATTGAGTATTTTGTGTAGATCATGGACAAAAAAAATGACAATTAAATCCATTTCAATCCCACTTTATAAAAAAATCCAAGGGGGTTGAATACTTATAATACCCAGTGTACATATACATACTGTATACAGTGCCTATGGAAGGTCTACACCCCCCTTGCGTTTCTTCTCACACACACACGCACGCTTCCTAGAACCATATGAGTCCTTAGAAAGCAGAGGTCAAAAGCGGATAAGCCTGTGTATATGCCGACAGGGTCCAGTGGCCTAAGGAATGCTCACATAGTCTCTTAAGCTCTGTGAAGTCAACTATTTTAAACAGCAATTATAATCACCCACTCACCATTTTTACACCAGACTTCACATGGCAGATTATTTTCAAAGAACATCCTATTTCTCTAGTCAAAGAACATCGTATCTTTCATTCTGATTTCATTTGTTCATTATGATCATCCCTGGTATCTAGATGTCAGTCAAGCTGCTTCACTTCACTGAGGGAATGGACAATGACGTGATTCTGCTTACGTACTAAGATCGTGATGTGCCGGCAGTCTCTGTCCAATATTCTTTATCATTGAGATGAAGTCAAGGTAAACCAGCTAACTTTCTATGTCTCTGTGTTCCTGGGTTCTGTGACTGTCACACTCTTCAACTCCTAACACGTCCAGTAGAGCCTCAAGTAGCCTTGCATCACCCCTTATAGACCTAGTTTCAACACAAAAGAGACGTGTGTAAGTTAATAACTTTCTCGTCTGTCTGTCTCTATCTCCCCCCCTCGCTCGCCAGACCATAATAGGCCTAATTCAATGGCCACAGTTGTTGTTTGACATTCTCAAAGATGACAACAACTAGGGCCTTTAAATATGATTTTTTTTTATACCTTGTGTCACTTTTTTTTTATTTGCCAGGAATGTGGTTGCTGAAATACAGTGCTGGCTCCTCAGCCAGTTACCTTCATTAGGCCCCGCTTGGCATGGGAACCCAGGTCACACAAGGACAGCCCAGAATAGGAAGAACAGCCCAGCCTGCAGCCAAGCTCTAACAGTGGCTGAAATCCACCAGCAGTGGGAACTTACGAAGGCCATTTAACCACTGGGCAGTGAAACACAAACCTCTATAGGATAAGCCCCATATACGGTACAGTTATATATTTCTGATGTAGCCTGTAGTATATGTGTATATTTTTCCCTATGGGCCAAATGATAAAATGCTTCAATTCCCTCCCCTCTGCCACAGTCAAAATGCTACTCTGTCCCTCTGCTTCCATAAGCAGTTGAGTAGGCTTGTGGTTACTAAGCAACCATCATCAAGTCCCACTCAGGCTAATCCAGCTATCAAGGCCAGGGTCTCGTCGTGACTAGAGCCACGCAGAAGGCTGATAGGCTACATAACACCTCCCTCTCTCCCTCACTCCATCCCATCCTTCTATCTTTTGTCCATGAGGACACTGCTGCCGATAGATACTGTCTGACTTCTTCTTCTGAAGGCCGGCCAAAACTGAATAAAACATTAGTTTAATATTTTCTCAGCCTCCCCCGCCCTTGATAAAAAATATATATATTAAAATGTGACAAGCTACGGTGGGTGAAGTAATTCACCAAACTGAGCTCCAAGAACCTGATTTTATTGAGGAATGGCATAGGTTGGTTAAAAAACTCTCTATAGACCCTTTTCCAGTACACGACACACTGACGTCACGCAAAGATGCTTGCAACTCTTGGCAGCTGTAACAAAGCCATTGCCGTCCGCGCCCATTCAACATAGCCTAGATTTAAGTTTTTATTACTTCTAAACAAAATAACTTTTTGCCGTTCTCATACGCTTACAATGATGTTTCGATTCTTGCTTGAACAGTCTCTAAGATTCCATTTGTTTGTGATCTTTGGAAATGAACTATTTTGGATGCAGTAGTTGTTAGCTAGAATGCAAACACTCATTGATATAGGCTGTAGCAAAAACTAGCCAAAGAACCATTTTCCTGGTTGAAGTTTAAGTGTTTTTCAAGTAGAATTCAGTTGATTTGCGATGATGACACAAACATTATATTGATTCAGACATTCATACGAGCGTTAAAATCCAATTAAAATCCCAAATGATTGTGAAATGCACTCATAAACAACTTTTTTTGCTGGCGTTCTATTAGAACTCCCCCTTGTTCTGCCACCAATTTGCACGCATCGCCCTCGTGCGGCTTTGTTTGTAAACACAGAAAGGGGTGTATTAAGTGATTGAATAACTGCCATTCTTCTTGACTGAGACCAGAGGGTCTTAGTATGTTCACTGGAATAGTTTCCCACTGGGCACATACATCAGTTCAACGTCTAGTTTTGATTTACATTTGATTTACAGTTGTCAGCGAACATGAATTCAACGTGAAATCAACCAAAAATATTGGCTAAAAGTTTGGTGAAAAAAATACAAAATTCCCTTTTTGCAAATCCAATCAGTTTTCCACGTTGATTCCATATCACATTGTATTTTTTTGGTTGAAATTATGTGGAAAAACATTGATTCAAGCGGTTTTGCCCTGCAGGTTCTGACTTCTTGGAAAGGGGATTTTGAACCTGACCAGAGTACAGCATTGATAACCTCTGACAGTGGTACAGTGAAGGCTATTGAGACATTGGCAATGTAGTGCCCTAGATAGCCATACGTTCTTAGAAAAAAGGGTTCCGAAAAGGTTATTTGGCTGTCCCCCTAGGATAACCCTTTTTGGCTCCAGGTAGAACCCTTTTGGGTTCCATGTAGAACCCTCTGTGGAAAGGTTTCTATATGGAAACCAAAAGAGTTTTACCTGAAAACAAAATGGATTCTTCAAAGGGTTCTCCTATGGGGACAGTCAAAGCACCCTTTTAGGTTTTAGATAATCTACACTCAGAAAAAAAAGGTGCTGTCTTACATCAGGCATGTGATAGTATTTGCTGAATCTGATGACATTAGTGCACAATAAAAAATGAGTGTATAGTAAGGCTAATGAGATATTAGCATTTTAAGGCACTAAAGTTAGATAGCAGTGCACTACAGTACAGGTAGGTGACCAGAGTACTAAATATAACTAATTCTAAGTCACTCTGGATAAGAGCATCTGCTAAATGACTAGAGTGTAAAAAATATATATATATAACCTCAAACTCTAACCTCAATGTACTGTAAAAACTATTGAGATTGGCTTTTAGAAAGGGCACTAGGTAGCAGTACAGTAGACTACAGTAGGGCTATAGGTGATACTATTTAGTCAAGTAATGTCACTGAGTAGGTTATGATAACAGTGCAGTTTCAATAGTTTCAAGTTTTAATATCACATGCACAAGTACAGTGAAATGCCTTTCTTGCAAACTCAAAACCCAACAATGCAATAATAAATAACAATGTAATACAAAAAAAAACACGTGAGGAATAAGAATCACAAATCTGAAATACACAATAAAGTAAGTAAGCATACTATATACAGAACGATGATCCAGATATACTTCAGGTGATGTCGAGCCCTGCATGGTGTTGGTTCTCTTCAAGACTTTGCTTACAGCCTCTCTCCTCTTATATCATCTTCACTTTCAAACACTCCTCTGGCCAACTCAAAGTTTCCTATTGATCTCTGCAGAGAGCACCTGCTATATACACACACACACACCTGCTGGCTGCCATGTTAACTATACAGTCACATAGAGACAGTAACATGTCCATTAGTATGCAGGAGATGTGGTTTTGAGTGGAAAGACTGAGAGAACACCCTCAGAAGCCTGGAGCTTGGAAAGTCAATTTGCTATTACTTTTAAGAGTGGAGTTGAGCAATGTTTTATTGAATTATTCACAATCCACATCCTGCCTGACCTGCCTTCACCTCACAGCACTCCTGTAGCATTAGTGACTTGGAATGGCATATGGAACAATGTTCACTGTGAACCCATGTAATATGTATCATTGGTGTGAACTTATGAATACCCTCGAAGGTCTGGGATAATATAATTTTAAAGAAGGACGTTCTCAAAGAACTTTCCAGACCCTTTACTTCTCATGTTTTATTAAGTCAAAGTCAAGAAGAACTCACAGGTAGAAATGTGGACATGAAATGAATTATACATGGGCCAGGTATGTGTTTAGTAGTGGATTTGTGTATACAGTACCTTGTGGTCACACACATGCATTATTTGTTCGGTTACTCACTAGCCTACATCATGCTGTTATCAAAGCCACCTGAAAAATGCTTAAGTATTTTATCTTTAAAGTAACAAAGCAAAGCATACAGTATGTCCTAAAGGTACTTATTTTAAGTGTTTTTTTTTGGGGGGGGGGGTGAAGTACAGATATAGGATCTTCATTTGACCTATTTTGTCACAGCAAAATAATACTTCAGCAACAGGATTTGAAGGTTTAGTTCATAATGTTGCTTGATTAGCTATTAGCTTAGGCTGTTAGTTGTTAGCTGTTAGCTGTTAGCTGGCCAAAAGCAGACTACACGAAAAGTGCTATACCGTTAACATAACCGTTTGTTAGTGCGAGATTTCAGTGAATCTATGTAAATCACAAAGCTCTGCATTTCTTGTGGTGCAGGAAAAAAAGTGATAAAATTAACATCCTACACATGTATGTATATTCTTAAATTACAATATAAGATATGCTAAACTGTGTAATTAACCTTTAATTAATGAACGCAGGCATTTGGATTTAATATTTTTAATTGTCTGCTAGATTCCCTCGCTTTGTAACACATTATGTTACGTTACAGCCTTATTGTAAAATGGATTAAATAAATATATTTTTTTGCAGTTGTATTAGAAATGAAAAACAGAACCCGATAGTCACTCTGACAGAGCTCCAGAGTTCCTCTGTGGAGATGGGAGAACCTTCCAGAAGGACAGCCATTTCTGCAGCATTCCACCAATCAGGCCTTTATGGTAGAGTGGCCAGATGGAAGCAACTCCTCAATAAAAGGCACACGACAGCCAACTTGGAGTTTGCCAAAAGGCACCTAAAGAACTCAGACCACGACAAACAAGATTCTCTTGTCTGATGAAACCAAGATTGAACTCTATGGCCTGAATGCCAGGCGTCATGTCTGGAGGAAACCTAGCACCATCCCTACGGTGGAGTTATGGTGGTGGCAGCATCATGCTGTGGGGATGTTTTTCAGTGGCAGGGACTGGGAGACTAGTCAGGATCGAGAGAAAGATAAACGGAGCAAAGTACAGAGAGATCTTCGATGAAAATATGCTCCAGAACGCTCAGGACCTCAGACTGGGGTGAAGGTTCACCTTCCAACAGAAAAATGACCCAGCACACAGCTAAGACAATGCAGGAGTGGTTTCGGGACAAGTCTCTGAATGCCCGGACTTGAACCGATCGAACATCTCTGGAGAGACCTGAAAATAGCTGTGCAGCGGCACTCCCCATCCAACCTGACAGAGCTTGAGAGGATCTGCAGAGAAGATCTCCACAAATACAGGTGTGCCAAAGTAATAGCGACAAACCCAAGAAGACTTGAGGCTGTAATCGCTGCCAAGGTTTACATACACTCAATTAGTATTTGGTAGCATTGCCTTTAAATTGTTTAACTTGGGTCAAACGTTTTGGGTAGCCTTCCACAAGCTTCTCACAATAAGTTGGATGAATTTTGACCATTCCTCTTGACAGAGCTGGTGTAACTGAGTCAGGTTTGTAGGCCTCCTTGCTCACACATGCTTTTTCAGTTCTGCCCACAAATTTTCTACAGGATCGAGGTCAGGGCTTTGTGATGGTCGCTCCAATACCTTGACTTTGTTTTCCTTAAGCCATTTTGCCACAACTTTGGAAGTATGCTTTGTGACCAAGCATCTTGACTGATGTCTTGAGATGTTGCTTCAATATATTCACATAATTTTCCTGCCTCATGATGACATCTATTTTCTGAAGTGCACCAGTCCCACCTGCAGCAAAGCACCCACACAACATGATGCTGCCAACCCGTGCATCACAGTTGGGATGGTGTTCTTTGGCTTGCAAGCCTCCCCCTTTTTCCTCCAAACATAACGATGGTAATTATGGACAAACAGTTCTATTTTTGTTTCATCAGACAAGAGGACATTTCTCCAAAAAGTATGATCTTTGTCCCCATGTGCAGTTGCAAACCGTAGTCTGGCTTTTTTATGGCGGTTTTGGAGCAGAGGCTTCTTCCTTGCTGAGTGGCCTTTCAGGTTATGTCGATATAGGACTCGTTTTTACTGTGGATTAAAATGCATTGTACCTATTTCCTTGCTTCCAAGGATGAATCAGACTTGTGGAGGTCTTTTTTTCTGAGATCAAGGTAGGCCTTGAAATACATCCACAGGTACACCTCCAATTGACTCAAATTATGTCAATTAGCCTATCAGAAGCTTCTAAAGCCATGACGTAATTTTCTGGAATTTTCCAAGCTGTTTAAAGGCACAGTCAACTTAGTGTATGTAAACTTCTGACCACTGGAATTGTGATACAGTCTGTGTCATGCACAAAGTAGATGTCCTAACCGACTTGCCAAAACTATAGTTTGTTAACACGAAATCTGTGAAGTGGGTGAAAATCGAGTTTTAATGACTCCATCATAAGTGTATGTAAACTTCCGACTTCAACTCTATGATGTTGAAAGCTATGATTTTCTGAGTAGTAAACCAGTTAAAGGTGTCATATCTGGTCTCTTGTTGAACATAAAGACTTTGTGGTTTAGGGAGAACATGCCAGGAATGTGGACACGTGGCAAGTGTTTGCAGATGGAATACTAGCACTATGTATAGAAAACTATGTGGACACCCCTTCAAATTAGTGGATTCAGCTATTTCAACCACACCCATTGCTGACAGGTGTATAATATCAAGCACACAGCCATATATCTTCATATACAAACTTTTGCAGTAGAATGGCCTTACTGAAGAGCTCAGTGACTATCAATGTGAGACCATCATAGGATTCCACCTTTCCAACAAATCAGTTCATCAAATTTCTGCCCTGCTAGAGCTGCCCCAGTCAATTGTAATTGTTGTTATTGTGAAGTGAAAACGTCTAGGACAAACAACGGCTCAGCGGCGAAGTGGTAGGCCACACAAGCTCACAGAATGGAATCACTGAGTGCTAAAGCGAGTATCGTGTTAAAATAAAAATGGTCTGTCCTCGGTTGCAACACTCACTACCGAGTTCCAAACTGTCTCTGGAAGCAACGTCAGCACATTTACTGTTTGTCGGGAGCTTCATGAAATGGGTTTCCATGGCCGAGGTGCCGCACACAAGCCTAAGATCACCAATGCGCAATACCATGTGTCGGTTGGAGGGGTGTGAAACTCACCTCCATTGGACTCTGGAGTAGTGGAAACGTGGTCTCTGGAGTGATGAATCACGCTTCACCATCTGGCTGTCCAATGGACGAATCTATGTTTGGTGGAAGCTAGGAGAACGCTATCTGTCCCAATGTGTAGTGCCAACTGTAAAGTTTGGTGGAGGAGGAATAATGGTCTAGGGCTGCTTTTCATGGTTTGGGCTAGTTCTAGTGAAGGGAAATCTTAACGCTACAGCATACAATGACATTCTAGACAATTCTGTGCTTTCATCTTTTTGGCAAAGTTATGGGAAGGACCTTTACTGTTTCAGCATGACAATGCCCCCATGCACAAAGTGAGGTCCATACAGAAATGGTTTGCTGAGATCGGTGTGGAAGAACTTGACAGGCCTACACAGAGCCCTGACCTCAACTCCATCGAACACCTTTGGGATGAATTGGAACACTGACTTCGAGCTTATTCGACCAACATCAGTGCCCGACCTCAGTAATGCTGCTGTGGCTGAATGGAAGCAAGTCCCAGCAGCAATGTTCCCAGAAGAGTGGAGGCTGTTATAGCAGCAAAGGGGGTACCAACTCCATATTAATGCCCATGATTTCAAAATTAGATGTTCTACGAGCAGGTGTCCACATACTTTTGATCATGGGGAAAAACATTGCTTATTGATCCAATTCAGCTTTTGTTTTCAATTACGGGCAGATAAGGTCTATGTTGTTATTCAAGGTTCCAGTTGATTGCAGCGATTCTTAGATTTTAATCTGGCTCTTTCTCAGTAATCAAAAAACGTTTTTTGAATAGTTGTCCAGACATATTTGTCCTGGCTCTATTGTTATGCTGCTCCAGAGTTGACACACACTGACAATGCTAGACTCACTGCTCTCTTATGCTAATGTTCAATACCTATTTCTTTATCATTTGTCATGCTCTGTTTCTGTTAGGAGAACCAGGGTTGGTTGTCACACTTTTTACTGTTGTGTTTATTTCTCATGACCAGTATATCTTACAAGCCTCTTTTCAATATTAGGAGAAAGACCAAAGTCTTGGGTTGAAATGGAGACCTTTTTATCATCATATCTTATTCCAATATGTTGTTATAAGCCATCAAACACACTCTGTCCCCTTGTGACAACCAGACCCATCGCAGGGTTGGATGTCACACAGTATAGGGTTGGTTGTCGCAATGTAACTTTTGTAACAGGAAATGAAGTAACATAGCAAACAGTCTTATAAATAGCCTTTCTTTGATCGAGCGATATTCCAAACAAAATTCAGCATTTTTTTGCCGTGAGAACAACATTAGACATTTTGAGTACATTTGTGTGTATGCGTGTGTTTGCACGTGTGGGTGTATGAAAGAAAATATATGTGTGTGCGAGAGAGTCAACAAACCCAGATAGCACAGATACCTCTGCCCAACGGATGTATTCATGATGCTTCGGGAAGATGCAGTTTAGACAGCATTTGCTAACTGGCCAGACGTCTCACAGATGTGTAGAATACCTAGTACATTGTAAAGTTCTACATTGTTTATACGTCGGCCAGTAATCAACATGCTATTCTGATAACTCAGCGACATCTTCCCAATGTACAAACGCTCTCCACACTACATATTCCCAACACATATAGACATTTTGGGCAAAGGTGTTCGTGTTTACTGGGAAGGGAGGTCTTTATAGCAACAGAACAAAAGAGTGTGGGATTTATTGGCAGTGGCAATGTTCCCGAGCAATATGGTTATAATGGAGTTGATTGTGACAAACAACCCCACATTTTTTGTGAAAACCATCCTTAACCTGCCCTGCAATGCTAATGAAGATGCTAGTTACCACATGGCTTGACCAGCTGTAGCAACGCAGAAACAGGTTTGGAATGTAGCTCTCCTTTTCCTCTTTGCAACAAACATAATGTTTCATGTACTGTATACTCCCACAATTCAAACATCTACCAAGAAAATAGCAAGACATCTTTCACCTATGAAAAACAAACTCCCCTCGCCTCAATGTTTTGTCATACTGACATGAATTGACCAGGTGAATGAGTTTAAAAAAAATAATTCACAGATTTAAATCCCCTTTAAATCACCATGCATGCCAGCAGATACCCCATAGACTTCCAGTCATGCTAGTTAGCATTGGCTCGCAAAACTACCTCTATCTTCCATCATACTGGACACAGAGACAGAAATGGTTTCCACAAGTAGATAAAGGGCCCAATTGCCAAAATCCCAAAGTATCCAAATCAAATTTTATTAGTCACATACACATGGTTAGCAGATGTTATTGCTAGTGTAGCAAAATGCTTGTGTTTCTAGTTACGACAGTGCAGCAATATCTAACAAGTAATCTAAGAATTCCAGAACAACTACCTAATACACACTCTCCAAGTGAAGAGATAGAATAAGAATGTATACATGTAAATATATGGATGAACTATTACCGAGCAGCATAGATGCAAGATGCAATAGATGGTATAAAATAAAATACAATATATACATATGGGTTGTAATGCAAGCAATCTCTCTCTCTCTTTTTCTCTCTCTCTCGGAGGACCTGAGCCCTAGGACCGTGCCTCAGGACTACCTGGCCTGATGACTCCTTGCTGTCCCCAGTCCACCTGATTGTGCTGCTGTTCCAGTTTTAACTGTTCTGCCTGCGGCTATGGAACCCTGGCCTGTTCACCAGATGTGCTACCTTGTCTCATATCTGCTGTTTTCAACTCTCGAGAGACAGCAGGAGCGGTAGAGATACTATGAATGATCGGCTATGAAAAGCCAACTGACATTTACTCCTGAGCTGCTGACCTGTTGCACCCTCTACAATCTCTGTGATTATTATTATTTGACTCTGCTGGTCATCTATGAACATTTGAACCTCTTGGCCATGTTCTGTTATAATCTCCACCCAGCACAGCCAGAAGAGAACTGGCCACCCCTCATGGCCTGGTTCCTCTCTAGGTTTCTTCCTCGGTTCAGGCCTTTCTAGGGAGTTTTTCCTAGCCACCGTGCTTCTACACCTGCATTGCTTGCTGTTTGGGGTTTTAGGCTGGGTTTCTGTACAGCACTTTGAGATATCAGCTGTGTGGGTGGGCCATTTCAGTTTGTCTGTGATGTGAAAGCCAAGGGACATAAAACTTTCCACCTTCTCCACTGCTGTCCCGTTGATGTAGATAGGAGGGTGCTCCCTCTGCTGTTTCCTGAAGTCCACGATCATCTCCTTTGTTTTGTTGACGTTGAGTGAGAGGTTGTTTTCCTGACACCACACTCCGAGTGCCCTCACCTCCTCCCTATAGGCTATCTTGTCACTGTTGGTAATCAAGCCTACTACTGTTGTGTTGTCTGCAAACTTGATGATTGAGTTGGAGGCGTGCATGGCCACGCAGTCATGAGTGAACGGGGAGTACAGGAGGGGGCTGAACACGTACCCTTGTGGGGCCCCAGTGTTGAGGATCAGCGAAGTGGAGATGTTTCCTACCTTCACCACCTGGGGGCAGCCCGTCAGGTAGTCCAGGACCCAATTGCACAGGGTGGGGTTGAGACCCAGGGCCTCAAGCTTAATGATAAACTTAGAGGGTACTATGGTGTTGAATGCTGAGCTGTATTCAAAGAACAGCATTCTTACATAGGTATTCCTCTTGTCCAGATGGGATAGGGCAGTGTGCAGTGTGATGGCGATTGCATCGTCAGTGGACCTGTTGGGGCGGTATGCAAATTGAATTGGGTCTAGGGTGACCAATAAGGTGGAGGTGATATGATCCTTCAACTGTCTCTCAAAGCACTTCATGATGACAGAAGTGAGTGCTATGGGGCGATTAGCCATTTAGTTCAGTTACCTTTGCCTTCTTGGGTACAGGAACAATGGTGACCATCTTGAAGCATCTGGAGACAGCAGACTGGGATAGGGAGAGATTGAATATGTCTGTTTAACACACCAGCCAGCTGGTCTTCACATGCTCTGAGGAGGCAGCTGGGGATGCCATCTGGACCGGCAGCCTTGCGAGGGTTAACACGTTTAAATGTCTTACTCATGTTGGCAACAGAGATCTTGAGCCCACAGTCCTTGGTAGCAGGCCACATCGGTGGCACTTCCTCAAAGCGGGCAAAGAAGTTGTTTAGTTTGTCTCGAAGCAAGACGTCAGTGTCCGTGATGTGGCTGGTTTTCTTTTTGTAGTCCGTGATTGTCTGTAGACCCTGCCACATGCGTCTCGTGTCTGAGCCGTTGAATTGCGACTCCACTGTCTCTATACTTACATTTTGTTTGTTTGATTGCCTTGCAGAGGGAATAACTACACTGTTTGTGTTCGGCCATATTCCCAGTCACCATTTCATGGTTAAATGCGATGGTTCGAGCTTTCAGTTTTGTGCAAATGCCGCCATCTATCCACAGTTTCTGGTTAGGGTAGGTTTTAATAGACACAGTGGTACAACATCTCCTATGCACTTCCTTATAAACTCACTCACAGAATCAATATTATTCTCCGAGGCTACCCGGAACATGTCCCAGTCCGCGTGATCAAAACAATCAAACGATCTTTTAACAAAAAACATCTCCATCAAAAGCCATCAGTTTCATCTGAAAATTATTACATAGATGATGAGAAATAAGCACTGTGACAACCAATCCGTATACATATCAACCCTGGTCTCCCCTACCATTCTATCTTCATTCCCATAACAGATTCACTAAGTAGGATAAAGTTGCTCTTAGAAGCTGGCCTTGTCCGAATATCCATATGTCATACTCATTTCGGCTTTGACAACAGCTCATCAATTAGATAGGGGATGCTCTACCGAAATCAACGAATAGCGGTAAACAATGCAATCATGATAGAATGTAGAATGTTTTATAGTATGTACATTTTCGAAAATAGAGTATGGTTTAAATTCCAGGATGTTATTCTCATTTCAGCTCTTCATCTAGTAGAATTCGATGCACATTTTTCCACAATGCATTAGAAGAGGTGGGCCCTAGTGATAGGCCCTAGTTCTCTTCAAGTAGCCAAACAACAAAATTAGCCTACTTAATTGGGAAGATACCGAATAGCAAAGCTTCTGTGGTGGTGTTAAAATGTTGGCTAAGTAGTTTTTGTTCTCCTTAAAATGATCATGAGTATTACATCATAGGCTGCATCTTTGAAAAGATACATATATTTTTTAGTTTTCTTTTTACCTAGTGGATTTCTGTTCTCATTGAAAAGTGTTTTTTGTCCTTTTGGCCTTCACCAGACTTTTTAAGCTAAATACTAAACAATCTTTTCATTTCTGAATGTGTTGGCATAGGGGACTTTGATTTGAACATATGGATTGTTTTAGTTTTGTAAGCTAGACTACCTATGTGATTAATTTATGGATCAAGCCTTAGCAGTCATTCTGATCTCGGTTCTGAAGTTGCGATTCACCCGACTGTCCTTTGTTTCTGTGCAGTAGCTTTTTAATTTGAACATTTGAATGGCAATGGTGTGTGTACTAGGCTATTTCACTTTCTTTAATATGTTACAGCACTTTGGTTTCAATTATAAATATGCTGAAATTGAACCAAATTATATTTTTCTATCTTCAGTTCTTTTTAAATAGGACAGATGTGATAGTCAGAAACAGCTGGGGTTCAAACTTTTGAACCCTGTTCCTACATTTAAAAATAAAAATAGATTTTATCAAGCAAAACTACGTATGCTACATTTTATCTCTGGGACCCCCAGGATGACAAATCAGAGCAAGATTACTGAATGTAAGTACATTATTTACCTTCGGAGGTGAATGTATCAAACCAGTTGCCGCGATAAAAGTTTTGTTGTTGTGCACTCTCCTCAAACAACAGCATGGCATTTTTTTCACTGTAATAGCTACTATAAACTGGACAGTGCAGTTAAATTTACTCTAACGAGTGCGCTGAGAGTTGGGAAGAAAGTTCAGGGAGTGAGTGTTTTAATGAGTAAACACAACATAATACAAAATAAGAAACAGGAACAACGCACAGACATGACACAGGAACAGAAACAATGACGCCTGGAGAAGGAACCAAAGCGCCGTTAATCAAGGAAGTGATGGAGTCCAGGTGAGTGATGACGCGCAGGTGGGTGAAACAATGGTGACAGGAGCATATGTGAAAATAACAAGAATTAAAGCTTTCTGCTCATATAAGACATGTCTATGTCCTGGGAAGTGTTCTTGTTACTTACAACATCATGCTAATCACATTAGTGCACTTTAGCTCAACGGTCCCGGTGGAGGGTCAGCGATCCCGTAGAGGTTTTAATGCATGTCTGTTGAACTTGTAAAAATCCACCCGCACTTGGCCCCTCCCCACCTACTCAGCCAGTCAGGAGCTGCTACGGCATTGCGGCTGTGGCATATTGTGAACTTTACTCTAAACAGTGCGTGCTAAATAGTATGCAACGATGAGTGCACAATATGCAGTTTAAGAATGTAGTAAACTAGTATGGGTATTCAGACACATCCACTGGTCTACGGCCAGTTTATGTGGTCCCCCGCCCATCCTCTCCCTAATGGATAAGGTTAGGATTTTATACTGATCTCATACTGAGCAAAAATATAAACACCCCATGTAAAGTGTTGGTCCCATGATTCCTGAGCTGAAATAAGATCCTAGATATGTTCCATTAGCACAAAAAGCTTATTTCTCTCAAATGTAGTGCACAAATTTGTTTACATCCCTGTTAGTGGGTATTTCTCCTTTGCATGTGTAAACATGCCAGCCCAGGACCTCCACATCCTGCTTCTGAGACCATCCACCCGGACAGATGATGAAACTGAGGAGTATTTACAGTTGAAGTTGGAAGTTTACATACACCTTAGCCAAATAAATTAAAATCAGTTTTTCACAATTCCTGACATTTAATCCTAGTAAAAATGCCCTGTCTGTCACGTTCTGACCTTTATTTCCTTTGTTTTGTCGTTATTTAGTATGGTCAGGGCATGAGTTGGGGTGGGCAGTCTATGTTTGTTTTTCTATGATTTTGGGATTTCTATGTTTCGGCCTCCTATGGTTCTCAATCAGAGGCAGGTGTTATTAGTTGTCTCTGATTGAGAATCATACTTAGGTAGCCTGGGTTTCACTGTGTGTTTGTGGGTGATTGTCTATGTTAGTTGCTTGTGTCAGCACAGTTCTCATTATAGCTTCACGGTGGTTATGCGTTTATTGTTTTGTATAGTTTGTATTCAGTGCTTTCTTTAATTAAAAAATCATCAAGAACACATACCACGCTGCATTTTGGTCCGCTCCTTACGACGATCGTGACACTGTCTTAGGTCAGTTAGGATCACCACTGTTTTTTAAGAATGTGAAATGTCAGAATAACAGTAGAGAGAATAATTTATTTAAGATTTTATTTCTTTCATCACATTCCCAGTGGGTCAGAATTTTACATACACTCAATTAGAATGTGGTAAAGTTGCCTTTAAATTGTTTAACTTGGGTAAAACATTTCAGGTAGCCTTCCAAAAGCTTCCCACAATAAGTTGGGTAAATTTTGACCCGTTCCTCCTGACAGAGCTGGCGTAACTGAGTCAGGTTTGTAGGCCTCCTTGCTCGCACACGCTTTTTTAGTTCTGCCCACACATTTTCTATAGGATTGAGATCAGGGCTTTGTTATGGCCTCTCCAATACCTTGACTTTGTTGTCCTTAAGCCATTTTCCCACAACTTTGGAAGTATGCTTGGGGTCATTGTCCATTTGGAAGACCCATTTGTGACCAAGCTTTTCCTGCCACATGATGCCATCTATTTTGAAGTGCACCAGTCCCTCCTGCAGCAAAGCACCCACATAACATGATGCTGCAACCCCCGTGCGTCAAGGTTGGGATGGTTTTCTTCGACTTGCAAGCCTCCCCCTTTTTCCTCCAAACATAACGATGGTCATTATAGCCAAACAATTCTATTTTTGTTTCATCAGACCAGAGGACATTTCTCAAAAGTATGATCTTTGTCCCCATGTGCAGTTGAAAACCGTAGTCTGGCTTTTTTATGGCGGTTTGGAACAGTGGCTTCTTACTTGCTGAGCGGCCTTTCAGGTTATGTCGATATAGGACTCGTTTAACTGTGGATATAGATACTTTTGTACCTGTTTCTACCAGCATCTTCACAAGGTCCTTTGCTGCTGTTCTGGGATTGATTTGAACTTTACGCACCAAAGTACTTTAATTCCTGAACGGTATGATGGCTGCGTGGTCCCATGGTGTTAATACTTGCATACTATTGTTTGCACAGATGAAAGTGGTACGTTCAGGCATTTGGAAATTGCTCCCTTGTGGAGGTCTACAATCTTTTTTCTGAGATCTTGGCTGATTTCTTTTGATTTTCCCATTTTATCAAGCAAATACGCACTGAGTTTGAATGTAGGCCTTGAAATACATCCCCGGGTACACCTCCAATTGACTCAAATTATGTAAATTAGCATATCAGAAGCTTCTAAAGCCATGATGTAATTTCCTGGAATTTTCCAAGCTGTTTAAAGGCACAGTCAACTTGGTGTATGTAAACTTCTGACCGACTGGAATTGTGATACAGTGAATTATAAGGAAAATAATCTGTCTGTGAACAATTGTTGGAAAAATTACTTGTGTCATGCACAAAGTAGATGTCGTAACCGACTTGCTAAAACTATAGTTTGTTAACAAGAAATTTGTGGAGAGGTTGAAAAACGAGTTTTAGTGACTCCGACCCAAGTGTATGTAAACCTCCGACTTCAACTGTATGTCTGTAATAAAGCCCTTTTATGGGGGAAAAACTCAGTCTGGTTGGTTGGGCCTGGCTCTGCAGTGGGTGGGCCTGTCCCCAAAGTGGGTGGACCTATGCCCTCCCAGGCCCACCCAAGGCTGCGCCCCTGCCCAGTCATGTGAAATCCATAGATTAGGGCCGAATGAATTTATTTCAATTGACTGATTTCCTTATATGAACTGTATAACTCAGTAAAACCGTTGAAATTGTTGCTTGTTGCATTTATATTTTAGTTCATCATAGATCTGTGTCTATGATCAATGATCAATTTTGCATGGAGTGGGCGATGGAAAGGTATCAAAGGTCATATGACAAAGCTATTTCAGTCACATGGTCTGCTGACAGCATGGTAGCTGGGGTCAAAATGTCACCTCATGTGACTTCTGCCTACATGTTACTTACATCAGATAGATGAGTTATCTGTCATTGATAATGTGAAAATGTGCGCTGATCATAGTGTTTGTGCTTATCAGAAGACACAGTGTCCACAGTGTATCTCTGGATGAACTCTGGATGTACTGTATGGAGCAGTCTGGACTGGGTCAGTTACAGCAACAGCCCACTGGGTTCACACTGGTTGAATCAACGTTGTTTCCACGTCATTTCAATGAAATTACATTGAACCAACTTAGAATAGACGTTGAATTGACGTCTGTGCCCAGTGGGAGGCTCCTGTATGGGCTGTTGAGTGGAGAGTGGATGGCGACAGGCCATCCGTTTGATGCAGCTAGCTATGCACCAGCAGCACTGCTGTTTACTGAACTCTTAAAATGAGGAGCCATATAAGGAGCAGGTTGGGGCGGCAGCATAGCCTAGTGGTTAGAGTGTTGCACTACTAACCAAAAGGTTGCAAGTTCAAATCCCTGAGCTGACAAGGTACAAATATTTTGTTCTGCCCCTGAACGAGGCAGTTAGCCCACCGTCATTGAAAATAAGAATTTGTTCTGAACTGATTTGCCTGGTTAAATAAAAAATAAGGTATTAAAATAATGAGAGGACGAAATCCGCTCTTCACTTTTCGGGCACTTAGAGGTTATTTAAATCTCTCCCTAAATCTCCCTCATTTCTCCTCCTGAATCGTACTCCGACAAACTGCTGTTCATTTCCAACTTCAGCCCTTTTAGCTCCATTCTCTTTACCGTCGTCATTCTTACCAAGTTTACTTGTGCCAACTGAAACGTACAATGCTTCCACTTCCGCCACTGCTCTCACACCTGGCAGCTCGAGGTCCTCTCCGTGATCAAAGTTCTCTCTAAACTATGTATCTCTCTCTCTCTATCTCTCTCTCTCTCACACACAAACTCACATTTTGTGGTAAACATGTTGATGTGACTGACTGGAATGTTTCACAGAGAAACGCAGCACAAACCAGCAGGTCAATGCCGGGCAGTAGCACATAGTTGGGGGCTGAAGCCTGGGGCCCGTCCCCTCCATAGTATAAAGGTGTTTGTTCACTGCAGTGTCTCAAATGACAACCTATATAGTACACTTTCTGAAGGAACTTTTAAGTTGAAGTAGATTTGAACACAATCTTGTTGGCCAGAGACCTTGTTTATTTTGTGCTTTGTAGGTCACAAGGAAACGGATAAATCTCTAGGTGGGTCACAGCGCAAAACAGTTTGGTTTAGTGAGGAAATAGAAATATGTTGTTTTGGCTGGAGAGATGTTTTAATGCTGGAAGATCGATCTGGTTGGTGGAGCCAAAGTAAATATTTTGTCAAGGTGTTGCCAAATTAAGGCTTTACCTTCGATTGCCCAATATATTTAACCTAACCTGGGAAAAACCCGGTCCTAACATGGACTGAACTTCATTTTTTTTGTTAGTGACATGGGGAGCTGTTTGATATCTGAGAGGCCATTATGTTGGCCAATATCAACTTACCACCATCAAGAGGCTTGCAGTTCCTTCATGGGCCAGTGGATGGGGATTAAAGGACAGTAGTGTCACAGTGAAAAAACATTTAAATGTCCTCAGTCTAGAGTGTCTTTCCATCAATGATTTGAACACGTTTTAACCAGAGGAGGTTGGTGGCACCTTAATTGTGGAGGACAGGCTCGTGGTAATGGCCGGAGTGGAATTGGTGTAATGGTATCAACCACATAGTTTCTATGTGTTTGATTCCATTCTATTAGGCTCCATTCCATTTGCTCCGTTCCAGCCGTTATTATGAGCCGTGCTCGCCTAAGCAGCCTCCACTGGCTTTAGCCCTTTTCTCCGACTATGAGCTGCTGTGGGTCTCGTTAAAATGTTTTCATTCTTACTCTCCCAGGTGCTGAATATTTCATTGGAGCTGTGTTTTGTGTTTTCTCTCTCACACTTGATGATTCCCACAGCCTTACTTCTGGTTGGCATTCTTGGTATTGCTACACATTGCAAGGTAGCTGGCAGATACATCTACATATCAGTCATGTAGGGATATTTACAAATTGCTGTCTTTCATCAAATCATGAACTTTCTCCTGCTGTCACACATGTTAAAGATAATATATCCTCTTCATGCTATAATGGTTCTGTTTGATAGTATCCGAAGGTAGTAGCAGGGAGCCTAGTGGTTAGAGCGTTGAGCCAGTAACCCAAAGGTTTCTAGATTGAATCCCAGAGCTGACAAGGTACAAATCTTTCATTCTGTCCCTGAACAAGGCAGTTAACCCACTGTTCCTAGGCTGTTGTTGTAAACCAATTTGTTCTTAACTGACTTGCCTAGTAAAATAAAAAGAATTGCCACAAGTCGTCTTTGTTGTTAACGACAGATTTATCCTTTCTCGTTCACGACAGATTTAGCCTTTCTCATAGAATAAACGTCTAAAGCAGTTGGGTTTTAATGCTGGCTTCCTGTCAATAATGTTTATTTGCGCTGAGCAGTTTTGGGGGTATTCTCCTTCATCACAGCAATGTTCTGCTAGAGCAAATAAACATCACAGAGGCAAAGCCGGCATCTAGAACTCTCTCTGTATTTACAAAACGTGTGTTAAAACCCAGAGCGAAAAAGAGTGAAAGAGAGACTAAATTAGAGAGAAAGAATGAGAGATAGAGGAGAGTGACTAAAAGAAAGAGAAAGAGAGGAGTGTGGTTGAAACAAACCTGACAGCCTCGCTCCCCACGACCCTGGCTCTTAGGGTGTTTATATTGCTGTTACCATGGAGACATGCCTCTCCGTTCTCCGTTATGTAATAAAGTCTTGTGAGGATGAGCGAGCGATACGGACAACCTTGAAGACTCCATCCTTCCAGGACCTCAGAGTCTGTTTTAAATAGGGATCTGTTGATATCTGTTAACAGATTTGTTTGATTCATCAATGTGTTGTTTCAGTTCAGACAGACAATGTGTTGATGTTCCCATCATCACAGAGCTAGAGAGACCTGGCTTGGTTAAGATGTCTGACTGTACAGTCAGCAGGGAATGGGTTAAGAGAAATTACTCATCAATGTTTTAATGAACGGAAGATTGATTCATGTTCCCAGCGCTGAAAGAAAGAAAATAACTGAAAGAGATTAAATTGAGACGAGTCTCATACCGCAGGCGGCAGAACAGCAGTATTCTCTCTCTCTCACCTCTCTCCCTCTCTCCCTATTATGTCTCACTCCCTCTCCTGCCTCCATTACTCCCTCTCTCACCTCTCTCTCTCCCTATTCTGTCTCCCTCCCTCTCCTGCCTCCATTACTCCCTCTCTCACCTCTCTCTCTGCCTATTCTGTCTCCCTCCCTCTCCTGCCTCCATTACTCCCTCTCTCACCTCTCTCTCTCTCCCCTATTCTGTCTCCCTCCCTCTCCTGCCTCCATTACTCCCTCTCTCACCTCTCTCTCTCTCCCTATTCTGTCTCCCTCCCTCTCCTGCCTCCATTGCTCCCTCTCTCTCTCTCCCTATTCTGTCTCCCTCTCTCTCCTGCCTCCATTACTCCCTCTCTCACCTCTCTCTCTCCCTATTCTGTCTCCCTCCGTCTCCTGCCTCCATTACTCCCTCTCTCACCTCTCTCTCTATTCCATCTCCCTCCCTCTTCTACCTCCCTCCCTCCCTCCCTCCCTCCCTCCCTCCCTCCCTCCCTCCCTCCCTCCCTCCCTCCCTCCCTCCCTCCCTCCCTCCCTCCCTCCCTCCCTCCCGCCTCCCTTACCCCCCCCTCTCACCTCCTCCCTCCCCCACTCTCTCACTCTCCCACAACCTATCCTGCCTCCCTCCTTCTCTCTCTCTCTCTTTCTCTCTCTCTCTCTTGCTCTCTCTCTACCCTGCCTCTCTCCTTCTCTCACGCACTCACTCTCTAAATCCCCCCCCCCCTCTCTGTCTCAGTGAGTGGGCCCTGGCTGCATGGAGCAGTCAAGGGGAAAATGTGTTACACAGAGTAAAGCAGGAATCGCATGGAAAGAGCCTTTTAATCTGACAGCAGGCCCTCTGGCTGATACCCATGAGGAGGAGGAGCAGAGGAGAAGGGAAAAGAAGAGGAGATGGGAGGATGAGGAGGAGATGAGCAGGGAGGAGGTGGAGAGGATGAGATGAGCAGGGAGGAGGATAGGAGCAGAGAGGAGGAGCAGAGAGGAGGAGCAGGGAGGAGCAGAGGAGCGGGGGGAGAAGAGCAGGGAGGGGAGGCAGAGAGGAGGAGGAGCAGTGAGGAGGAGAGGATCAGGGCGGAGAGGCAGATGGGAGGAGAGGAGCAGGGATGAGCAGAGAAGCAGGGAGGAGGAGAGGACCGGGGAGGTAATGCAGAGAGGAGAGGAGTAGGGACAATTAGGAAGGAAAGAGGCAGAGAGGAGCAGGAAGGAGAGAGGAAGAGAGATTCAGGGGAGAGAGGAGCAGGGAGGATTAGGAAGGGGAGAGACAGAGAGGAGCAGGAAGGAGAGAGGAAGAGAGATTCAGGGGAGAGAGGAGCAGGGAGGATTAGGAAGGGGAGAGACAGAGAGGAGTAGGGAGGAGAGGAGGAGGTAGAGAGACAGAGAGAAATGGCTGTTGGGTCTGGGTGGAAGGAGGAGGTCTACATGTTAATTCATACTACACGTCCACAGAGCCTCCTGGGTCCTCCAGTCTGATATGGCTTCTTAACAACCGTCAGATGGCTGCCGTCCACCGGGGTCTTATGGACTGATCGTTGTTTGGATCTTCCATAGAATGTCTGTGTGAATGCAGATCCGGATGGAAATATTCCAATTAATTTCAAGTATACAGCCGTGGGAGAACGAGAGAAAAATTCACTTGGGAGAACGATTGAGAGACATTATATTCTTATTTTATTCTACAGACAATCTATTGTTATTATATCAACTTAACAATAAACAGTGATGTACGTGCATTGCAAACAATAGATTTGAACGTTGAGACAATCCCACACACCTGTTGTCCAAGGAGAGATAGAGAGTTCTGTACACCACTCGCTCAGGCTGATGTTTACTCTGTTTCATCTAAAATGAGTCAACTTTTTTAACTGCTCAGCAGCAATGTTTTTCCCATTGTGTATTGTTTTGGCATTCATTTATTTATTTATTTTCTTCTTAAGGACTTTGCATCAGATTAATTGCATCCCAAATGTCACCCTATTCCATATGTACTTTTGACCAGAGCCTTACAGGACATGATCAAAAGTAATGCACTAAATAGGGAATAGGGTGCGATTTAGGATTTAGCAGAAACTACAAGACCAGAGAGAAGGAAGTGTTTCGCTGCCAGACAAGGCTCAACCAGTTGTAGCAGTGGTAAGGATTCACTCCATGGTACGGAATAGAAAGCTCTGCTGTAGATACAGCTTTAAGTAGGCCCTAACAGTAGGCCCTAACAGTAGGCCCTAACAGTAGGCCCTAACAGTAGGCCCTAACAGTAGGCACTAACAGTAGGCCATAACAGTAGGCCCTAACAGTAGGCCCTAACAGTAGGCCCTAACAGTAGGCCCTAACAGTAGGCCCTAACAGTAGGCCCTAACAGTAGGCCCTAACAGTAGGCCCTAACAGTAGGCACTAACAGTAGGGCCTAACAGTAGGCCCTAACAGTAGGCCCTAACAGTAGGCACTAACAGTAGGCCCTAACAGTAGGCCCTAACAGTAGGCACTAACAGTAGGCCCTAACAGTAGGCCCTAACAGTAGGCACTAACAGTAGGGCCTAACAGTAGGCCCTAACAGTAGGCCCTAACAGTAGGCACTAACAGTAGGCCCTAACAGTAGGCCCTAACAGTAGGCCCTAACAGTAGGCACTAACAGTAGGCACTAACAGTAGGCCCTAACAGTAGACCCTAACAGTAGGCACTAACAGTAGGGCCTAACAGTAGGCCCTAACAGTAGGCCCTAACAGTTAGCCCTAACAGTTTGTGGGCACCTTTTTTCGCTGTTATAGTGCAATTAATGCATTGTTTAGTGTTGCGTAGTGACTTTGCTGGCATGTATCGAAAACATTATTGTTGAGTTTGCCACCAAGATTTACATGCTAAAATCGCCATATACGGTATAACCCCGTTTACTATTCTGTGTTGTAAGAGAAATTATCATATTACTCATGCAAATACGCATTTGCTAATAGCTGCACTTAGGACTCATATAGGCTGATAATCAATCAATATGATTATGTGTGTGGAAAGACAGCAAACAGACAGCAAAGATTTAGTTGTGCAAGTGTACTTAGGATAGTTAGGGTCATAAAGTCAGTCTTGCCTAAAACAGAGTTTGGAACATCTGTGTGTCACAACAGGTAAATGAAGGTTGGGTTTTGATTTGACGATGTCCACTAACATGGTGTGAACGGCTGCAGTGATTGCTCTCTATCCAATAACATAGACAGTGAGACAGAATCTACCCAGCAGCTCCGGCGTTATTTACATAAGACAACAAGTCCCGCATTTTGTTTGGTTGAGAAATACTGCACAAACACCTTAGTTTGATGTAAAATTGCTCATTTAAAAATGTATTACAGATTTCTTGAGTTGTCTAAGATCCATTCTGAGGATTTTTAGGAAGTGAAATAGGCTCATGGGGGACAAACATCACTAATCAAACGCTAATTGACTACGTACCCAGCTGGCACACAACGTTCTGAGAATCAGAGCTTGGTGAGAGCGTGGTTGTCCTATGGTTATTTTGTCTCACAGGCGGTTGGTGGCACCTTAATTGTTTGCGAACGGGTTTGTGGTAATGACTGGAGCAGAATGAGTGGAATGGTATCAAATGGTTTCCAGGTGTTTGATGCCATTCCATTTGCTCCGTTTTGGCCATTATCATAAGCCTTTCTCCCCTCAGCAGTCTCCTGTGTTTTGTATACAACCTTCCCACAACTTTCTGGGGATGGTGCAGGATAGTTTCTTGGCTTTGGAACATTCACAGCACATTTAAGGACCTTGACAAAAAAATACACATTTTCGTGTTATTTCATTACTTTAGCAGAATGTTTCCTAAAAGTTTAAGCATGGTTACATTTAATTTACATTTTGGTAATGTTCAAGGAACGTTCTCTAACTGATTTGACATTGAGAATGTTCTCAAATTTCAGTACAGCATAACAATTCCTACAGGTTTCCTCATGTTTCTATTTGAAGTCATGTTCTCAAATTGTTCCAAGAACGTTAAAAAACGTTCCTTAAAAACCCCAATAGAACTTTAGTAACATTCAGAGAATGTTCTAAGAATGTCATTTAAAAACATTCAGTTTTCAGCATCTACAAAATTCTCTCTATCCTCTATCAAGTGTGGTGAGGTGTATATTGGCCACACCTGATCTTAATGAGGGCTTGTTTCCTTTGAAATGGGGTATTTTTGAATAGACTAAAATGAACAGCTTTGTATGAGTTAAAAAACTAGCTCCAACCTGGTTGCGAATCTGACTAAATCCATGGATAGAGAACAGAAGATCACAGGTTTGAATCTCACTGATGCTGTCACAATAGAAAAATGAGTGTGGTTGCATGATAAATGAATTTCCATGTGTCCTATCTGTACTTTGAGTTCAAGGCGGCAGGTAGCCTAGAACTTTGGGCCAGTAATCAAAGGTCTCTGGTTTAAATCCCAGAGCATACTAGGTGAAAAATCTGTCAATGTGCCCTTTAGCAAGGCAATTAACCCTAATTGCTCCTGTAAATTGCTCTGGATAAAAGCATCTGTAAATGACAAAACATTTCAAAAAAGTTAACCCAAAATCAGTTAACGGTATTACTCTTTATTTATTTATTTATATTTTTAATTTAACCTTTATTTAACCAGGTAGGTTAGTTGAGAACAAGTTCTCATTTAAATCAAATCAAATCAAATCAAATTTTATTTGTCACATACACATGGTTAGCAGATGTTAATGCGAGTGTAGCGAAATGCTTGTGCTTCTAGTTCCGACAATGCAGTAATAACCAACAAGTAAACTAACTAACAATTCCAAAACTACTGTCTTATACACAGTGTAAGGGGATAAAGAATATGTACATAAGGATATATGAATGAGTGATGGTACAGAGCAGCATAGGCAAGATACAGTAGATGGTATCGAGTACAGTATATACATATGAGATGAGTATGTAAACAAAGTGGCATAGTTAAAGTGGCTAGTGATACATGTATTACATAAGGATGCAGTCGATGATATAGAGTACAGTATATACGTATGCATATGAGATGAATAATGTAGGGTAAGTAACATTATATAGGGTAGCATTGTTTAAAGTGGCTAGTGATATATTTACATCATTTCCCATCAATTCCCATTATTAAAGTGGCTGGAGTTGAGTCAGTGTCAGTGTGTTGGCAGCAGCCACTCAATGTTAGTGGTGGCTGTTTAACAGTCTGATGGCCTTGAGATAGAAGCTGTTTTTCAGTCTCTCGGTCCCAGCTTTGATGCACCTGTACTGACCTCGCCTTCTGGATGATAGCGGGGTGAACAGGCAGTGGCTCGGGTGGTTGATGTCCTTGATGATCTTTATGGCCTTCCTGTAACATCGGGTGGTGTAGGTGTCCTGGAGGGCAGGTAGTTTGCCCCCGGTGATGCGTTGTGCAGACCTCACTACCCTCTGGAGAACCTTACGGTTGAGGGCGGAGCAGTTGCCGTACCAGGCGGTGATACAGCCCGCCAGGATGCTCTCGATTGTGCATCTGTAGAAGTTTGTGAGTGCTTTTGGTGACAAGCCGAATTTCTTCAGCCTCCTGAGGTTGAAGAGGCGCTGCTGCGCCTTCTTCACGATGCTGTCTGTGTGAGTGGACCAATTCAGTTTGTCTGTGATGTGTATGCCGAGGAACTTAAAACTTGCTACCCTCTCCACTACTGTTCCATCGATGTGGATAGGGGGGTGTTCCCTCTGCTGTTTCCTGAAGTCCACAATCATCTCCTTAGTTTTGTTGATGTTGAGTGTGAGGTTATTTTCCTGACACCACACTCCGAGGGCCCTCACCTCCTCCATGTAGGCCGTCTCGTCGTTGTTGGTAATCAAGCCTACCACTGTTGTGTCGTCCGCAAACTTGATGATTGAGTTGGAGGCGTGCGTGGCCACGCAGTCGTGGGCGAACAGGGAGTACAGGACTGCGACCTGACCAAGATAAAGCATAGCAGTGTGAACAGACAACAACACAGAGTTACACATGGACTAAACAATAAACAAGTCAATAACACAGTAGAAAAAGAAAAAATTGTCTATATACATTGTGTGCAAAAGGCATGAGGAGGTACGTGAATAATTACAATTTATCAGATTAACACTGGAGTGATAAATGATCAGATGGTCATGTGCAGGTAGAGATACTGGTGTGCAAAAGAGCAGAAAAGTAAATAAATAAAAACAGTATGGGGATGAGGTAGGTAAATTGGGTGGGCTATTTACCGATGGACTATGTACAGATGCAGCGATCGATTAGCTGCTCAGATAGCAGATGTTTAAAGTTGGTGAGGGAGATAAAAGTCTCCAACTTCAGCAATTTTTGCAATTCGTTCCAGTCACAGGTAGCAGAGAACTGGAAGGAAAGGAGGCCAAATGAGGTGTTGGCTTTAGGGATGATCAGTGAGATACACCTGCTGGAGCGCGTGCTATGGGTGGGTGTTGCCATTGTGACCAGTGAACTGAGATAAGGTGGAGATTTACCTAGCATGGACTTGTAGATGACCTGGAGTGAGTGGGTCTGGTGACGAATATGTAGCGAGGGCCAGCTGACTAGAGCATACAGGTCGCAGTGGTGGGTGATTTAAGGTGCTTTAGTAGCACTGTGATAAATTGCATCCAGTTTGCTGAGTAGAGTATTGGAAACTATTTTGTAGATGACATCGCCGAAGTCGAGGATCGGTAGGATAGTCAGTTTTACTAGGGTAAGTTTGGCTGAGTGAGTGAAGGAGGCTTTGTTGAGGAATAGAAAGCTGACTCTAGACTTGATTTTAGATTGGAGATGTTTGATATGAGTCTGGAAGGAGAGTTTACAGTCTAGCCAGACACCTAGGTACTTATATATGTCCACATATTCTAGGTCGGAACCATCCAGGGTGGTGGTGCTAGTCGGGCGTGCGGGTGCAGGCAACGAACGGTTGAAAAGCATGCATTTGGTTTTACTAGCATTTAAGAGCAGTTGGAGGCCACGGAAGGAGTGTTGTATGGCATTGACGCTCATTTGGAGGTTAGATAGCACAGTGTCCAAGGAAGGGCCAGATGTGTACAGAATGGTGTCATCTGCGTAGAGGTGGATCAGGGAATCTCCCGCAGCAAGAGCAACATCATTGATATACACAGAGAAAATAGTCGGCCCGAGAATTGAACCCTGGGGCACCCCCATAGAGACTGCCAGAGGACCGGACAACATGCCCTCCGATTTGACACACTGAACTCTGTCTGCAAAGTAGTTGGTGAACCAGGCAAGGCAGTCATTAGAAAAACTGAGGCTACTGAGTCTGCTGATAAGAATATGGTGATTGACAGAGTTGAAAGCCTTAGCCAGGTCGATGAAGACGGCTGCACAGTACTGTCTTTAATCGATGGCGGTTATGATATCGTTTAGTACCTTGAACGTGGCTGAGGTGCTCCCGTGACTGGCTTAGAAACCAGATTGCACAGCAGAGAAGGTACGGTGGGATTTGAGATGGTCAGTGATCTGTTTGTTGACTTGGCTTTCGAAGACCTTAGATAGGCAGGGCAGGATGGATATAGGTCTGTAACAGTTTGGGTCTAGGGTGTCTCCCCCTTTGAAGAGGGAGATGACCGCGGCAGCTTTCCAATCCTTGGGGATCTCAGATGATATGAAAGAGAGGTTGAACAGGCTGGTAATAGGGGTTGCGACAATGGCGGTGGATAGTTTCAGAAATAGAGGGTCCAGATTGTCAAGCCCAGCTGATTTGTACGGGTCCAGGTTTTGCAGCTTTATCAGAACATCTGCTATCTGGATTTGGGTAAAGGAGAAGCTGGGGAGGCTTGGGCGAGTAGCTGCGAGGGGAGTTGTTGACCGAGGTTGGAGTAGCCAGGAGGAAGGCATGGCCAGCCGTTGAGAAATGCTTGTTGAAGTTTTTGATTATCATGGATTTATCGGTGGTGACCGTGTTACCTAGCCTCAGTGCAGTGGGCAGCTGGGAGGAGGTGCTCTTGTTCTCCATGGACTTTACAGTGTCCCAGAACTTTTTGGAGTTAGAGCTACAGGATGCAAATTTATGCTTGAAAAAGCTGGCCTTTGCTTTCCTGACTGACTGTGTGTATTGGTTCCTAACTTCCCTGAACAGGTGCATATCGCGGGGACTATTCAATGCTATTGCAGTCCGCCACAGGATGTTTTTGTGCTGGTCGAGGGCAGTCAGGTCTGGAGTGAACCAAGGGCTATATCTGTTCTTAGTTCTGCAATTTTTGAACGGAGCATGCTTATCTAAGATGGTGAGGAAGTTACTTTTAAAGAATGACCAGGCATCCTCAACTGACAGGATGATGTCAATATCCTTCCAGGATACCTGGGCCAGGTCTATAAGAAAGGCCTGCTCGCAGAAGTGTTTTAGGGAGCGTTTGACAGTGATGAGGGGTGGTCGTTTGACTGCGGACCCATAGCGGATACAGGCAATGAGGCAGTGATCGCTGAGATCCTGATTGAAGACAGCGGAGGTGTATTTGGAGGACCAGTTGGTCAGGATAACGTCTATGAGGGTGCCCTTGTTTACAGATTTAGGGTTGTACCTGGTGGGTTCCTTGATGATTTCTGGGCGTGGTAGAATATATTCAGGGCATAATGCGCAGACAGGGGTATGTGGGGTTGTGGGTACAGCGGAGGTAAGCCCAGGCACTGGCTGATGATAAGAGAGGTTGTATCTCTGGACATGCTAGTTGTAATCGGTGAGGTCACCGCATGTGTGGGAGGTGGGACAAAGGAGGTATCAGAGGTATGAAGAGTGGAACTAGGGGCTCCATTGTAAACTAAAACAATGATAACTAACCTGAACAACAGTATACAAGGCATATTGACATTTGAGAGAGACATACAGCGAGGCATAAAGTAATCACAGGTATTGAATGGGAGAGCTAGCTAAAACAACAGGTGAGACAACAACAGCTAATCAGCTAACACAACAACAGCAGGTAAAATGGCGATGACTAGGCAGAGAGGGTCGGATTAACTACACACAGAGCCTGAGTTCGCGGCTGGGGCCGACAGATAAAAAATAAATAAACAGAAGGGAGTACCGTGATTAATTGACAGTCCAGCAGGCATCAGCTATGTAGCCAAGTGCTCATAGTGTCCAGGGGGCAGCAGTAGATGGAACAGGGGAGCCGCCACTACGCTAGCACGCAGGCGACACAGCATTTAAAGTAAGTAGCCCAGGGCTAGTAGGAGCGTCTGCTCCGACGGAGGCCGGTTGAAGGCACAGCGGATGGAGTGTTCGTCGGCAGACCAGTCGTGGTGGTGCGGTGGGCCGCCGTGTCGACAGGGAATCCAAGCCAGATGGCGAAAGAGGTATTGTAGAATTTAGTTTGCTAGCCGGGAGATGCGCCTGACTCACGGCTAACTGGTGCTAGCTTCGTGGCAGTGGCATTAGCCACTATAGCCAATCGGTAGCAGCGGTGATCCGGTGCCAAGGTGCAGAGTTTACAGCAAGGAGCCGGTGGCGTATTGGGCTCTAGCCGTGTATGAGTGGGGTTAGGGTGAACAGCTGAGTAGGCCGGGAGGTGGGCCTCAGGGATAGCTTCGGTACTGGGTTCCACGGTGAGTGCTGCAAGCTACCTGTGAAGATCAGAAGTAGTGGTCCAGGGATTACGGCAGGAATCTGGCGTTGTTGTGGAGAGACAGTCCGATACTAGTAGACTAGCGAGTATTATCCAGGCTAAAAACAGGGCTGGTATCTGTGCAGAAGGTAAAAGCCGCTAGCAGTGGCTAACAATGACTAAATAGCTTGTAGCTAAATAATAGCGATTCTGTATCACATTGGGTAAGGCAGGTTACCGGAAGGTATAATCGAATTAAAAATCGAAAAGAGATTGAAAATAAAATTTAAATTTATATACAAAAAAAATACGAAAAATACAAAAGTACACGAGAGGATGAACAAAACACGCCTTCACTGCTATGCCATCTTGGAACTCGAAGTCTAATTGAAAAATTTTAATCAGGAAGATATTCAATAACCTCCAAATAACCTGTACTTTCTGTTCTGAGAGCATTAATAAAACCTCCTAGGAAAACTTTAAAGCAACCAGAGTAAAATGTTCTCAGAACTTCCTTGCGACCTAAAAGTAGACTGTCCTAGAACAGGTGAAATGTTTACTTCTGTTTTCATGTTGTTTAATTAACAAATGTTCAGTTTTACCGGTCAGGAAACTTCCTTCCCACATCCAATGTGAAACCAAAAACACACGTTTCCACAACTTCCAGGGAACCAAATCTGCTAACTGGGTTTTAATTAGTATTTGTTACTGTTACTCCAAATAGTAGCACATGATATTATTGCTTTAACTGAGAGTAAAATCCGTATAGGAAGTTAGATGCTCAAGCTACCCAGCGAGAGAGGAACCAAGTCCCAGGCTCTAGCTGTATATAGTGTAAAACTCCCTGGCTGCATAATCTTAATCAGGTCTGGGAAAACTGAGACAAACGCTCCTACTATAAATATTCCAGACTGAGAAATGGTGTGGGATTATCCCACCGCCTGCAGCCCAGGAATAGAGCTCAGGCAGCCAATTTAGGAGCTTTTCCTGGAAGTCTGGCTCCCAGGTAGGGGTCTATAATTGCTGAGTGATAATTGGCAGTTAAAACTGTATCATGCCTTAAGGCCCCGTGTAAGCACTTTAGGAAAGCAGTGTGACAGAGGCCTTGCTGACCCACTTTTCAGACCACTATACGGAGCAGCACTGTAAGGCAGCATGTCTAACTGTGGCTGGTTGACTGGGTGTTTGTATAAGATGAACTTACAACAAAAATGTATCAGGGCACATTACTCAAAAAACAAATATTGTTGGGAAGTCAGTTATTCATCTGTGAAGTGTATGAATATCAGATGATTGTACAATAACCAATAGGTTCCTCACAGTGATTTGGAGAGATAGAGCACATGGAAGAATGTGGGTCAACAATGTATCATTCAGTGTGTCTCACCTACAGTATATCATTCAGTGTGTCTCACCTACAGTATATCATTCAGTGTGTCTCACCTATAATATATCATTCAGTGTGTCTCACCTACAGTACACCATTCAGTGTGTCTCACCTACAGTACACCATTCAGTGTGTCTCACCTACAGTTTTTCATTCAATTTGTCTCACCCTCAGTATATCATTCAGTCTGTCTCACCCAAGGTACATATTTCAGTGTGTCTCATGTACAGTTTATATTTCAGGTGTGTCTCACCACCAGTATATCATTCAGTGTGTCTCACCTATAATATATCATTCAGTGTGTCTCACCTACAGTACACCATTCAGTGTGTCCCACCAACATTATACATCTATGTCATTCAGCATACATTCTCATCCAGAGCGACTGGGGTTAAGGTCCTAGCTCAAGGGCACATGTCAAGTTCTACATTTTATCCAATACGTTTCTTATTTATTTTTCTACATACAGTGCAGGGGTCCTAAAATGTTAAATCAATGATCCATGACATGACCTTAAAACAATTCCATATGTTAGCTTAGTAGAACAATTCGGCTACAAATTCCAAGAAGTGGTGAAGGCTGTTTTTCTACTCAATGCACACCCAAAGCCATATTGTGTGGGCCTACTGTATATTCAGTGCATTCAGAAAGTATTCAGTCTCCTCGACTTTTTCCACATTTTGTTACGTTACAGCCCTATTCTACAATCTATTAAGTATTTATTTTGCTCAATCTAAACATAATATCCCATAATGGAGTCGCCAATGACTAGGGTTTTGGTGGGAGGCTTCGGCAGCTCAGACCCCGTAACAGGTGGGGGGGAAACCAGAGAACGCTCGGCATCTGACTCCGACTCGTTGCTTAATGGGGAGAACCGATTGAATGTTCCTGACGGCTGAATGAGCGACACCGGTCGAGTTTTCCGACAGCACTTCCTTCTAGAAGCCATGAGAAAATTGTCTGGCTGTGGGGACTGTACGAGGGGATTTATGTTAATATCTGTACTTATTGGTGGCACAGATGCTGTTTCATCCTTTCCTATACTTAAATTACCCTTGCCTAATGTTTGCGTCTGAAACTGAGAGTTCTCAAAGTACAGATGAAAACCTGCCCCAGAGTGCTCAGGACCTCAGACTGGGGCTTAGGTTCACCTTCCAATAGTACAATTTCCCTAAGCACACAGCCAATAGAACTCAGGAGTGGCTTCGGGGCAAGTCTCTAAATGTCCTGGAGTGGCTCAGCCAGAGCCCAGACTTGAACCTGATCGAACATCTTTGGAGAGACCTGAAAATAGCTGTGCAGAGACGCTCCTCATCTAACCTGAAAGAGCTTGAGAGGATCTGCAGAGAAGAATGGGAGAAACTCCCCAAATACAGGTGTGCCAAGCTTGTAGCTTCCTACCCAAGAAGACTCGAGGTTGTAATTGCTGTCAAAGGATCTTCAACAAAGTACTGAGTAAAATGAATACTTATGTACATGTTTTTTTCCAGTTTTAAATTTTTAATAAATTAGCTAAATTAAATGTAAAAAACGTTTTTTTGCTTTGTCATTATGGGGTATTGTGTGAAGTAGATGGATGTTCTTTTTTTATATACATTTTAGAATAAGGCCGTAATGTAACAATGTGAAAAAAGTCAAGGGGTCTGAATACTTTCCGAAGACACTGAATGGATTCATACATTTGAGTAACAGTAGCACAGGTCCATAAATGTGTGTGTGTGTGATGTAAACCCTGCATGGTTCATCTGAGGTGTGTTTTTGTAACAAATCGAGTGGTGGTTTGACAGTGAGATTAGAGCAGGCAGCTTGCCCAACGATGCCACCGCAGTTTCCTTCACAAGTGCTGCCAAAATGTCAGCTTTTATAGTGTGAGCCGTGATACTCCACTGGACTCTCTGTAATGTGTGTGTGTGGTTTGGTTTTACTATCTTTGTGGGGACCAGAAGTCCTCACAGGGATAGTAAAACAAGGAAAAATCATACAAGTGGGGGCATTTCACCAGTCCCCACAAGGAAAAAGGCTATTTTAGGCTTAGGGGTTGGGGTTAAGTTTAAGAGTTGGGTTAGGGTTAGTTTTAGGGTTAGGGAAAATAGGATTTTGAGTTGTGAATAAATGTTTTGGTCCCCACAAAGATGGTAAAACAAACGTGTGTGTGTGTGTTCTTCGTCTTTATGTCTGTACGTGTCTGAGTGTGTAAGGGTGTCTCTCGTTTCAGGCGGTGTGTATGAGTATGTGTTTATCTCAGATTAAGTTTAGAATTGTCCTAGTAAAAGTGTCACAGTCCATGCTAGTTTACTTGTGTGAGTGGTTGGGTGGGTTGGTGGATTAGTTTAGATGACGTGTGAGTTTATAAAGAGTCCAAAAGTACAGTATGGGTGTGTGTGTTTTAGTGTATTTGTGCCATTGCGTGTGCCTGTGTTAATGTGTGTGCTTACCTTGTTTGAACAGTTGCCATGCTTCAACTACCTCGGAGAGCGAGCACATCTTGTATTTGTGTATAAAGTTGAGCAAGCACTATCAAGCAGCAATACAAACCCACTGTTTGATATACTGTAGCCTCGTCTGGCACCACTACGACGATGCTGTGACCAAAACGCTTTGGCTCAATCTGTTGACAAATCTGTGATGATCTCCCAATGGGCTGTTCTTGTTTGCTGTACTACTAGTTTATCATGTCACAATAGTGTGATACTGTAGCTTTGTTTGTTGTTTTCCGGGAATCATTGAGTCATAGAATAAACAACTAATATCCAAACGTATGGGACATTCGATCATGAAAGTGATATGGGAAACCCTTTAAAACGTATTTGTTTGTAGTCTCTGGGGGAGTTCTGGGGGACATTGAGAAACTTACTCTGAGGACAATGTTCCCTCAAAACAAAATCCGGCACTGAGTGAATTTCAGACCTGCTGAGCCCAAACTTGAACATTGAAAATTCTGTGTAACTTCCAGCGTGCGTTTACTGTGAACACTGAGGCTGTACCCACTTTAAGTTACTGTTATAATAGTGGCCATGTTGGCTACTGTGGCTATTTGATCATAATGTAGGCCTACCAGAGTGTCCTACCATCAAAAACAATGGAGAAAATGAATCCCATAACGTATAACATGGAAATAGCTGTTCTGTCATTTGGCCTACAGTAGCAGCCAATGTGTGGTGTTCAATGTCGGCCTACATTCCATGAGGAGGTGACTGAACATTTTGTTGGATTGTTTGATGTAAGAAACCACTTTACAATATAAAATGCATTATTATTCCTATACCGTTATCACAGAGAATCAGACAAATTATGCTACCCTCTGCCTATTGGCTACATAGCTTATTCAAGCCGGTCTAAATATACAACACTGCCCTTTAACCTTTAAGACAAAAAAAAGCTCTTTACTTGACTTGCTTTCCAAAGATGTCTAGAAATGCATATGTTTTGTGCTTTAGTAGGAAGCAGTCACTCCCCTATTGCTGACTACAAATGATATATAACTGGGCTAATAACTCACTAACTAGCAGAGGATATGAACAAAATGTGCACATGTGAACACATGCAGCTCTCGCTTTGATCTCAAAACAAGCGCAACTACTCACAACCGCTTATGCTGTAAACACAGTCCAGTTCAAAGTAAATGGCACAGATCTGTATATGGCAATATTCTATTTGCATATAGGCCTACTGCAGTCTTCTGCCTACAACAAAATCAAATCAGATATTATTTGTCACATGTGCCAGAATACAACAGTGAAATTCTTACTTACAAGCCCTTAACCAACAATGCAGTTTTAAGAAAAATATGTGTTAAGTAAAAAATAGATAAGTTAAAAATAAGAAATTAAAGTAACAAATAATCAAACAGCAGCAGTAAAATAACAATAGCTTGGCTATATACAGGGTGTACCGGTACAGGGTCAATGTGCGGGGGCATGGTTAGTCGAGGTAATATGTACATTTAGGTAGAGTTAAAGTGACTACGCATAGATAATTAACAGAGAATAACAGAAGCGTAAAAGAGGGTGGGCAATGCAAATAGTCTAGGTAGCCATTTGATTAGATGTTCAGGAGTCTTATGGCTTGGAAGTAGAAGCTGTTGAGAAGCCTTTTGGACCTAGACTTGGCGTTCCGGTACCGCTTGCCATGGGGTAACAGAGAGAACAGTCTATGACTAGGGTGGCTGGAGTCTTTGGCAATTTTTAGGGCCTTCCTCTGACACCGCCTGGTATAGTGGTCCTGGATGGCATGAAGCTTGGCCCCAGTACTGGGCCGTACGCACTACCCTCTGTGGTGCCTGGTGGTTGGAGGCCGAGCAGTTGCCATACCAGGCAGTGATGCAACCAGTCAGGATGCTCTCGATGGTGCAGCTGTAGAACTTTTTGAGGATCCGAGGACCCATGCCAAGTCTTTTTAGTCAACTGGGGGGGAATTGGTTTTGTCATGCCCTCTTCACGGCTGTCTTGGTGTGCTTGGACCATGATAGTTTGTTGGTGATGTGGACACCAAGGAACTTGAACCTTTCAACCTGCTCCACTACAGCCCCGTCAATGAGAATGGGGGTGTGCTCAGTCGTCCTTTTCCTGTAGTCCACAATCATATTCTTTGTCTTGATCAAGTTGAGGGAGAGGTTCTTGTCCTAGCACCACTTGGCCAGGTCTCTGACCTCCTCCCTAAAGTCTGTCTCATCGTTTTCGGTGATCAGGCCTACCACTGTTGTGTCATCAGCAAACTTAATGATGGTGTTGGAGTTATGCTTGGCCATACAGTAATGAGTGAACAGGGAGTACAGGAGGGGACTGAGCACGCACCCCTGAGGTGCCCCCGTGTTGAGGATCAGCGTAGCGGAAGTGTTGTTACCTACCCTTACCACTTGGGGCGGCCCGTCAGGTAGTCCAGGATCCATTTTGCAGAGGGAGGTGTTTAGTCCCAGGGTCCTTAGCTTATTGATGAGCTTTGAAGGCACTATGGTATTGAACGCTGAGCTGTAGTCAATGAATAGCATTCTCACATAGGTGTTATTTTTGTCCAGGTGGGAAAGGGCACTGTGGAGTGCAATAGAGATTGCATCATCTGTGGATCTGTTGGGACAGTATGCAAATTGGAGTGGATCTCGGGTTTCTGGGATAATGGTGTTGATGTGAGCCATGACTTCATGGCTACAGACGTGAGTGCTACTTGAGGGCTAAATCTCTTCCATAGTTCGTTTTGTTTCGGTATGTTGCATTGAAGTTGCTAATATTGCATTGATTCAATCACAATTGCCACTGTAAAGGCAAATATTGATAGTGTTAACAGGGACAACTCTAGAACAGTGGTCACCAACCTTTTCTGAGTCAAGATCCCATTTAGTCAAAATGCAAGCCGAGATCTACTGCTCATGACTTGAAAATGACTTGACTTAAAAAAACGAAATCCTATGCAACATTAACCAATTAAAAACAGTACTGTAGCAATGAGGTTTGTGCAGTAGGCTATAGGCTCAATACATTATCACCACATACTGGCTTTAATGAATTGCCCTGCCAATGCATTATTGTTCAGGCCATGTTTTTATATTGAATTTCAAAATTTGAGGTAAGCTATATGATCACGCTTGTAGTAGATCCAATGTTGTATTACTTGTGAAGCACAGCTGAGTGAGTGTACATTTTAATAATTTGCTGTTTATTTTGCTGGGCTGATGGTGCCTGCATCTGATGGTCAGTCTCTGCGGAGGGAGAGAGAGAGCATCAGACAGAGGGTCCACCTCTCAACATCCCTCCGCTCTCCCTTTCCTGGCTGACACTGAGCAAAAAGTCCAGCTGATGGCAAAACTTGAGCCGCACCGCATTGTTTATGCCTCATGCACAAATTCATGTTATTACTCCTATGAACAGAGAAAGTGAAATATTCCTCGATATTAAAAAAGACTCAAGCCGCTAATAATAACATTGCAAGCCTATCGATACACTTTCCTCCTCATTCATTACTACTGCAGTGCTTGTTGTAGCGCTGAGTGGAAATAGGAAGAACACACATTTTATGGCTTATAAAAGTGTTGAATGGAAAGTGTTGACAGTGTTGATCTTAAACATGAACTCTCATAAAAACGACATATCTTTGCTGTATTCATTGACAATCTCTTTCTAGTCATGGTTTTAAAAGTTTTGACATCTCACAGTATCAACTTTGCTGTAGCTTCCTTTTGTTCCTGCTACGTTACTGCAGACACGGTCATCTGAGCCATCCGATTGGTCAGCGGTAGACCTATAATGCAGTTGATTTTCTCTCCAGGCCTGCAGAAAAGGCATATTTTCTACCTTCAGACACATGAAATGGTTTAAAATGGCAACCTACCCCGCGCTCAGGGCAGCTGAATTGGGTGAACCTACCCTGAGACAAAAAAATAATAATAGGAACACAAGGCTTTTGGCGATCAACTAGGAATGCCTTGGAGATCAACCATTCGATCGTGATTGATCGGTTGGTGACCACTACTCTAGAAAGTTGAGTGATGTTCAGTCTCCTGCTTCTCTCTGTGGGCTGATATTTATGCACAGCAGTCCCGGTGACCTGCGCATGGCAGTCTTGGGCTACTGCTGGCATGTGCGCCAGCAGTAGCATTAGTTAGGGGACATTGAGAATGAGGGGCATTCCAGGGCATCAGACAAGCTTCTACATGATTATGACACACATGCACACACGTGCACACACACACACACACACACACAATCACACACGTGTTTGTCCTGCTTTCCCGCCTCTAAAGAGTGAATCCATGCTGTTTGCTGCGCTCTGCTCTGCTCCACTCCACTCCCACAGGGACATTTCCCAATGGGTTCACCCACACAGGGAACATACTGTATTATCTATGGGGTAATCCCTACACCTCAGGTATGGCGTGGTGTGCATGTGTAATCTAGGCTTAACCTCACAACACCTTGCCATCCTCAGCTGTTACAGTTTATCTGAAGTTATACTGCACCTCATTCTCTAACCATACCTGACCTTAATACAGCACAGACCCGCTACGGAAAACTGAGACCCACGTCGCAAGAACACCAACATTTCGAAACGTGTAATCTTTCATGCCACCAATGAAACCTGTAACAATACAAATATCTCATAACAAGGGGATTTCCAGTTTGACATGGTGAGTAAATAGACCTACATGGAAAAGAGGAGGCACTTGCATGTCCAATACGAAACAAAGACAGGTAGCATGTTTTTCAGGGGCTGGATTATGGTTGTTATCTATAGGCTTACAACACCTTTCACTCTTGTCACTGTTTAACAGAAACACACTCAAATCAAATGTATTTTTATAGCCCTTCGTACATCAGCTGATACCTCAAAGTGCTGTACAGAAACCCAGCCTAAAACCCCAAACAGCCAGCAATGCAGGTGTTGAAGCACGTTGGCTAGGAAAAACTCCCTAGAAAGGCTGGAACCTAGGAAGAAACCTAGAGAGGAACCAGGCTATGAGGGTTGGCCAGTCCTCTTCTGGCTGTGCTGGGTGGAGATTATAACAGAACATGGCCAAGATGTTCAAATGTTCATAAATGACCAGCATGGTAAAATAATAGGTCTGGGACAGGTAGCATGTCCGGTGAACAGGTCAGGATTCCATAGCCGCAGGCAGAACAGTTGAAACTGGAGCAGCAGCATGGCCAGGTGGACTGGGGACAGCAAAGAGTCATCATGCCAGGTAATCCCGAGGCATGGTCCTCGGGCTCTGGTCCTACGAGAGAGAGAAAGAAAGAGAGAATTAGAGAGAGGATACTTAAATTCACGCAGGACACTGGATAAGACAGGAGAAGGAATCCAGATATAACAAATTGACCCTAGCCCCCCGACACATAAACTACTGCAGCATAAATACTGGAGGCTGAGACGGGAGGGGTCAGGAGACACTGTGGCCCCATCCAACGATACCCCCGGACAGGGCCAAACAGGAAGGATATAACCCCACCCACTTTGCCAAAGCACAGCCCCCACACCGCTAGAGGGATAACTTCAACCACCAACTTACCATCCTGAGACAAGGCCGAGTATAGCCCCACAAAGATCTCTGCCACGGCACAACCCAAGGGGGGCAACCCAGACAGGAAGATCACATCAGTGACTCAACCCACTCAAGTGACGCACCCCTCCTGGGGACGGCATGAAAGAGCACCAGTAAGCCAGTGACTCAGCCCCTGTAATAGGGTTAGAGGCAGAGTATCCCAGTGGAAAGAGGGGAACCGGCCAGGCAGAGACAGCAAGGGCGGTTCATTGTTCCAGAGCCTTTCCGTTCACCTTCACACTAGTGGGCCAGACTACACTCAATCATATGACCCACTGGAGAGATGAGTCTTCAGTAAAGACTTAAAGGTTGAGACCGAGTTTGCGTCTCTCACATGGGTAGGCAGACCATTCCATAAAAATGGAGCTCTATAGGAGAAAGCCCTGCCTCCAGCTGTTTGCTTAGAAATTCTAGGGACAATTAGGAGGCCTGCGTCTTGTGACCGTAGCGTACGTGTAGGTATGTACGGCAGGACCAAATCAGAGAGATAGGTAGGAGCAAGTCCATGTAATGCTTAGGTTAGCAGTAAAACCTTGAAATCAGCCCTTGCCTTGACCGGAAGCCAGTGTAGGGAGGCTAGCACTGGAGTAATATGATCACATTTTTGGGGTTCTAGTCAGGATTCTAGCAGCCGTATTTAGCACTAACTGAAGTTTATTTAGTGCTTTGTCCGGGTAGCCGGAAAGTAGAGAATTGCAGTAGTCTAACCTAGAAGTAACAAAAGCACGGATTAATTTTTCTGCATCATTTTTGGAAAGAAAGTTTCTGATTTTTGCAATGTTACGTAGATGGAAAAAAGCTGTCCTTGAAACAGTCTTGATATGTTCGCCAAAAGAGAGATCAGGGTACAGAGTAAAGCCGAGGTCCTTCACAGTTTTATTTGAGATGACGATTAATTGTCAGATTCAACAGAAGATCTCTTTGTTTCTTGGGACCTAGAACAAGCATCTCTGTTTCTTCCAAGTTTTAAAGTAGAAAGTTTGCATCAATCCACTTCCTTATGTCTGAAACACATGCTTCTAGCGAGGGCAATTTTGGGGCTTCACCATGTTTCATTGAAATGTACACCTGTGTGTCATCCGCATAGCAGTGAAAGTTAAAATTATGTTTTCGAATGACATCCCCAAGAGGTAAAATATATAGTGAAAACAATAGTGGTCCTAAAACGGAACCTTGAGGAACACCGAAATGTACAGTTGATTTGTCAGAGGGCAAACCATTCACAGAGACAAACTGATATCTTTCCGACAGATAAGATCTAAACCAGGCCAGAACTTGTCCGTGTAGACCAATTTGGGTTTCCAATCTTTCCAAAAGAATGTGGTGATTGATGGTATCAAAAGCAGCACTAAGGTCTAGGAGCACGAGGACAGATGCAGAGCCTCGGTCTGATGCCATTAAAAGGTCATTTACCACCTTCACAAGTGCAGTCTCAGTGCTATGATGGGGTCTAAAACCAGACTGAAGCATTTCATATACATTGTTTGTCTTCAGGAAGGCAGTGAGTTGCTGCACAACAGCCTATTCTAAAAAATTTAAGAGGAATGGAAGATTCGATATAGGCCGACAGTTTTTAAAATATTTTCTGGGTCAAGGTTTGGCTTTTTAAAGAGAGGCTTTATTACTGCCACTTTTAGTGAGTTTGGTACACATCCGATGGATAGAGAGCCGTTTATTATGTTCAACATAGGAGGGCCAAGCACAGGAAACAGCTCTTTCAGTAGTTTAGTTGGAATAGGGTCCAGTATGCAGCTTGAAGGTTTAAAGGCCATGATTATTTTCGTCATTGTGTCAAGAGATATAGTACTAAAACACTTGAGTGTCTCTCTTGGTCCTGGCAGAGTTGTGCAGACTCAGGACAACTGAGCTTTGAAGGAATACGCAGATTTAAAGAGGGGTCTGTCATTTGCTTTCTAATAATCATGATATTTTCCTCAAAGAAGTTTATGAATTTATTACTGCTGAAATGAAAGCCATCCTCACTTGGGAAATGCTGCTTTTTAGTTAGCTTAGCGACAGTATCAAAAATACATTTTGAATTGTTCTTATTTTCCTCAATTAAGTTGGAAAAATAGGATGATCGAGCAGCAGTAAGGGCTCTACGGTACTGCACGGTACTGTCTTTCCAAGCTAGTCGGAAGACTTCCAGTTTGGTGTGGCGCCATTTCCGTTCCAATTTTCTGGAAGCTTGCTTCAGAGCTTGGGTGTTTTCTGTATACCAGGGAGCTAGTTTCTTATGAGAAATGTCCGTATAGACTCCCTGGTATACAGAAAATACCCGAGCTCTGAAGCAAGCTTCCAGAAAATTGGAACGGAAATGGCGCCACACCAAACTGGAAGTTTTTAGGGGTGCAACTGCATCTAAGGGTATTGCGCAAGGTTAAATTGAGTTCCTCAGTTAGGTGGTTAACTGATTTTTGTCCCTTGAAGTCCTTGGGTAGGCAGAGGGAGTCTGGAAGGGCATCAAGGAATCTTTGTGTTGTCTGTGAATTTATAGCACGACTTTTGATGCTCCTTGGTTGGGGTCTGAGCAGATTATTTGTTGCAATTGCAAACGTAATAAAATGATGGTCCGATAGTCCAGGATTATGAGGAAAAACATTAAGATCCACAACATTTATTCCATGGTACAAAACTAGGTCCAGAGTATGACTGTGACAGTGAGTAGGTCCAGAGACATGTTGGACAAAACCCGAGTCGATGATGGCTCCGAAAGCCTTTGGAGTGGGTCTGTGGACTTCTCCATGTGAATATTAAAGTCACCAAAAATTTGAATATTATCTGCTATGACTACAAGGTCCGATAGAAATTCAGGGAACTCAATGAGGAACGCTGTATATGGCCCAGGAGGCCTGTAAACAGTAGCTATAAAAAGGGATTGAGTAGGCTGCATAGATTTCATGACTAGAAGCTCAAAAGTTGAAAACGTCATTTTTTTTAAAATTGAAATTTGCTATCGTAAATGTTAGCAACACCCGCACCTTTGCGGGATGCACGGGGGATATGGTCACTAGTGTAACCAGGAGGTGAGGCCTCATTTAAAATTAACACAGTAAATTCATCAGGCTTAAGCCATGTTTCAGTCAGGCCAATCACATCAAGATTATGATCAGTGATTAGTTAATTGACTATAATTGCCTTTGAAGTAAGGGATCTAATATCAAGTAGCCCTATTTTGAGATCACCGCCATGTTTAGTTTTGCCCAACCTAGGTCGAGGCACAGACACGGTCTCAATGGGGATAGCTGAGCTGACTATACTGACTGTGCTAGTGGCAGACTCCACTAAGCTGGCAGGCTGGCTAACAGCCTGCTGCCTGGCCTGCACCCTATTTCATTGTGGAGCTAGAGGAGTTAGAGCCCTGTCTATATTGGTAGATAAGATAAGAGCACCCCTCCAGCTAGGATGGAGTCTGTCACTCCTCAGCAGGCCAGGCTTGGTCCTGTTTGTGGGTGAGTCCCAGAAAGAGGGCCAATTATCTTTTGTGAGGGGCAGAAAACAGTTTTTAACCAGCGATTGAGTTGTGAGACTCTGCTGTAGAGCTCATCACTCCCCCTAACTGGGAGGGGGCCAGAGACAATTACTCGATGCCGACACATGTTTCTAGCTGATTTACACGCTGAAGGTGCTATGTTGCACCTGGTGACTTCTGACTGTTTCATCCTAACATCGTTGGTGCCGACGAGGATAACAATATCTCTATACTCTCTACACTCGCCAGTTTTAGCTTTAACCAGCACCATCTAACTGGTGAGTAACCTTATCTGTCTATTTTAAATTGGGAAAAGCACAACACTCCTAACTTTTATATATTTTATGTACACAACAAGTTTTTTGCTGATTAAACTTTAACCTTACAATACCTTTCAATATCTTTCTCTGAGTTGTCATTCCTGAGGTCAGCTCTTATCAGTTGGGGACTTATTGTATCTACTATATGACTTATCTCTGCATGTTACATGTGTGATGCAACATGTACAGTACACAGCCCACACCTGTTGAAGTAGCCCAATGTCAGGGGGTGAATTGAGGACTTCTGCAGATATTGACTCAATGTTTTGCACATGTCGGTTAAGTATGCATCGCTTGACCTTAAACACAGATCTAGGACCAGATTTCACAACCCTCAACTTATATTTACTCCATATTATTAATTATAAACCGTGTGGTTCAAGCCCTGAATTTTGATTAGCTGAAAGCCTTGGTATTTCGGACCGTATACCACGGGTATGACAAAAAATACTCTTTACTGGTGTAATTAGGTTGGTAACCACTTTAGCAATAAAGTACATCGGGTTTGTGGTATATGGCCAATATACCATGGCTAAGGGATTTATCCAGTCAGTCCGTGTTGAGTCGTGCATAAGAACAGTCCTTAGCCGTGGTATATTGGCCATATACCACATCCGCTCGTTCTTTATTGCTTAATTATAAAGCTAGTGGTTTGGATTCTGGATGCTGATTGGACGAGCACCGTTCCAAGCCGTGCTGTATTGGCCATCATAGACACACCTATGCCTGCTAACAGTTCTGTTTGAAAATGATCACTGCGCCTCCATAAGAATATCATGTTCATGTTGCTGTCCAAATCATCTCTTGGATTTATTTCAATGTACATTATTTCCCCTTGCTTCCAGCCTAGCATTTAGTTTGGTACAGCGGGGGTTAAAATAAGCCTAGCATTTAGTTTGGTACAGCGGGGGTTAAAATAAGCCTAGCATTTAGTTTGGTACAGCGGGGGTTCAAATAAGCCTAGCATTTAGTTTGGTACAGCAGGGGTTAATATAAGCCTAGCATTTCGTTTGGTACAGCAGGGGTTAATATAAGCCTAGCATTTAGTTTGGTACAGCAGGGGTTAATATAAGCCTAGCATTTCGTTTGGTACAGCAGGGGTTAATATAAGCCTAGCATTTAGTTTGATACAGTGGGGGTTAATATAAGCCTAGCATTTCGTTTGGTACAGCAGGGGTTAATATAAGCCTCACTGTCTGCCTGTCCAACCTCAGAAACAATGTTTCACTTTTACATTTTGATCTCTGTAGTACCATACAGTGAACTGTGACGAGACGAGACAACGTTTTCTGAGCCTGTCTGTACCTTTTTCTGAGCAAGTAATTGCCAATAGAAAAAAAGCTCAAGCAAACTAACATGCAGCTAGTGTACTGTCATTTCAGGTTCAATGTTTGACTTGACTGAGTTAGCTGACATTGGCTTACTACCTAGCAGGTGACAATAACGTTAGCTATCCCAAAATATTTTTTATAACTAACCCAAGACAGACCAGAGCCTGTTGTTTCCAACTGGAGTAAATTAATCATAGTGGGCAGAGCCAAACACGAGCTAGTGAGATCCTATTGGCGCATTCTAGCATTTATTTGCATATTTCTGTTAGGGAATGCCTACTCTGTGAAGTGCGTTTGTGCAATAACTGATTTCGCACTTGCACTCCTATAAAAAAAATTAAAAAGACTTTGGCAAAAGGTAAAGTCTATAAAACGCAGTGCACTCTATTTGTTTCAGATTGTAGATTGGGAAACAGAAAACTATATGGAGATCAAATGTTTAATCGATGACAAAATTAACAGAATGTCAGACAAAATCCATCCCGCTCTGTCTTCTCCCACTTGTCAGCCACTGGGCTTCCCTTTTATCACAATGTTAGGTAGTGAGTGGAAACGGCAAAAGGACGATTCACATTTATACATCCGGTGAAATATCTGTCTCATTGTTCTATTGTGGCTATCCAGTCTGCATAGCAACCATTTTGTTTAGAACAGACCACCAGCTCTTTTACATAGCAACTATGCAAAAATAATTAACAACTTGGTCGTGTCTGTAGCAACAAGACCAAAATAACTAACAACCAGATTTTTTTCCGGACTAAATCCGTCTGGTGGAAGAATGAAATTGTATTAATTGACTTATCAAAATAAAGTTTGAATGAAAATATGTTATTCATTATTATTTTAAATATGTTGATAACAGTTTTTTAAAAGCAGTAAGGCATGTGAGGCAGTGCTATATCATGAATACAGTCACAGGTAAATGAGTTGACAAAATGGCATTTACCTGGG